>NC_081418.1:155633919-155956686 GCF_949786415.1 Peromyscus eremicus | reverse complement strand
AGTAATGAGAAAGCTTTCTGTTCCTTCTATATGATAGCACCTAGGGCACTTTGCACAGTTGATAATCCTCAACTCTTTTTTTTTTTTTTTTTTTTTTTTTTTAAGACAGGGTCTCTTTACATAGCCCTGGCTCTCCTGGAACCCACTATGTAAAACAGGCTGGCTTCAAACTCACAGAAATCTTCTAGCCCCTGCCTCCCTAGTGCTAAGATTAAAGGTGTGCATCTTTTTTCCTTCCTTCCTTCCTTCCTTCCTTCCTTCCTTCCTTCCTTCCTTCCTTCCTTCCTTCCTTCTTTTTTTCCTTTCCCATCACTTATCACAGCAGCAGAACTCTGACAATCTAAAAGTACGGGCTTGTCAAGGAGACTAACCTCAGAGCCGGTTTTCTTCTTCCAAGTTCCACATTTTTATCTACTAGTATGATTATTTTCAAAACTCTTAGTAATAAGAAGAAACACACAGCTCTATCCATGAGAAGTTGGTTCATTAGAACTGAACATAGAGTAAAACACATTTGGTGTGTTTTAATAACCTAGGTATCCTTCATGCTAGAACTCTCAAGGTAGATTTTTAAGTTGGGAGTCTCTCTCTTCTGTAAAGTTGTGCTTCAACAATGGCTGTATTCTAATAGTAATGTCTGTCTTGTAACTATACTTAAAACTTCATGGGTCTTAGTTATCACATGTGTGTAATATGGGATCTCTAGGGCTAATGGGAGACAGTTTTTTGTAACATGATGACATGTACTTGGTGAATGTTTTCTGAGCATTAGGGGTGAGTTTAGCCAGCAATCACTGACAGCCCCACTCCTTCCTTTCTGTGAAATGTGCCACCAGGGTGATGGACCATAACCATCATGAGTTCGAGGCCACAGCATGACTTAGGACAGGTCAACAGTTAATGGCCTCAAATGTGGAACACACAGGAAATAACCTTGGCAACATTTGGTAAGTTCATCTTTGTAGTAATCATTTCTGTCTTTCACAAACCAGCATCAAGAAAGCAAAGGAACCAGGACACACTTCCTGCTTTGGTAATATGCCAAATGGCAATAGGTGTTGGCCCTTAGCAGCAGCTGGGAACAGTTTTGTAAGAAAATGCAGAGTACTGCTTTTTTTTTTTTTTTTTTTAACCTCAGGAGAAGCACACTTTAAATCTTTTCTGCTACTTTCTTCCCAGCTGTTAGGGAGCAGTTCGTGCCCATTTACACCTTCATGACACTGACCACACTTGGTGGTAGTCATGCAGCTGAACCATGCTGCCTCCTCAGCAGCTTCCATTTACACCACTCTCCGATCTCTGGCTGAGCCTGGAGTCCTCTCTATCCCCCCCCCCCCAGCCTCCCTTTTTGAGCCTCTACTCAAGACCACTTATAATTACTGCCTCCCTCCCCTGAGGGTTGAACGGGGAATCTGCCAAGTAGCTTTGAGAAGTTCATGGCCAGTGTGTATCAATGACACACCACATAGGGTGTGGGAACAGGGCCTACTGACACCAAGGGCCAGTGGGGAAGGGGCAGAGGTGGAATTAAAAAGAGCAGCTGGCTTTAACCCAGGGATTTCGGTGTAAATATCCCTTTGTAGGGGAAACCAAGGCCTATCTAGACAGAGGCTTTGGAATCCAGAAAATGGCTGTAGGTGTCAGCAGTGAAGGTGAACACAGCTGTCCTTTGTGGACTAGCTTCCCCCCCCCCAAGGCTTTGACTGTCTACATCATAGCATGGGGAAAGAAGAGGGCGACATGGGCAATTGCTGATCGCACTTCATGAACTAGGTGGGATATACTTCAAGCAGGTGGACTGCCTCTAATGATAATGAAAATACTCCCATGGCCTTGTATTGCCAGTCCACATCTGTTCATTCAAAGCTCCTGAAGCAGTTGTCCCCTAGCTTATAGAGGAAGACTTCTAAGGACTATACTATACAAACTTTCACAGATGCCCATATAGGAAAGGATGTTTAAGGCAGAGGATTTGTTTTTGTTTAGTCTCCAGAAGTCTAGAGGGCTGACTTCAGGTAATAGAGTTCCCTTTGTCCACTCACTGGGCAGCTTCTAAGTGCTCACCCTCTGCCAATGTGCAAAGACACCACTCCAGAAGCTTCTAAGTTCTCACCCTCTGCCAATGTGCAAAGGCACCATTCCAGAAGCTTTGTGACTCCCCCACAGGCATTAATATTGTCCTTCCTCTCTCACTTTTCCCATCACTATTAGCAGAAAATTAGTTATAGACACAGAGGGTTTCTGTGCTTATCTTTAAAGACAGACATGAAGAGGGAAGTTGGAGAATACAAGGTATTAGTCAGTCAGATTTGGAGAAAAAGGAGACTGGGGAAGGGTAGATAAGAGGACAGGAACCCAGGCAAATTAACCACCAGAATCTGTTCTGGGTAAAGGAGAATTCTTCCCAGTGGAATTTCTCATATTGTATTTTAGCTCACCTCCCATCATGTCCTTTCACTGATTTGTAAACAGAGTCTCATGTAGCCTAGGCGGGGCTCCAACTATGCATGTGGCCAGTGATGACTCTGAACTCCTGATATACTGCCTCCATCTCTGTGTCTACACTTTGTGCAGCACTAGGGGTCAAAGCCAGCATGTCATGCATGCTAGGCAGGAGGATAAAGAAGAGTAGGTAAGGTTCTACCAGCGTTCTGTGTTTTTATACTGATGACTAGCATGGCTCAAAACTAGAGGCTTGAGAGCAGGTACTACAACTAGTTCACCATGAATGCAGAGCTAAGGAACTTGTCTGACTCACAGGAAATATTTAGTAAATATTACCAAAGAATAAATATCTGAATGGGGTGGAGTGCTCCTGTCTTCTGTAGTCACAAGATTTCCATTGTAGTCTACACACACATTAAATAGACAGGCTTTTCTCTTCTATAAGATAAGAGAATTGGGCCAAATATAAGATATGGTCCTCAAACAATCTACTTTTCGAGATGTGAATATTATTAGCTAAGACAAGCTATGTGCAGTGTGTGCTATGTATTATAGGCAAGAGGGTGTGATACAGAGTAATAGGGGCTCATGGAAATTCGTTTCATTCTAAGAGAAACTGAGACCTAAATTTACCCAAAGCACAAAGACCCCGTGATCTTACAGACACCCAGTAGCACCGGCATAGCTGCTGCCTGGGCAGAACTGGACCCAAATCGAGGCAGAGGATAAAGGAAGAGGCAAAGACATAATCCCGCCGAGGAGAGAGATGGACAAGCACCAGTTGCTGGTGAAACAACAACAAAGGCACTCATTTTGGTTGAGGGAAATAAACACCTTCAGACTACCAGAAACTGCTGTAGGTTTTCTTGACTATGTTGTCATGAATTGCTGGCATAATTGCACAGGTAATTTTAAGTATATTGGAGCTGGACACATAAGTTAATGGTCTCCCTAATTTCCAAGCATACTGACCTCAATAAACCTGGGCTTGTGCTGACTTTTGTGGAATGCATCCTCTCGGTGACCTATGATGAACCATGCACCATTAAGAAAGATGACCTAAAACACAGGGCATTTCCACAATGACTTCGTCCGGTCCCTTGGTTCTCAGAGTATCTGCTTTGCCACCTGCGGTTATCCTGTTTTTATCCAGTAAAGTTACAGGCCTAACAATGGTTCTACTGAGGGTAAGTAGATATCTTTGCTTTTTCATAACAAATCCCCAGGAATTCCTTGCCTACCCTTCCCATCTTCAGGATTCTGCTGTGCTATACTAGGGGTCATCTCTGGAGAAGTCTGGGAAGTTAAAATGTCATAAAAACAAAAACAGTATTCTTGATGAGGGATGAGGACTACATTTATCTGTGAGTATAAGGACAGATATTTAGAATGTAGTTAGGGATTATGCTGGTTTAGTAAAGCAGTGCTTGTGGGTTCTCCTCCAAGATTCACGACTTCACTAGTCCTGGGTAGCTGACTCGGTTTCCAGTACCAAGCATGATTTCCCTCTTGTTGAGCAGGTCTTATATCCAATTAGAAAGATATTGGTTTCCACTAATATGTATTTGCCACTACTACACCCTTAGGGTTAGTGTGCCATACTGGTCATTGATATGGTTTATGGGCATCATAGCTGAGTAAGAATGTTGGTTGCTTCCCTCTTTTGGAAGCTTGTGTGGTATCTTCTGGTACCATGTTAGCTGGTCCTCAGAGAGGAGGCTTTCACGTCAGATCCAGTTCACTGAGATTGTGTCTCCTAGGAATGTCAGAAGTTTACACCTATAAATTCTCACCAACATGACTCTACCTTCTAAACATGGGCTGAGCAATGAGGATACCTATAGATATGCTAACATAAATAGCGGAAGCTTATGAAGCCTCAGAATAACTACAGGCAACCAAGGAATGCCGAGAGTGGGAGGAATACTCTTTCCCAGGGAAGTTCACACCAACTGTTATCCAATACTGAATGGTCAGTCATGTAAACATACATTCAAGTAACATTACATAGACTGAGCAGATTGTATTTATGCATTTAGGAGTGTGTGTGTGTGTGTGTGTGTGTGTGTATGTGTGTATGTGTGTATGTGTGTAGTGAGTGTGTGTAGTGAGTGTGTGTGCATGTATGTGCTATGTGTGTATATAACAACAATTAATGAAAAAACAGGCCATGAATTTGAATGAATGAGGAGTGGTATATGGGAGGGTTTGGAAGGAGGAAAGGGTAGGAGGAAATGATATAATCTCAAAATCATTATTGTAATGTATTTACAATATAATACAATTTATATGATACATATATAAAATATCTCAAGAAATAAAAAAAATTAAAGAATGACATAAAACTTGTTTCTGAAACAACAACAACAAAAAACCCCAAACGGTATTAAGTCCCAAAGCCATAAAGGACATATTGTATCAACTGCAGCTTGAAAATGCTTTTGTTTCACTCAGAGATTAAGGGAGCAACATCCAACAAAACATTCCATAAACCACGACTGAAACTGCACCACTGTGAACCACTGTGACTCTCCATGCCTGACAATTAAGGCAAGACTAGTTTGTTCATTATTTACTTAGTTATGTTGTTGGCTACACAAAAAAATATGTTGCACCCTTTGCTCTGGTTCAAGTGCAGAATTATAACCATCCTCTATGGGATGCGGATGTCCTGAACAGACTCTGGTGCCCCTCCCCTTGCTATCTGACTATTGAAACAATGGTCTCCAAGAAATTGGAATTTCCCTAGGAATCTCATGCTGGGTGAAGGAAAAGGCTGAAGCCTGGTGCCAGCCAGAAGAGGAACTTGCCTCCCAACAAAAGACTTCATACAGTTCTTACAATTTGTCAGACTGTCACCTTACAGGGGAGACTGGAGCTGGGACAGTGAGGATAGGTGGACCACACCTTATTGGGGCTATCCTCTTAGCTGTACTTCCTATCTTCCATTTTAAACCTAACCTTCGAGCCAGGGACTTAGAGACATTTCTTGACCTCTCTTGTTCCTTTTCCCAGATCAGCCACATTAACTAAATCTCTCTTCTCTGCTTTTCACTATTGTCTCTTTTTTGGGCATATTGAAGATGGTTTGCCAAGCCTTGCTTGTTAGATCCATGAGAGCCTGTGCTCTGACCCACTCCAGGGTCAACAACTCCAGGAACAGAATGAAGTGGGGACAAGCATGTGGAAAAAAGACCTCATCTAAAATCAACTCTAATTTCATGTAATTTACACATACCACAGAATAGTTGTGATTATTTTTAACTTCCAAAAAATAAAAGAACCATTTCTAGTTTGAAAGAAATAAAAAATCAGGAGTCAAATTTGACCCCCCAAGCTGTTGTTGGCTCAGTACTTGAGTTCTGAGCAGATGAAACTGGAGGTCCAAAGCTGCATGGACCCCTTAAGAACTGTCACCACTGCAAGATTCTGCAGTCACAGACTGTGCTCCTGCCTGCACCCTACCACCCACATATTACAGATAATAGGGAAAGGGAGGTATAAGACTTAAAAAGCCATTGCTGCTTAAATGCCCATACCACATCAACCTGGTAGATTTTAAGTCTCAGATGAGGCCCAGAAGATGAAAACATGACTGTGAGAAACCAAAGGCCCTGCCTGAGAAGTCTTTATTGCTCCTGAGTCCCTCCCCTTAAATGTCAACAAACTAAATGAGACTCAGTAAGGTCTGGCAGGGCCTCATCAGGAAAGCAGATTCTGGAAACAAACGTTGGAAGAAAACAGTTTCCTTCTCATTAGACTGCAAGACCTGCTCATTCATGTGGAAGTATTTTCATATCCACTTTACAGGGAAGATTCCTTGCCTTTGCTTTGCCCAAGGAAGAAGCATTAAAGAGTAGAGAGCTGCTAACAGTTAACATCGAGTGGTGGATGTTAAAGACTAATCTGTTAATATAGGACAGTGCTTCCCACAGGATTTCCCACACTGTGATTTCTCAAAGGCTGACTCTGTTAGATGCTCCACCAGAAGCATTTGAAGGGCGTAGGTTTAGGAAATACCACAGGAGACATGCTTCACCTTTGATGATTTTCAATCTTCATTAGGATATCATTGGCTCCGAGGATTCCTATAGTAAAACCTCTTAACTGGGTTAAATCAAGTATTTTTTCAGAGTTTTCTGGCCACCAAAGCTTTTTTCCCCTTCTCTTTTACTTAACTGCTAATATCCCAAGAAACTACTGTCCTACAAATGACAGTCTGGGGGCACTTCTGTTGACAGAAAGGAGAGGAGGGTTTTAAGTAAGTGAACAGTGTTTTAGAACAGACCCTTTGACGAGGCTCAGTCCTTTCTTCCCTAGCTCTTGCCATTTTAGGAAATTATAACATATCCCATCTAAGCTCAAGCCAGAACAGGAGCTATATCTGTTGTGGTGATAACCTTTAAAAATTATAAAATGCAAGTGTGGATTTAAAAATAATTTAAACAGCAAAAGAGCCTGAAAGGCAACCTTTTTCTCATTTCTTACACACATCTGTTCAGCCAGTGTCCTTTTCAGAGTTACTAACAGGGATCATCAGTTCTGTTTTGTTTTTCTGTTCTTATGGGCACTGGAAATGCAGTGGCAGTGAACCCATTCCTTTGAATTTAAGCATTTGCGGGAGAGAAGATTCAGTGGAGGAATAGGCACTACTCTTGCAGGGTTTGGTCCTCAGGTCCTAGACAGGGCAACTCATGACCACCTGTAATTCCAGCCCTAGGGAACATCTGATGCTCTGGCTTTCACTGGCACTCATATGCATACCTAAACACACACACACACACACACACACACACACACACACACATACACACACAATTAAAAATAGAAATACGTAAATGAAATCTTTAACCCTCAGCAGTAAGTACCTGCAGAAGAATTAATCTCAAGCTGCTCTTACCTCATCCCACCTCCAGTCCCTCACCCCTTAACTCACTCAGACTTGCAAATGGCACTCAAGGCTCAAGTTTCTCTACCTTTTTCACAACACTCTTGCCTTGAACACTCCCTGATTCTAATCCTTCATTCCTCCAGCCCCTTCTCCTTATTGATTTTTGATAGATTTACTTCCTTAAAATATAGATCAGCAGAGCCTGTGGCTGAAAAGCCTTCAATGGCCCCCACCAGAACAGACTCAAAGCTCCAGGAAGCTCTGTGAAGAAATTTTAAAAAGTCCCACATCAGAGACAAGTTGTCAGGGGAGGGTTTCCTCAGTTCCCCCTTAGCAGGCATGAGAGTTACAGAGGACAACTTGGGAAGGGAAAAGTTGCCTTGAATTGATTGACAGCTCTTAGATAATCAAATGATCCAAAGAAGACAGCAACACTACTAAAGAAAATGTTACCAGTAACTCACTGTTCAGTCTCTGCTCTCTGAGAATCACTCAGGCTAAGTTCATCTTAGCAATTATCTTCCAAGAAGTTATCCTTTACCTTCAGCTGGCAATTCCAGTCTTGTACACATAACATTTAGTCAATATTTAAAATATCAAACCCTACTATGTAGCTGTTCTTCGTTTGATTTCCTTATTACCAAAATATAAGTGGTCTAAAGGTTGCGCAATCCCTTAAAAGAGCTTGATCAATATTCCTAAAGCTACTCATAAGAAATGTAGTAAACAGGTCCCCATTCATACCATCTCTATTAACATGAAACTATTCAAGGTCAGTAGGCCCATCTGCAGCTATTATCTCTCTCCCTTTCAATCAAGGCAGGTTCTTAGCTAGCCAGGTTGGCCTAGATCTTTTTGTGTAGCTGAGGATAACCTTGAACTCATGGTCCTACTGACTCTACATCCTGGGTGCTGGAGTTACTGGCATGTGCAACCATGCATGGCTTAATTATCTCTTTTTTGCCCAAAGGTAATTCACATACCTTTAAGATAGTTTGTCATGCTCATACCAGTAAAGAAATTGAGATAAAGAGACACTTAGTGATGTGTTCAAAGGCACCCAAGGAAGCAATTAAATTCTCAGTCTGTGGTGGGAAATGTTCAACCTGAAAATCGTGAGGAGAAAGACCAACTGCACAATTATCAAGTTGAAGTGAGCGTTATTTAGTATTGGCCAGGAAGATAGACACTGGCAAGGTCCATACCTGGAATTCCCAAAGAAAGGTCCTTGAATTTAGGTCAGTCAGGTGCTCATAAAGGCAAACCCCCACAAGGCTATGGTACTTTCTGCCCTTATCCAATCGGGGGTAAGCATACATCATGATGTACTTCCTGTTTTCATATTTCCTACCTAAGTGTGATCAAGCACATCCTATGTAGTTAGGGCAAGCAACTTTGTTATTGAAGTGAAAATACATGACTTGTTATTTCACAAGAGCCACATCCCCCAACATTCCAGGAACTCATCTGTCCTTCAGTAAGTGGGGCCCACAGGTTAACTTTAGCCCTTATAGGGAACTCACTTGAATTAGGGTTGCTGTGAGAAAACACCATACTCATAAGCTCTAAAATGGGGCTGTTGATCTGGGGTCAGGGTACAATGAGAACCCAGTGCAAAATGAAGATGTGACACCTCTTCTTAAGACAGTAGTGACAGCTCCAAGGTCAAGCCAAGTAACCTTCTAGATGTGGGGCTCAGCTCAACTCTTGAGTCTGAATTCTACAAAACCGGTCCCATGAAGAGTGGCTAGACATATGGAATGTGGATGTTTGGGCATCAGGAAGCTGTGACTTTCTAAAAGTGTGTTTGGTTTTGTATTTTATAACTCTTTATTAGACACCTAGAGTGGTCTGTGAACAAAACAAAACATGAAGAGTGTGTCCTTGCCACTAGTGAATGTTCCCACAGAGCCCACAGCATCAGAACATGCTGGCAGGAGCAAGTAGGCTAGTGATCTCTGGTATGATCCTCTGAGATGGTACTTGTGAAGCCTTTAGGACCTAGAGAGTAGTTCAGTTGGAAGAGTGCTTGCCTAGCACACAGAAGCTCTGAATTCACCCTTAGCACTGCATAAACTGGGCATGTGATACATGCCTATAATTTCAACACTCTAGAAGTAGAAACGAGAAGGTTATATATTCAAAGTCAGTTTCAGCTATAGAGAAAGTTCAAGGCCAACCTGGGCTACATGAGACCCTGCCAAAAATGAATGGATGAATGAATGAATACATTGAGACAGTGAATTCTTATGGCTGACCAAATGTTGCCAGAAAGAAACGTAATATGGATCTTCAAGAGAAAAGAAGGAAAATGATAATATGATCAGGGTATCTGCATTCTTTTTTTTAACATGTTAATTCTATTTATTTAAATTTATTTATATGTATAAGCATTGTGCCTGCATGCATGTATATTTTAATAACACCAGGTACCCAAGTAGGCCAGAAGAGGGCATCAGATACCCCCAGGACTGGAGTTATGGATGGTTGCAAGCTCCTGTGTGATTGCTGGGAACTGAAAACTCAGGTCCTCTGCAAGAGCAGTGTGGTGGTTTGAATGAGAATGGCCACCATAGACTCATATTTGAATGCTTAGGGAGAGGCATCAGGAGGTGTGGCCTTGATGGAGGAAATGTGTCACTGAGAGTGGGCTTTGGGGTTTCAAATGCTCAAGCCAGGCCAGTGTCCCTCTCTTTCTGTTGTCTGCTGACCCAGATATAGAACACTCAGCTTCCTCTCCAGTACCATGTCTGCCTGCATGCTGCCATGCTTCCTGCCATGAGGATAATGGGCTAAACCTCTGAACCTGTAAGCCAGCCCCAAATAAATGTTTTCCTTTATAAGAGTTGCCATGGTCATGGTGTCTCTTCACAGCAATAGAAACCCTGACTAAGAGAGGCAGCAAGTGCTCTTAACCACGGAACCATCTCTGCAGCCCCCAAGATGTCTATATTCTTGATAAACCTTGAAGTGATACACACAGACGAGCTATTGACTTCTCAGCCCTCTGAAGCAATCTCTCTTCAGCAGCTGGGTCACATTTTGGTTCCCTGGGAGAGTTTGTCATCACTTATCCTCCCCCTAGTGGTGTTGATACTGACCAGCTCACTGTGAGCTGCTTCTAGCTGACAGACAACTGCAGCCCAACATTATGGCTTGGAGTGAAGGAGGCATGTCTCAAGACAGGCATGGAAGATGCCCTTAGAAATAGAGGAAATAAAGGGAGGGTAAGGTAAAGACACAGGCCCTCAGAAATACTATGAATGAAATCACTGTCCTTGAAGTTTGGTCAGGAGAAGCCTCTTGGCTATCTCTAGACACCCCAACACCCCTAGATGTGAAGTTTGCTGAGATTGACTGCTTGTACAGTTTGTAAGCTGCCTTAAATTTTATTTAATTTCTTTGCCCTACTTTGTGACTTAGAGTAACTATGGCCCCAAGTCAAATATCCAGCTCACATAAATGGAGATGCAGAGCAAGTTGTGGAACTACAGGCTGAGTATTACATTTCCATTTGCAATGTCAAACTCTGGGTATAGCCTCAAATAAGCAGAAACACACAATGCTCTTGAGTTCTCTGCTCATTTGGTCCCTTGCTCACAAACAGTAGAGCACTCAACAAGGTTCAAAGGGTAACCAGAGTCTTGCAGAGAAAGAGATAATCATGGTGGCTCAGCACAAGGTAAATAATGTAAGGAAGACAAAAAAATGTTCATAATCTTATTCCGAAAGGAGACAGGAAAGAGACTGGGGTCAGGAGCCTGGCAGGTAGAAGGCATCCTAGGTTGGGCATGAATTGTTCTGACTGCAATTGCCTGGGGGTAATGTCACCCACTAGAGCCTTCCTTAAGCTACCTGTCCCCTTGTTCTCTCCATGATGCCCAAGTCATCTGGGGAAATCAGAAACTTCTGTCAGGGTACAGACCCTACTTGGCCACCCAAGTTCTTTTCAACTTGGGGTACTTGACCCTGGAAAGTCTGAGTGGGAGGGTCTGGGTATTCACAGCCTGGGGTGGGGCAAGGGAGGACAAGAAAGGAGACCATAGCACACATGGCCTGGAAATCCACACTGTCTCTAGGAATAGCCCCTAGACCAGAAAGGCTTGGGTGGGACAAGTCAGATGCCTCTGCCCCTTGGAGAGGTCCCCATGTTCACCTTGATCAGCCTTTCCCAGTTCTCCACTGGCTGCCCATCTCACCTAGGAGGACTCAGATGCCCCGCGCCTACAGGACCCCAGAGGATGATGAGTGGCCAGGGACTCTGCAGGGCCACCGTTTCTCTGTTGGCACCCGCCTGCTGTGCAGCCACAGTCCTCAGGTTCCCCAGCCCAGACTCCTGGCCTCCCAGCCCGCGTCTAGGTACCTGCTGCTTCAGTGCGGGTGGCTCACCGGCTGGTGGTCAGGATCCTCCCAGGGATGCTGGAGTCTCTCAAGCTGTTCTGAACTGCGCTGCTGCTCTCAGGGCTCCCAAACGTGACTCTCTATATATCCGGCTCAGAGACTGGGTGTGGGGCGGGAGGAGCGCACCCTCCCTCCGACCTTCCTGGTCGCCGTTGGGCACCCAGCCGCGGCCTCTGCCCGGGGCGGGAGCAGTGCAGGGGCCTCGGGCGCGCAGGCCCTGAAGATGGCATCGCCTGGACTGCCTGGGCTTCCTTCGGGTGGTTCCCCCTCGGTGTGCATCGCTGGGTGAGGGGAAAGTTGGCTGGGAGGGCGCCCCTGTCTGGAAAAGCCGAGGAAGGAGGGAGGGGAAGAAAGAGAAAGAGTCTGATTTGATTCATTGCAGGAAAAATCACTCCCCGTTGCACTGACAAAATGCGCCCCAGATCCCATTTATCTGGCTCTTCCGCACCAGACTCCAGGTGGATGGAGGCTGTGGAGGAGCTCTGCAGGGACCCACCAGCTTAGGGGCTTTTAAACAGTCTGGGGTCCTTAGGTGCAGGCACGGGCGCGGGGCGTGGGAGGGGGGGGAAGCGAGCGCGGGCGCACGCGGCGGCGGGGGATGGGGGGGGCGGTGAGCAGGGAGGGCTGGTGAGCAGGGAGGGCTGGGGCTTGATTTTCTCCTTCCCAGGTTGGGTTTGGATAGCAGAAACCCAGCTCTTCCTGTTAGCTATCTGGTGGGCAGGGATCAGATGCCAGACTGTGGGAGAAGCAGGCAGAGGCAATCTCTGGCACTTCCCCAGAAAATGTTTTCTTTCTCCTCTTGGTAGATTTTAAATTTTTATTTATATTTAGTTATTGATAAATCTTAGACAGAAACCCCACAGCTGCCCAGGAAGTCGGAGAATGATGGACAGGCAGGAGAGCAGAATTCCCCCTCAACCAGGGAGAGAGGGAAAATGGCCAATGCTCACCCCAGTTCTCTGCACAATGTGGAAGATAGTCTTCCAAATTTACAGCCAGTTAAGGAAAATGGGAAAGAATACGACCCCAAAGTTGCTCTCCTCATTATGAAGGCTAGCTTGCACTTAAAGACACCAGTTTTTAATCACGAAAAGTTGAAATGAATGAAGCAAGCGACTTCATCCTTTAAAAAATTCATTCTTCTCTTGAATTCTCTGCTTCTGAATTCTGTTTAATTAAGTGTGTTAAGGGAAGTGTAACCTGGAGATAGTGGCAGTTTTTCAGAGGTGACTGTGTGAGAACAAGAGAAAGAAATAGGTAGGATCACACACACACACACACACACACACACACACACACACAAATACACACACACCACTTAAAAAAGATCTGAATGTGTTCTCAGACTCAAATCCTGTGAGTGTACTTGAAATGATCCAGGAAAGTGATGGTAACAAGGTATGTAAATCTTTCACCTGCAACCCCACCTTCTCAGTATGCTGGGCCAGGAGGAGGGTGGCAAGTTCAAGGCCTGCCTGGGCTACCTGGAGAGTTCATGGACAGTCTAGCTAATAAAGTGACGATCCTGTCTCAAAAAGTAAAAAGAAAGAAAGAAAGAAAGAAAGAAAGAAAGAAAGAAAGAAAGAAAGAAAGAAAGAAAGAAGGAAAGAAAGAAAGAAAAAGAAAAAAATGGGCAGAGAATGTAGCTCAGGGTCATACCAGGCTCTTGCCTACCACACATGAGACCTTAGGTTCAACAAGGAGTGTTACAAAATAAATACAAAATGCAAAAATCACCAGTCAAATAGATAACAAAAGGGGAAGTTTTTTTTTTTTGAAAAGCAATTTAGTAGCACATTTCCTTTTTATTTTTCTAGACCTTTTGGCAAAGGATTTCTATTTATTAGGGCATATCCAAAAGAATGCACAAAATGAGAAATGTGTGGAGACTTAATTGCTCATTACAGTAACCTGTAAAGTAGGAAATAAAAAGGGCCACTTTCTGGGGAATGCTCATAAGTGAATGCAACATTACTGTAAAATAAAAAATCATAATTTAAACATCATAATGTGAATGATATTCATCTATATGATGGGTTAGTCTGCAAGAAACACTATTGTAAAGTACCCTAGCTGAGTGACTTGCAACTGCAAACATCATCACCACAGCGCTGCTTTACAGGCTGTAGGGCTAAGGCATCTGCAGGGCTAATTCCTTATGAGGGCTGTGAGGGAGAGTTGATTCCATGATGCTTGCATACTTCTTGTCGTCTCCTGGCAATCTTTGGTAATACTGAGATGCAGAAATATAAAGGCATTGTGTTAGAGGTCTCTGGAACAGAGTGAAGGAGAGAGAGAAAGGAGAACAGAGAACACACACACACACACACACACACACACACACACAAGATTTATTAGACTGGCTTACAGGTTGTGATCTGGCTAGTTCAACAATGGCTGTCTCCTGATGGAGAGGCCAAGAATCTGGCCTCAGCTGTCACAATCTGGTGCTGGAACCCCAGAGGATTCCAAGAGAGCTGCTGGTCTTCAGTCTAGGTTGTAATCCTGGAGAAGTGGTTTTTAAAACCAGTGAAGGAATGCCTCAGAAGCAAGGTAGATTGACTTGCTAGCAAGACTGAGGGCAAGCAGGGAAAAAGGCAAAAGCTTCCTTCTTCTGTGTCTTTTTATGTGAGATGATACCAGAAGGTGTGGCCTAGATTTAGGATGAGTCTTCCCACCTCAAATGATCCAATCAAGAAAAATCCCTCACAAGTGTGCCCAGCCACTTGAATGTTAGTTTATTCCAGATGTAGTCTAGTTGACTCCAAGACAAGCCATCACAGCCAGCATCTGCCTTCATCTTCGTGTGCCACTTTCTGTGTGCCCAGGTCCTCATCCAAGTTTCCCCTTGTAGGTTATAATGAGTTAGATCTCACCCCAGTGCCTTTATTTGATTTAAGTAATGACATTGCCAACAACCTTGTTGCAAAGAAGGTCATGTTTTGGATTGCTGTGGTTAAAACTTCAACAAATACTTGAGAAGGAGGTGAACACATTTCCATGTGTGTGCTGAGTGGAGGCCTAGAAAAGGCATATGGTCTTGCAAATGCATGGAACTTGTACATTTGACTTACTTGAAATGGAGGCTCTGCCCAGGTAGCCAGAGATTGTGCAGTAGGACCATCCTGAGGCTACACAGGGAGACTCTAGGTTGAATGGCAAATCAACTTATGAGAGAAAGGCTAGCAGTCGTCAGACACACACTGACCCAGGAAGAAGAGTGAGTACCTGACATTAACATAACATGAATCCCAAAGAGGCCAAGAAATACGAAGGACTGCCGGAAGCTGAAAGAGCCAAAGAATGCCCTCTCTACAGCTTCTGAAGGTAGCATGGCTTTTCTCTGAATCTTATACTTGTAAACTCCAGAAATGTGAGAGAATAAATTCTGTTGTTTAAGCCATTTATGTTTTGGTCAGTCCAGGAAATTAATACACGTAACTTTTCTGGGTTGAATTCTATGCATTAACTTTTATTTTTAAAGAAAGCTGTATGGTTCACTAAGTTTTACCTATTTTGATTGACTAATATTGTTCTTTGACAGTTTCATACACGTATATAATGTATTCAGACTACTCTCTCCCCACTCACTCTTACCTTCTTCCCATTGCTATCAACCCCTTTCCAATCCCTATCTGTCCTTTCCCCAGATTCACACTTATGGGTTTGTTTTATGACCCACCCATTTAGTTTAACCAAGGACATCTGAGTGAACAAGGACATCTGAGTGAACATTGGATTGGCAAAGTAGAGTGACAAGTAGGTTCACAACTGGAAGCAACAATTGTCCTCTTCCACCTCCTCAGCCTCTCTGTGAATCTATCATTAGCAAATAGCTCAGCAGTGAGGAGTTCCCCCTCCCTCTGCAAACCCTCCTCTATCCATGTCTGATTATTGACAGGCCTTGTCTTGTGAAAACTCAATGCAAGTACTATATGAGAATTCTTAGCTGCTGTCTTAAAATTCTTAATCTGCTTTTGAAGGGCCCAGTAGAGATGTTAAAATTGTCATGTTCTTGCAAACCATCTTCTCCAATAGCTAAGTCTGAGACAAGATGCTGGCCTGGGCAGTGGGCTCCACTGCTCTGGGTCCCCACATATATGCAATTTCTCCCAACACAAATTCATCTTCACAGAAGCTTGATAAGATGACAGTGCAAGACTTGATCTCATTCCCCATGCTGCTCCTGGCCAGCATTGAGAAACCGATTATCACACTGACTAATCTCCACCTTCAAAGCCTTCTCCATCACCATTGCTCAATGGCTTACTATTTCATTCAACCCTGTAAAACAAATACTTCTTTGTAAATCTGCCCTGGAGTTCTTATTTATGGTGCAAAATACCTACAAGATGTTCTAGACATAAAATTGTATGGTAGATCATTCTGCCAGCACCCTGAGATCTGGATGAAACCAGTGCTCCAAAGGAATCTTACTCCCCAGTGCTTTCTGTTTCAGTAAAGCAGTTTCCGCTGATATTATCACAAAACAGCTTTGATTTTTATCTACACAGAACGATAAAAATGTAGTGTTTTATAACCAGAAAGCTGGTGACTTATGTCTACCATCTCATTTCACAGCAATAAGACTAGACTTTACTTCTTGTCCAAGGCGACTGTATTAGTTCTCTGTTGCTGAATAACTACCATCACATTGCTATTTAAGGGAATGCATATTTGTTCTCTCAAAGACCTGCAGGTAATCAAGCATTCCAGGCGTAAAGTAATGTGTAACTGGAGTCCTTGCTCCTAGGCAGCCATCTCAGCTCCAGCTCATCAGTGATTTATGATTCAGAGTTCTCTTGGGAGCCTTCCCCCATTTGGTGGCGGGTAGAATTTATAGCTAGTTCCTGCTTTTCTAGGACCCAGGTCTTCATTTTCTTGCTCGCTATTGGCCAAGGGTGTTCCAAGCTGAGCCCATACTCAGGTCCCAGCTCTATGTCCTGTTCCACCATGGTTGTTTGCCTCTTTAAAGCCAGCAAAAAAATTCATTCTTTCTCTCTTAAAATGTCACTTAAGGGTGATGCCCAGTGAGCCCTGCTTACTGAGGACAATCTCCCTTTTTGAGTAACTAATCTACTGATTTGGAAACTTGATGCTTAGTGTGTAACATACCATTGGCTGCACCCCACTCCAGGGTATGGATGATGCTGGGGTGAATCTGGTCCATGTCAGATTTCTTCCTACCATAGTCACTTGGGGTGACAGCCACTGGAGCTGAGAAACCCACTGGTCTTCTCTCTTTCATTAGTGACTTTCTTTTCTTCTGCATGAGGAAAGTTATTTTTCATACCTAACCATTTGTGAAGCAGCTACATGTGGGGAGGTTTCTTTTGTCTTTTTTTAAATGTGTATGTGTGTGAGATGTGTGTGTGTGTGTGTGTGTGTGTGTGTGTGTGTGTGTGTGTTCATGCATGTGTGCTGTGGGATGGTCTGTTTGTCAAGTGTCTTGCTGATTGGTCAATAAAACACTGATTGGCCGTTGGCTAGGCAGGAAGTATAGGCGGGACAAGGAGGAGAATAAAGCTGGGAAGTGGAAGGCTGAGTCAGAGAGACACTGCCAGCCGCCACCATGACAACCAGCATGTGAAGATGCCGGTAAGCCACGAGCCATGTGGCAAGGCATAGATTAATGGAAATGGATTAATTTAAGCTATCAGAACAGTTAGCAAGAAGCCTGCCACGGCCACACAGTTTGTAACCAATATAAGTCTCTGTGTTTGCTTGGTCGGGTCTGAGTGGCTGTGGGACTGGCAGGTGATAGAGATTTGTCCTGACTGTGGGCCAGGCAGGAAAACTCAAGCTACAAATGTGCATGCACATGTATGCTTGCCCATCCATATGTGGGTGCATATGTGTGCATGTATGCTTACCCATCCATGTGTAGGTACATATTTGTGCGCACACACACACACACACACACACACACACACACACACACACACAGATCTGAGGTTGATATTGGGAATCTTTCTCAGTTACTCTTCTACCTTATTGATTGAGACAGGGTTCCTCAATCAAACCCAGACCCTAATCTCCCTAGCCAGTTTTCTCCAGAGATCCTCTGTCTTTGCGTCCCTAAAATGGTAGTACGGGTAAGCCTCCATACCAGTGCAGCATATATGTGAGTTCTGGGTACCCAGCCTCTGCTTACTTACGTCCACGTGCTTGTGCAGTAACCACCATTGAACTCTCTCCCCAGCTCTAGTTGTATGTTTTCCACAACTTTTTTTCTTGCCTTCTTTTTCTTAGGGACATGGATAACTCTCTGAAAATTTATTGATAAGTATGAACATGTAACAAACTAAGACTGTGCCTGAGTTTTCTGACTGTGTGACCTCTGAGCTGATAGTTATATGGACTGCAGTGATTTTAGAGCCCCCATAGGCTCAGTCATTGGCTTTCCAGTACTTGGTCCCCAGTTGGTAGAACTGTGTGGGAAGGATTAGGAGGCAAGGCCTTGTTGGAGGAGGTGTGTCACTGGGGGAGAGCTTTAAAGTTTCAAAAGCTCACAACATTACCACCACATTGCCAAAGCAGATACATTTAAAAGGCATTTTGTGCCCACGTTACAACCCAAGACTGTGCAGCATACTAAAACACAAACCAAACCGAAAATAGGACAGGGCAACTGCTTAAGATGAGGATGAGCATTCCAAGCAGGGCCAGACACAGCAACAGTACTGACTGTCGTACTGAAAGGGACTTTAACGTATGAGTGAAATGCTAAGGGCTTCAGTGGAAAAAGCAGAAGACAGCAAATACAGATGCTGTGGGCCAGAGGTGGAATGACCAGGGAAGAATCTCCGAAGTGTTAGAGATTTCAGATGCATTAGCAGATAGGCTGTATCGGGATGCTGAGCACAGCCGAGGAAAGGGTCTCTAAGCCAGAGAACACAGCTCTGGAAGCTATCAAAACTGGAAAGCAGAGAAAAGGAAACATGGGAACATCGCAAAGGACTGCAGGACTGTGGAACACATGAAACCTGCACGATGGGAATCACAGGAAAAGAACAAAGAAGCAGAAATGATGAAGTCCACCCTCGTGTTATTGTCAGATATCAAATTACAGAATCATGAAGCACAGAAATTTAAGCAAGATAAATGAAAAAAAAAAAACTGGAAGCAGGGAGGACCCATCGCTATGCACATTACGTCTAAGCTTTAGAACACTGAAGATAAAAATCTCAGACAAAGCCAAAGGGTTAAAACTCCGTATGAAGAAGGGGCCAGAGATAAGAGTTCCATCTGACATCTTCAAAGCAATGCTATGAGAAAAATACTTACATTGTTGGAGAAAATAATCTCTCCAACTTTAAAAAGGGGGAAAAACCTTTCTCACACAAACATAAATGAGTTTTGTTGTGATTATTGACAGTAGCTCTGCTTTGGAAACATTGTTAAAAGAAATTTTTAGAGAGAAATGTATATCTATATAAAGAATAGAAGAATAGAAGACCACTGGTGAATTAAAGCTGAAACATTTTCTCTTATTAATTGGTCTAACAAATTTTCGTGTACAATAATGCTAGCAGTAAGGTTTTCAACAGCCATATATATATATATATATATATGTATATGTATATATATATACACACACACACATATATATATATATTTACATGCTTGTGTGTGCTTGTGTGTACATGAAATGAACTGCAACAATAAAATGATGGACAGGAGGGAGAAATTAAGACTATTTTGTCGGTATAAATTTCACACCATCTGTGCACTGGTGTTGTGTTGTTGAACATGGATATTAATGTTCTATGTTTGAACATGGATGTGAAGTTTGTAAAATTTGTTCCATATTTCAGGGAAATCACTTGCAAAATATAGAAGGTGGTATAGCAACAGAAAAAAAAACTTTTTCATGTTTTCACACACTAACACAATATTTCTGATGTGGGACATGCATGTCCCTCCCCACACATCAGACAGTTCTCCAGCAGACACCAACAGAATGCTCTCAAATTCAGTGCTGACACTGTCTGCCTGGAGCTGAAGTCAGGGCCTTTGGGCTAATGGCTTAGTCCACAAGAGTGCTCTCTGTATGATAGGACAAAAGCTACAAGTAAGTTGTCCCTTACAGTCTAGTGGGAGAGCACTCATTATGCCCTCCCAAAGTTTAATTAGTATATTAATGACCTCACAGAATGCAGGAAGCACTTCACTGACTGGCTTATTAGTAAAATGTAGACTCAAGGACACAACTACTTCATGCTCCTGTAGCCATGAGTTCCCCAACGTGGTGGACTGACTCCCTTAATCTAGGAGCCAAAATAAGGTCTGTGTCCTTGTGCTGCTCCTGTCACATGGCAGACCTCAGACTGAGGAAAGTTCTCGGGAACAGAGGGGGCAACAGGTAACAATAATATGCCAGTGCGTGAAGAAGACCTAACCATGCGAAGATTGTGTTTGGGGAAAATTATAGAATATTCAGATACTTGAGACAAAAACTGATAGACCCAAAGAAGAATACCAAAAATCACCCTGAGCTGGAGATCTTGACACTGATTTTTCAGAAATTGGCAGATTTAGCAAGAAGAAGAGAAGCAGAAGTTGGTTGAACTCAGATTGGAACTCCATCGATAAAATGGATATAAATGGGATCTTCAGTATGCTCCGTCCAATGAAAGACCACCATCCACATTCTCAAACTCACATGGAATGTTTACTGTGATAGACCACATCTAGGTTACACAAGATAGCCATCTAACTAAAGAGCATAGACATCACACTTGGCTCTCAGAGCACAAGAGAATTAAACTGGAAACCAATAATAGAAAGATATAGTTGGAAAACCTCCAAATTGTTAACAGACTTATAACACATGGGTCAAAGAAGAAATATCAAGAGATATTAACCTATTTTGAAATGTGTGAAAATAAAAACACTACCTAATGATATATGTGGTATGAAGCAAAGACAGTAATTATGGAGAGATTTATCACACCATTGCAGAAAACATAGAAGTTTTGAAGTCCATAATCCAAACTTCCTCCTTAGGAAGGAACAGAAAAGCAAGCCAGGTCCAAAATAAGGGGAGGAAAGACAATAATAGAAATTAAAGTCAGTGAGTGAAAATGGAGAAACAGAAAAGGCCAACAAAATGAAGAAATGGTTCTGTAAATAGATAAAGTGAAGACCCTCCAGTTGGAAGAGAAGGGAGGGAAGGAGAAAGGGAGAGAGAAGGAGGGAAATAGAGAGAATATTAAATATAAAACAATGCATAATTACATATCACCCAGATAGCACCTGAGTTTTGACAGTTAATAAAGCAAGAGGATCTATTCTTTACAGCTCTGAATGCCAGAACATCCAGGAACATAGTGGTGGCATCCATGAGAGCCTTCCTTCCTCAATGGAACACTTCAAGATGGCTGCTCTCTCCAACTCAATCTATAAATTCAGTGAAATACCACTGCAAACACCAACAAATTATCTTGTGGGTACTGACAACTTGACTCTGAAGTTTACACGGGAAGGCAAAAACTGAGAACAGTCAGCTCAGTATTAAAAGGGAGCAATTGTAAGCAACTGTGTTGCAACCCTGTGGGTTTGGTCCTGGGTTTCAGCACCAAAATGTGAGGTTTGCAACTCTGGGGAAAGGTATCCTAACTACTTGGGGAGTCAGGTGACACCTTGAGCTGCTAGGACAGCTCAGCCCTGGAGGGTGAGGTATCCTGAATACCTCGAGCTGCTGGAATGGCTCTAACGTCTGGAGCTGCAATGGGGACAGCTCAGCCCTGGAAGGGAAGGTATTCTGACTGCTTGGGAAAGTCAGATCTGGAGCTGTTAGGACAGCTCAGCAGGGGAAGGGTATCCTGACTGTTCAGGAGTCAGGCTATACCTGGTGTGGTGGGAGATGATCTCCCCGCAGGATATAACAATCCTGCTCCTCTCCTAGAGAGCCACTACAGCTGAGCTTTGCTCAGCCCCCATTTAAGGGGACTTCCTAGCAGAGGTCTGCTTCTTCTCCAGCCTAAAATCTTCCTTTTTTTTTTTTTTTTTTTTTTTTTTTTTTTTTTTTTTTTTTTTTTTTTTTTGCTTCACTCTGCAAAAGGGAAAACCCCTGCAGAAATGTAGCAATCTCCTCCAGCTCCAAAGAAAAGTGTTACTTTTTTAGCTCCCCCTTGCTCAGTCCCCTGAGGGACATCTCAGCAAGGTTTTTCTGTTCAGCTACCCCTTGCTCAGTCCACTATGGGACGTCTCAGCAAGGTTCTTCTCTGTGCCAGTGAATGAAGATCTTCACACCCAAAACTCTTTTGAGAAAGAGATTTATTTGAAAAGGAGGAGTCCAGGGGAGTGGCTGCCTCTACTAGGGTGGAAAGAACAGCCCACAACTGACCAGGCAGGCTGGTTTATATAGGATCTCTTGGGAGCAGAGTCAACCAGGGATTGGTTAGTTTTTTTCTGCCCAGGGATTGGTCAATTTTGTGGGCTAGGGCCAGAGATGGCCCTGATATCAGAGGCAAACTGTGTTTATTTCACTGGCCTTTCTTGGCTTTTTGACACTAATTCTAAGGTCAGGGCACACTTCTTTCACTGATGCTGATTCTAGGGACCAAGAATGTTACTTTGGTACTGGTTTCAGAGTCAGGGCATGTTTCCTTGGTTCTGGGTTTGGGGATAAAGTGTTCCTTTCTCTGGCTCGGTCCCAAACCCAGGCTGTGTTTCTTTCCCTGGTCCTGGTCTTCAGGACCAGAGTGCTACTTTCCTGCTCGGTGATTGGTTGGTTTCACAGGTCAGTTGGCCAGGGGCAGAGATGGCTCTGATCTGAGCCAAACTGTGTTTCTTTCACTGGCCTTACTTAGCTTTTTGACACTAATTCTAAGGCCAGGGCTTCCAAACGACTCATTAAATCCATATCACCTATATCATTAGCATGTTATCTCCATGGTATATGTGTTCATTTTCAAGACAGCACAAATACACTTTTTAACATTCATTTGTTATGTGTGCTCAGATGTCTGGGTGAGTGCGTGTGGAGATCGGAGGTCAACTTGTTGGAGTCAGTTCTCTGCTTCTACCACATGGGTTCTGAGGAGGATCAAACTCATGTTGTCAGGCTTGGTGGCAAGTGCCTTTACTGTTTGGGACATCTCAATCATCCCACAAATAGACTCCACTTCTAAGCCTGGATAAGACTATAGTCTACACACAAAGAGTTCCACATAGACAGCTCTACCCTCATTTTAGCATCATCTTTTCATGGAGAAGCACTTTCTTTTTATACTACCTATACCGCTGTTCATTATTGATGAGATTGGTTTGGTCTCCTACAGCTCATGTTGTCATGCCGTCTGAACTGTGGGCAGATGAATGACAATAGCTACCACTTGATGACACCTGCTGGGTGCCATATTAATGAGGGTACCCAGTCCAAACTCCACCAGACCTATTGCCTGAAGGCTACAGTCTAGCCTCTATCCCAGCCCCAGCCCTTGAAAGATGCAATTCAACCTCCACCCAGCCCCAGCCCCTGAAGGTTGCAGTCTGGACTCCAACCCAGCTCCTTTTCCTAAAAGCAAACTGTCCAACCTCCACCCAGCCCCATTCCCTGAAGGTGAACTGTCCAACCTCTATCCAACTGCAGAAGGTATTTGGTCTAACTTCCACCCAGTTGCATACTCTGAAGATTATCTGTCCAGCCTCCACCCCAGGGCTGTCCCATGAAGGTATGCAGCCCAGCCTTTACCCATGCCCTTTTGCATATCTGCTCATTGATTCTAAAACAGTCTTAGGAAATAGACATTATTGGCTTTCCTAGCTGAAATAATGAAAAAGATTAATTAATAGACCATGTTTAGAAAATAGGATTCAAAATTAGTGGTGGTGGAAAATGGTTGTATTCATAACTTAAAATAGTGTGTGTTAATGCATTTGTGTGTACATGTGTGTCTATGTCTCTGAATGTATCGGTGTGTATGCACATCTGTGTGTGAATGTATCTGTGAGTATGCACATTTATTTCTCTGTATGTATGTGTGTGAGAACATTTCTGTGAGTGTGTGCATGTCTTTCTGTGTGTGAATGTATCTGTGAGTGTGCACATGTTTTTCTGTGTATGTATGCACATCTCTCTGTGTGTAAATGTATCTGTGAGTGTGCACATGTGTTTCTGTGTGTGTATGTGATAAGAATGTAAGTGAAACTACTTTTCTCCCTTCAAGGTTTTGAAATAACTAATCAATCAGAGAATGATATAAGAACTTTTTACTCCATAAATAAGATAATAGAACAATTAATTAAGAACTCAGTTTATTTGGAAATCAGGTCTTACATTCTTTTTTTCAATACATTTGGCTGTGATGACGTTTACCACGTGAGATTTCACTATAAGGAAATGAACGGTGACATACTTGACAGCAAGTTTGCCCCTTTCACTGTGAGGTCACTGAGTGCTAGATATCAGACATCAGACCCAAAGAGATGTAAGGTCTTTGTGCGTGTGTGTGTGTGTGTGTGTGTGTGTGTGTGTGTGTACATGAGAGAGAGTACACATGCATACATGTGCACATATATACATATGCTTGTGAGGGACAGAAAAAGGTTGATACTATTTTCCTCCATCATAATCCACCTTCCACTTATTAATATTATTGAAAATTTAATTTATTCTTTGAAAATCTCATGTATTTATACACTGTATTTTGATTATATCCACCCACCACTGCCTCCTTCCAACTCTCCCTTCTGCCCCCACCCAGTCATTCTCTCATCTTCACATTCTTCTTAGTTTTGGTTACTAATAATGCTGAGTACAATTTTGCTGTCCATATGTGCAGAGGTGTGGGGCCATCTACTTGGATATGAGCAACCAACCAGCAACAATGTCCCCAAAGAAGCATGGCTCTTCCTCCCTTAGGAGCCATCTACTCACTTTGGATGCTCCTCCACCAAGGGTGGGGCCTCAGGGCTCCTCTTCTATCCATATTGGGATCATATGGCCTTTATCTTGTACAGGTCATGCTTATTCATTCAACTTCATCTTCTGTAAACAGATGTGTACAACAGCCACACCATGTCCAGTTGTCAGCGTTTCCCAACTCTTCCCCTCAGCCACCAGCTCGTACATTCTTTTCTGCTCACTCTTCTGCAATGTTCCCTGAACCCTGGATGGGAAGGTTAGTACAGGTGATTCATCCACAGCTGAACATCATGGTTACATACATTTAGAACTTTCATCATATGTGAGTCTCTGTATTGACCCACATTGCAAAAAGAAGCTTCTCTGACCAAAGTTGAGAGCAACACAAATGTATAGGTATAAACATAAATATTAAAAGACAGTTTTACAAAATAATCACTTAACAACAATAGTAGGATCCCTGCAAGGGCCTGTGATATTCCCAGTCATGGACTTTTGAGCTGGCATGAGATCCCTTCTATGGTACAGTCCTCATATCCAATCAGAAAGCTGCTGGTTACCCCCATAACCATCACGCCACTGTTGTAACCCTTGGTATATTTTTCCAGGTTGGTATTGTAACATTCAGGGTCTGGCACTGGGTGGGACTTGAAGTCTTTTCTAGTGGCCTGCAAAACATTTTCTGGCACTATGTAAGCTAGCATGAAGAGAGTTTCCCGGTCCATTGAGGTTGATTTCTTTATGTAATGCAGCCAGAGCAGTGTCTTCAACAGCTGGGTCTTGCCATTTAGTTTTGGTGGGCAACCAAGACTAATAGCAACAGCTTGTATTGTTTTGGGTGCCTCTAAAGCCTCTATGACCTGTTGGTTCATACCTCGTAGAGAAGTACCCATGTCTGGCACTGAGATTTTCATTTAGTAACCAATGCTTTATTGGTATGATACTGTTCACCCATGGAAGGAAATTCTGTTTAAACTCCGCATACATTTATCAGCTTATGAACTCGTGGGTTTACATAAAGCTTCTTCATAATCCTTAGTTTTAGTTAACCTCTTACTCTACTTTTTCCTATCACCTTGCCCTTATTTCCACTTAAACATTTAACACAGAATATTGCCCCTATTATTTCATGTCCCCCACATTCTACTATCCCCTCTGACTGTATCTTTTACTTGAGTTGCAAGATTATAGGTTTCTATAACTGGAGTTTTCCTGCCTGGCTACAATCAGGACAAATCTCTCTTACCCGCCAGTCCCACAGCTGCTCAGACCCAACCAAGTAAACACACAGAGACTTATATTGCTTACAAACTGTATGGCTGTGGCAGGTTTCTTGCTAACTGTTCTTATATCTTAAATTAACCCATTTCTATTAATCTATAAGTTGCCACATGGCTTGTGGCTTACCAATATCTTACATGTTGGTATTCATGGCAGTGGCTGGCAGCGTCTCTCTGCCTCAGCCTTCCTGTTCCCAGAATTCTCTTCTCTGCTTGTCCCACCTATACTTCCTGCCTGGCTACTGGCCAATCAGCATTTTATTTATACAGAGCCATATCCACAGCACTTCCCCTTTTCTTTTTTTTTCCAAAAAGGAAGGTTTTAACTTTCACATAGTAAAATTACAGACAACCAAACAATTATCAAGCAAGAATTACAGTTACAATATCTAGTCTATTTATAAGAACTAGTCTATTTGCATTTGGCAAAATTAAAGAAGATTATTCTATTTATTCTATATTTGTGAGTCTAAGGTTTCATATCTCACTTATCTTTTATCATAACTAAGGAAAATTGTAACTATCTAGCTTCAACTACATCAAAGACCTCAGAAGGATATAATATTACCTGAGAAATGGGAGAAGTACGCAAGCAACTTTTGAGAGTCTTGCAACAGTAGAAAGAGACAGCTGGCAGCCTGGACAGTCATCCAAAGTTCTTTTGTAAAGTTGGGGCATCTGTCTCCAGCCCACAGGCCTAGAGTCTCTCAGTCAATTTTCTCTGTGTCCTGTAGAATGTCTGGCAGTTTCCTCTGCGAAGCAGGAACCTGAAGGACCATTTTGCCAGGCAAAGTTCAGTGGTCACCTTCCTATGGGTCTTGCATGTCCAGTTGATCAAGCAATCCAGCAAGAACAGTTTCTTGCCCAAATGGCTATTTTTGCCAAGGTGAAGATAAACTCCATGTAGAATGTCTTCGATGCCCATCCTCCTCTCTGAAGTAAATTGATGCTGCCAGGAGCAGACATGTCTCACTGTCCAGAAAGTCTAAATTTTTTTCCTTTAAAACCACTTTTTTTTTTTCTTTCTTTTTTTTTTTTTTCCAGAGCTGAGGACCAAACCCAGGGCCTTGCGCTTGCTAGGCAAGCACTCTACCACTGAGCTAAATCCCCAAACCCAAGAAAGTCTAAATTTTTAAAACATTTTAAATGCCATATTCTGTAGGTCTTTGAAGTGTTTGAAGATTACCTATCTATCTAAAATATATCTATGTATACCTAGAAAACTTAACTAACATGCTACAAGTTTGACTATCATAGAAGACTAATTAATCTGTATTTCTTAATTATCCATTACAATCTAAATGAGTTACATAAACATAATACCTCAAATGAGAATAGAAATATATATACAGTATAACTTTTTTTTTGTAGAGTTAAAAGCCCAAGAGGTCAGAGCAGTATCTGAGAGCTGAGACTTAAAACCACCTTTCTTATCCTTAGCTGCCGCTGTCGTCCTTCCCTTCAGAAAGAGGCCTACTTCCTGTGTGTCTGTCCTTTTATTGAGTTTCTGTTCTGCCTTCTCATTGGTTGTAAACCCAACCACATGGCCTCCTCGTCACTGCCTGTCTATACAGACCTCCAGGTCTTCTATGGTTGGTATTGAGATTAAAGGCATGTGTCTCCATACTGGCTGTATCCTTGAACACACAGAGACTTATATTGCTTACAAACTGTATGGCTGTGGCAGGCTTCTTGCTAACTGTTCTTATATCATAAATTAACCCATTTCTATTAATCTATAAGTTGCTACATGGCTTGTGGCTTACCAGTATCTTACATGTTGGTACTCATGGCAGCGGTTGGCAGCATCTCTCTGCCTCAGCCTTCCTGTTCCCAGAATTCTCTTCTCTGCTTGTCCCGCCTATACTTCCTGCCTGGCTACTGGCCAATCAGCACTTTATTTATACAGAGCCATATCCACAGCAGGTTTCCATACAGTGTTTTCATATATTTCAGTTCCACTAATCCTTCTCCACTCCCACTTCCTCATCCCTGACCCCTTCCCTGTTGAATCTTTCTACCCCCAGTAGTCTCCCTCTCTACTTTCATTTCACCTGCACGCTACCATCTCCCTCCCTTAATGCATCTGCTCTCAATGCCCTGTCTCTAATGACTTGAATTCCACATGTGCTTAATGTTAAACACACACAAGATTCAAAGCAGGGTCTACTTATGAGAGAAAACATGAGGCATTTTTCTTCCTAAACCTGGGTTATTTCTCTCAGTATAATTTTTCTGGTTTCATTCATTCATACCTGTCAATACTCTGGTTTTGTTTTTCTTTACAGTTGAGCAATGCTCCATTGTGTATCTGTTCCACATTTCCCTTATCCATCTGTCAGTCGATGGGTGTCTAGGTTGATTCCATTTCCCAGCTATTTTGAATAGAGCAGCAGTGAACATGAATGTGCAAGTGTCTATGCAGTAGGATATAGAGTTTTGTGTACGTAGTATAAGAATGGTACAGCCGGTAGTTCTATTTGAGGTTTTCGAGGACCTTCTGGACTAGTTTCCAAAATCTCTGCATTAGTATTTTGGCTTTATCTGGTTTTAGTAGCAGGGTAATACCAGTTTCATAAAAAGAATTTAAGGTCCTTCTTTCCTTTGCTATTTCATAGAATAATTTCAGTAATACGATGTTATTTCCTGTTTGAAGTTCTGATAGAATCCTGCAGTGAGTCAATATGGTCCTTGGATTTTTTTTTTAGTTTTTTTTTAATTGCTTCTTCAATCTCATTGCTAGCTATGAATCTATTGAAATCCTTAATTTATTCCAAGTTTAATTTTGGTATATTGTATATATCTAGAAATTAATCAATTTCTTTAGATTTTCCAAATTAGTAAAATAAAGATTTTTAAAATATCCTTATGATTTTCTGAATTTCATTGGTATCTGTTATAATGTCTTTTTCAATTCTAATTTTATTAATTTGTGTCTTTTCCCTTTGTATTTTGATTAGTATAGATAGGGTTTGGCAATCTTTTTTAATCTTATAAAAATCCAACTTTTTGTTTAATTGATTCTTTGCATTGATTTTGTTTCAATCTGTCCTGATTTTGATATTTTCTCCATTTCTACTCTTTTAAGATCAAGTTTTCCCTTGATTTTCAAGGTCTTATTGTATATCAATGAGTTACTAATTTAAGATCTCTCAAAAAGTTTAAATACTTTTGAAGATGCATTTATTTTTATTTTACGTGTGTGTGTTTTTCCTGCATTTAGATGTGTATGTGCAGCACCTGTATGTCTGGTGTCCTAGAGGTCAGAAGAGGGCATTAGAAGCCACCATGTGGGTGCTAGTAACCAAACCAGGTCTTCTGCAAGAGCATCTATTGCTCTTAACAATGAAGCCATCCCTCCAGCCCACACTTATCTTTCAAATTTAATAGATAGTTTAGCTAGGTATAACTGTTTGCATTAGTAGTTGTGGTATTTTAGAACCTGGAATACATCTTTCCAGGCACTTCTGGATTTAAAATTTTTTAGAAGATAGTCTACTGCTATTCTAACTGTTTTGCCTTTGTAAGTGGCTTCAGCTTGCTCTCTTACAGCTTTCAATATCCTTTCTTATTTTATGTTTTTAGTATTTGTAACTATAATATGTTGTGGGGAGTTACTTTTCTGGTACTGTCTATTTGTTCTGTATGCCTCCGGTATCTGGACGGGAATCTCTTCCTCTATGTTTGGGAAGTTTTCTTTCATTAGGTTACTGAAATATTCTCTCTGCTTTCACTATGGCATTCTCTTTTTTTCTATGCCCATAATTTGAAAGTTAGATCTTTTCAGGGTGTCCCAAAGTTTTCCTTTATTCTGTCATATTTCTTTAATTTACCATTAATCTTTAATGACTGATTCAATTCTACTTTATCTTCAGGTCCTGACACTGTTTCCCTTGTGATCCATTCAATTTGTGAGGCTTACACTGAGATTTTTATTTGGATTACTGAGTTTTTCATTTCCTTTATGATTTTAGGTTAAGTTTCCTTCATCAATTCTGTTTTTTTTCTTAAATTAGACTCTATTTTCATATCTTGGATTGATTTCCTTATTTCATTCAGATTCTTGAGAGACATGTCCTGGTTTTTCATGTTAATTTTGTTTCTGAATTGGGACTTGAATAATTGAAGGAGTTTGTTAGCAGTCTTCCTTCTTTCTAATAGTAAGAGGTCTGAGACGGTGTTTCCCTCTTGGGATTGGTATTGATATCTGCAAATTCTATCTCTAGTTGTCCTCTACTACTGTCTGCTCCAGAAGTCACTGTCCAAGGAGCAACACACCCCTGGATGGTCCTCTCCTTTGTCATTTTCTAGTAGTATTTCTCCATGCCTGAATGCCCTACTTTGAGTCAGCTTTGGTCAACCAGAGGTTGAGGAAGCCAGGCGTGGAGCCAGGGTGCTTATGGGGTGGGTAGGAGTGGTACTTACCAGGCAGCATAGGCAAGTGAGATCCCAGAGAGGCTAGGGGGTCTGTAGGATGGGGCAGAGAGGGATAAGTCTTAGTTTTTTTTTTTTTTTCAAGACAGGGTTTCTCTGTGTAGCTTTGCGCCTTTCCTGGAACTCGCTTTGGAGACCAGGCTGGCCTCGAACTCACAGAGATCCGCCTGGCTCTGCCTCCCGAGTGCTGGGATTAAAGGCGTGCGCCACCACCGCCCGGCCAGTCTTAGTTTTTGAGACAGAGCCTCTCATTGCCCCTAGATCTCACCAATTCAGCTAGACCAAGAACCCCAGGGGTCTTCCTTTCTACTCGCCTATGGCACCAGGGTTATGGGCATGTACAGCACCCCTGAATTTTTATGTGGGTGCTAGGAATCTGCACTCAGGTCCTTATGTTTGACAAGCACTTTACTAACTGAGACATCTATCCATATCTTTGTTCTGTTATTTTTATTTGAAGACATTAACACTCCAGAGTAACTGGCTTCATTGTTACGTCATACACACATACACTTGATCACATCCATTCCCCCATTACCCTCTCTCATCCTCATCCTCTTCCTTCCTCTTCTTCCCACACCCTTGGCAATCTTATTGTTATGTTTTGTGTCTTTTTATTCTCTAAATTTTACATATGAGAGAAAACACACAGTGCTTGCCTGTATGAGTGTACTTATTTTGCTTAGCATAATAATCTTGAGTCCCATCTACTTCCCCATCAACAGCAATTTTGTTCTTCCTCATGGCTGAATAGGACTCCACTGTGTACCTATAGCAGGTTTTCTTTATCTACTCATCAGCTGATGGGTGCCGAGGCTGAGTCCATAACTTTGCTGTCTTATAGGTCTATTACTTCTTGCTGGAAGGTCAACTTCCTCCTCAGAAGAGTAGAAAGAAAAATGAGTAAACACTCAAACTCCAAATAGTCACTTCTGTGGTGGTATTTTACTTGTACTGAAATGTGATTTTAATTGTATGTTAATAAATAAAGTTGCCTGGGAGTCAGAGTTTTAGAGCCATAGCAAGTGCGTGGCGGTGGTGGCGCATGCCTTTAAGGACCTGGAGGGCGGTACATACAGGCAGTGACAAGGCAGTCACGTGTTTAGGTTTACAACCAATGAGAAGGCAGAACAGCTAGACTATATAAAGACATACACAAAGGAAGTAGGCCCCTTTTCGAAGAGCTCTCTTGGCTGAAGCAGGATCACTGAAGCAGGAAGGGTAAGGCTCTTAGTTCTGACCTCTTGGCTTTCTTCTCTGAATTGGCTCTGTGTTTCTTATTTAGTAAGACGGTTAGATACATCTACACACTTCATTCACCAGGCTTGAGTTTGCCAACCAAATCGATGATCTCGGGAGATTATTTATCAAGGTCTTTGTAAACAAGCCTTCCAGTCTATCTTATAGTAATAGATATGTGAGGACTCAAAGCTCACTTGTGGGATGGATAAATTGATATTCAAATCAGCTGAGTGCATGCCAGTAGCAGGGTTTGTCTCCACATCTACAAGGAAACTAAAATAGCAAGGCTTTTCCTCCACAAGATGACTTTCTTTTTTAGTCATCAAAGCGGTTCTATGACAGGCAGTCTTCCACCTAAGAAAGCTTACAAATGGAAACAAGTCACTTGTTAAGGCCAGTGGATAAATGAAAGGGATTGGGTTCATTTTACAAAAGGGAGTAGGTGACATTGTCATACTTTTTTCCTGAGGAAAAATGGAGGGGGACAGGACCCTGCATATTACAAAACATGGTTGCTTTGTCTTTAGCACTCTGCTTTGCTGGGGGGAACAGGAAGCCTGCTGTGTGGGGATTTATCTCTAGGTATTTCACAAAGTGAAATAGCACAGCATTTTTAGTTCACAGTTCTCTAACAGTCATAGACAAAGATTCCACGTGAGATCAGTGCCCTGTCTCTGGTTCTGTTCAGAGATCACAAACTCAGATTGATAAACTTCATGCCCCACTTTTCAGGGTCTGTCCTATCTACAGCAAAACCATACAGGGGCCTTGGTGACACACCAGGAGCTGTTGGCCCCAGTTAGGGTCAGGACATATAAAGATACAAGGCTTTCCTTACCATACAGCTGAGATTTCTTGGCATCAGTGTCTCAAAAGCATTTGGACTCACAAATAGTAGCGAAGAACCACATGAGGGCAGGCTGAGAAATGGTTCTCTGTATTATCCAATGTCTGTCTAGGATGACAGGTCTATTCTGCTTTCAAAGAAGCTATGAAAGTCTTGCAGAAGAGGCAGCATTGGAACGATAATGCAATGCTGTGATCCAGCTTTCCTGGCCCAGCTAGTTGGTACATTCAAAGCATGTCCCAGGACAAGGGCAGGATGCAAGAGTGTTTGGTGAAGGGAGCCCTATTGGTACTGAGTAGGGAGTGTGTCTCTGAAAGATCAAAGCTTTGGCAAGGTGTGAGGGAAGAACAGTTCACGAAGAAAAGAAAGCAGTGTGAGAGCTTCCAAAATGAGAGATTCTGAGGGACATGTGAGGATACACAGGCCACTCCTCTACTGCAGTGTGAAGGCATAAGGGAGAGCTATGGGGTGACACAGACATCTGCAGGAGGGTGGGTGGCACTGGGCTAAAGGTCTGAGATCTTTTTCTACAGGCGATAGAGGAAATTTCATGGGTTGGGGCAGGAAGTGGCAAGTGGTTTTCCTTTTTGTCAGCCACAGTGGTAACTGAGCACAGGAAGTAACAGTAAACCAGCCAGCTATCTAGAACAATCTGGAGATATTGATGGCAGTCATTGAGTCTCAGTATCAGGATGCTCCAAACACAGCACCATAGGGAGACCCCATGACACTAGGCCCCAGAGCTTACTGGGGTGGGTTTGAATTCTGGCCCCACGCTGTGACCCTGGGTAAGTCACTGTCCCCCACACCCCATTTCATTTGAAACTGGGATGGAGGTAAAACTCTTCCTCTAGTTCTTGATGAAATGATAAACACAACCTGGCCGGGAGTTGTTTAGCACTTGACAGATGTGGACATTTTTATCATACAATGAAGAGAAGAATGAAAAGTAGGTGATAACATGGGGATTGATGAGCCCCATTGATAACAGCATTCCTGAGAAATTCCATGACTTCTTCCAATTTAAAACCTTAATTGTTTTTATTCCAGCCAGATTTAGCAAGCAAAAACTAAACAAGATGAAAACCATCAGAGTTAAAATGGTAAAATGAATTTAGTTGTTTTATGTAAAATAATCCCTGACTGTACTTTAACCAACTCTGATTTCAATGGGAGTCGTTAAATAGCTGACATGATCTCATGTTAAACTGAAAATGACTTCAGTATGTCTGCAGCATGTCCACTGACAACAGAAACATGTGACACAGTTAGCAGCTACAGATCCCATCCCCACTGAAAGGCTTCCAGATTGCTTAATAAAACCCCAGTTCCTTCTGGCTGTCTGAAGGCCACACTGTGCCTCTCCTTGTCTGGCTGACGACAACAGCGTGGAGCACAGGCATAAGTCAGTTCACTTTATGCAATCACTTACTTATGTATCTAATCTTAATTGATTTGCTATATTTAACATTTTCTGTATTTTTTTCTAAGGCAGTATTTGCATATGTTGTGTGTATAATATTCAAGGCACCTTTGCTGCATCATGATCAAAGCTCTTTGTTTCCTTGCATGTGTCAATCATAATGATCGGCAATTTCATCCCTGGTGCTGCACAGCAGGGAACTCATTCCTTCTGTGGTTGACTAATATTCTATTTGTGTATATACCACAAATGGTTTATCTGCATATAGTCACAATTTAGAAAGTACAGGAAATAGAGCATCACACAATGAAAAGTTTCTGGAGCGCTTGGAGTATAATACTGTTGTCCCTGCCTGTGGCAGTCTGTCACCTCCCCCTTCCGTCCTCCGGTCCCAGCCTTGACTGTCCTTACTAGAAATGAAGCTCTGGGCAGTTATAATCTTCCTGGCAAAGTAATTTTTAAAAACATATTCATTTTATTTTTATTTATGGATGAGTGTCTGTCTGTGTGTCTGTGCATAGGAGTGCCATGCCTGCAGAGGCCAAAGAGGGTGTCATATATCCCTGGAGAAGGAGTCGTGGTTGTTTGTGAACTGCCTGACAAGGGTGCTGGGAACTGAACTCAGGTCCTAGGCAAGAGTGGCACTTGCTCCTAAGCCCCGAGCTGTCTCTTCAGTCCCTTGCGTGAGCCTGCCAGTCTTTCTAAGGATGACTAACATGGGTTGTTTTTACCACGATGTGTTTCTATTATAATTATGAGCTCAATAGCTCTCTCTAATTTTAGTTTCTCTGTAGTCTATTTTTAGATTGTGCAATTAAATGAAAGGAAGTAGTTTTTTCCTATCAAAAAGTACTCATTTTCATTAGATGAGTAGACTAAAATTATCTAAAGAATAAAAAAGGCAGTAAAAAGATAATTAGTAAGAATATCCCTGCCAGAACAGCTTTGGCTGGGAAGTCTTAGATGTCGGGACAAACATAACAAAAACCAAGCACTTTAAGGAATGAAGTGTTAAACACAGAACTACAAACCTCCTGGAAGGCAGCAGAAAAACATTCCACGTGGCCCTTGGTTTGTTTATAACTTCTTAGATTCCAAGAAGCATAATGGATAAAAGAAAAAGTAGAAATGATAGATTGAATTAAGATTCAAAGATTAAACAAAACAACAAGCTCTGACCCCAACACCAGCATTAAGAGAATGGGGGGAAAATGCAATAACCACAGAGGCAACTTCATCAGACACAGACCAGATGCAAAATCAACATCAAATACAAAGAAGAACTCAAAGGTTCTAACACCAACCAAACAAAAAGTCAGGCTGGACAGTGGTGGTGCGAACCTTTAACTCCAGCCCTCGGGAGACAGAGGCAGGTGGATTTCTACAAGATGAGTTCCAGGACGCCCAGGGCTGTGACACAGAGACATCCTGTCTTGAATAAAAACAAAACAAAATAAAAGCCAGTCATCCTGTGCTCTAGTCACCACCCAGCCCATTGGTCTCATTCCAGTACACTCAATAAACAGTTGTGGAAAATACATAGTGGGCAATGTATCTCAACAGACCCTCTCCTTTACCACCTTGCTGACTTCTAGAGCATTCTCATCATCCCCAACAAACCTGCTGCGGTTAAGCACTGTGCAGGAGGGTGACCAGCAGGCTGACTTATCAGAAACCCTAATGTCTCCTGATGGTGGCCTCACCATTTTGTATTCCCACCTGCGATGGTGAGCACACCCCATCTACAGCCTTGCCAGGATTCAGTCATTCTGATAGGAGCAGTGAGGGGTACCTCACTGCTGCTTTAGCATCCAAGTCCCTGTAGAGACACTAACAATCTTCTCATTGTCAGCTGTCCCTCTTTGGTGAGGTTCCTGCTCAGTTCTTTTTGTTGGGATATTTTTCATTTGAATTGTTCCGCACCTGTTTGAGGTCTTGGCTATTTGGATACATGTGCTGTGTTCCCCCTGACCCCCCACCAATCTGTGGCTTGTCTTCTCATTGTCTCCATATATTAGAATTTCATTTCCTTTTTAGGCAAATAATATTCTTTCTTTTTTGTGGTGATAATGTTTGAACATAGGACACTCACACATGCAAAGCTCCTTTAAGATCCATCTCCAGTGAATATTTAGGCACATAATATCCGTGTGTGTGTGTGTGTGTGTGTGTGTGTGTGTGTTTTGCACACAGTGCATGTTGTTTATTGTAGTAAGCTTTCTCATCGGGACCACTGGCCCACAAATAATGACACAGAGACTTATTATTGATAATGAAAGCTTGGACTTAGCTTAGACTTTTTTTCTAATTAGCTTTTATAGCTCAATAAAGCCATGTTCTATCATATTGCTCGGTTACCTTTCCTCTGCCCTGTATGTCCAACTTGTTCCCATCCTGTTGGTGTCTCCCAAGTGCCTAGATTCATCCTTCTAACTTCCTCTCTCTCTGCTGGAAATCCCACCTATCTCTCCTGCCTAGCTATTGGTCACTCAGCTCTTTATTACACCAATCACAGCAATACATCTTCACACAGTGTACAAGTATCCCACAACACAACAGCTTATCCATTTATCTACTACTCCACCAATGGACCTTTGGGTAGCTTTCACCATTTGATAGTTGTAAATATCCCTGCTATGGCTAGTGACATACAGATACCCGTTTCCCGGCTTTGAGTTCCTTTGGGTCAACACCAACATGGCTCAATAGTGCATTGAAACAGTTACTCCCACTTCTCATTTCTGTGAGCGAGTGTAACATCCATAACCAGACACAACAGCGAAATCTTTGTTCCTTGTGCAGTTTTTCGTCCCCTGATTAAGTGGCAAAGGATTGGCAGACTACTGGCTTCAGGAAACAGCTGTCTGTGGTCTCTGCCTGCCTGTGGCTTTGCCTGCAGAAAAGTGAGGTGAGTGAATGGGGGTGAAAGGCAACTTATGAAACACTTTTGAGAATGAGAGAGATGCCTTTTAGCTTCTGCAGGAGTGTATGAACCCCGGCTTCAGACAGAAGCCTGATAAAGTAGCATAGGATAAAAAGACCTGAAAAAGACCATACAGCATCCACTGAGACCTCCTTTCCTGACTCCTCAAACCCAGAAATGCCTGAGGCAGCCACAGCCTTGTATCAGGATTGTTTTCTATGCAAAAGTAGTTTTCTACCTCATGCTCAAAGTGCCAAGAAACAAGCAGAGGCTTATCACATAGATTCACATCTCAACACAGGAAAGGGACCAGTGTTTAAGATGTCAGTCCTGCCTAGGCCAGCCCTCATCGTGGGTGTGTGGACAGCTGGTTCAGCAAGCCTTGATCTGCATATGGAGGCTGTGTCTGGGGTCTGCTTAGTAGCTTCCACAAATGAACAAGGCAGCATAATTAACTTTATATTTAAAATGCTCTTGTCAGCTCCTTGACTGCCACCTCCACCTAACTATGGTGAAAGCTTTATGTTCAATGCGTGTTTAAGGGCTTTGGGCTTTATTGCTCTGAAAGAGCATATATTTCACATACAGAGAGGTGAGAGAAAGTTAGAGAGCAAAATAGAGAGAGAGAGAGATGACAGATGGACAGATAGATAGATGGATGGATGGATGGATGATTGATAGATAGATAGATGGATAGATAGATGGATGGATGATAGATAGATAGATAGATAGATAGATAGACAGATAGATGGATGGATGGATGATTGATAAACATAACAAAATGAAAAACTAGACAGAAGGTCAGGGAGATGGCTCAGTCAGCAAAGCTTGCTATACAAGCAGGAGGACCCGAGTCTGAATTCTCAGCACCTGTGTAAAAGCTGGCACTAAGACGTACAGGATAGCTTCTCAGTGCTCAGTACACACCAGTATAACTAATCAGGTGAGCCCCAGATTCACTGAAAGATCTCATCTCAAAAAATAAGGTGGAAAGTGATCCAGGAAGTCATTCAACATTCACGTCTGGCTACCATTCACCCATACACCTTCATATATATATATGTACAAACCTACAAACAAGTATACACCACACACACACACACACACACACACACACACACACACACACACTAAACTGAGCATATGCCTGGGAGAAGAGTCTGACAAAGGTATTTTGCACTCTGATGCCAAGGTGGAGTGGAGCTGAATATTGAGCAAAGGGGAATGAATGGATGAATGAATGAATGAATGAGTGGTTATCCTCTATAATCCAGTGAATTTATCCTGGGCAGAGTAAAATGAGATGGGAAATTTTAATATCATGAGGTTCTTCAGCAGATCAGCTCATAAAAACAGCACATGATCAGTTGACACTAGAAACAACACAGGATAAAACCCGGAATTCCTCTGACTTTGTTTACAAACATTTTTATTAGTCAAATTTCTGACCATTCTCTCAGTATTTGTTTAAACAAGGAAAGGTTTGGTCACATATACAAAAACATTAAACTCAGAATCAATGTCTTAATAGCTTTGCCCTGGCTTACCAATATATTCTTTGAAAATCTAGCCTAGGGCACACAGGGAAAGTTCTGTTTTATTCTCTGAAAGTCTTCAGGCTATCTGAAGTCCCCTGAAGCCAGAGTGTGGTGGCGATGGCTGTATCCCAGTGCTCTGGATACTGAGGCAGGATGGCAAGTTCCAGGCCAGGCTGGCCTATATCACAAGACCCCGTCTCTAAACATAAAACAAACACACTAATAGGCTCGTGGTTCCAGGTGGCCTTGATATTTCAAACGTGTCCTTCCTCATTATCAAGCCCAAGCAAAGGGAACAAGTAAGAGCTCAGTTTTCAACACGGTTTTCTCAGGATTGGGTTTCTTCCTCAGTCCAGGCATCAGCTCTCCAGTCAGCACTCTTTCTTCTGGGTCAGTGTCTTCCAAAACAATTTGACTGAGTGACAGCCAGCATAAAATTCCCCTGTGGGTACCGAGAAGGGAAGTGGATGACCCACAGCCGAAGCAGCAAGGACAGATGACAAGTCTCCTGCACCATTTGATGTCCTCTAAACAGAAGTCATGAGGTCTCTTCTCTCTCAGGCAGAGCATTCGTCACCTGTTTTCATGGGTAATTGGGCAGAGTATACTTTTAAAATTTACCTTGGATTATTTTTTCTTTTTGGCATTCTCTCTTTTTCTTCTGTCTCTTTGTCTTTCTGTCTGTCTGTCTCTCTCTCTGTCTCTTTGTGTGTGTCTGTCTCTGTGTGTGTGCCTCTTTTTGTCTATGTGTGTGTCTCTCTCTCTTTCTCTCTCTCTCTCTCTCTCTCTCTCTCTCTCTCTCTCTCTCTCTCTCTCTCTCTCTCTCTGTATGTGTGTGTTCCATGCACATGAGTATGTGGGTGCAGAGGCCAGAGGAGGAGGTCAAGGAGTCCTCTGGTGTTGTTCCAGTCCACCTTATTGCCTTGAGACAGAATCTCTCCTGTGGGAGGCATGTAGGCCCTTGTGCTCACAGATATGTTGAGGAATATTTAACTATGTAAAGTTGTGTTACATTTGTTTATGCTGCAGAATATTACTTTAACTGTGAAAAGTGTGTTACATTTGTTTTGGATGTATTTGTTTAATGATGTAAGGATGTGTTACATTTGTTTATGTTTCATTTGTTTAATTATGACAAGAGTGTTGCTGTTTTACCTTGCCTGCCTAAGGCATCCGATTGGTCTAATAAAAAGCTGAACAGCCAATAGCTAGGCAGGAGAGGGATAGGTGGGGCTGGCAGGTAGAGAGCATAAATAGGAGGAGGAGAAGTCTAGGCTTAAGAAGAACGAGAAAGAAGAGAATGAGGAGAAAGAGAGGGGTATTCCTGGGGCCAGAAGCCAGGTAGTCACCAGTCAGCCAGACATAGAGACAGCGACAGCAGGAAAGTAAGCTATAAAGAAAGAAAGGTAAAGAGCACTGAGGCAAAATATGATAGAGAGAAACAGATTAAAATAATAGCTAAGATAAGATCAGGCACTCATAACTAATAAGTCTCTGCGTCATGGTTTGGGAACTGGTTGGTGGCCCAAAAGAAAAAGCTTGGTGTACAGATAATCGCTAGAAAAACAAGCAATCTTAAACACACAGGATTGTGTCTTCAAAGGGAGAGATGTATACCCTGTTTTCCACCCAGAAGGCTGGGAGTTGAAATGGTTAATAGCCTGGGACCTTTGTGCTGTCTGTGTGGTGAGTCCACACCAGATCCTCCCCCAGACCCATACCTTGAGCCCTTCTTTTTTCAGTTAACCTATAGAACCCATCTTTATGGAAGATGCCACTTGTACTTTGCAAAGAGTTTAGATGTTGCCATGTCTTAAGTTTTGTCATGCACATGGGATTGAGTTAATTATCACCAGGAAACTTTCCTCCAGATTGTGCTGTGCTTCAATATGTCTAAAACAAACTACTTGGGGTCAGACACCAATACCAGCTATTGAGTCATGTTGAACCAAACTGTCTCCTTATCTCTTGTGGATTAATACTCTGCTGCTGTGCTATTTGCAGAGACCCCTCCCCCTACTCTCTCCCTGGATCAGAATCTTACCATTGAGGGTAGACTGGCTGGCTAGTGAGCTCCTAATGCTTGGGAAATAAGCACCCCCAGCCATGCCCAGCTCTTTTCCCACATAGGTACTGGGGATTTGAACTCAGGTCCTCATGCTCTCACTCACTAAGCCATCTTTCAAGCCCCATTTGGGCAGAATTTTCTTGCATTAGCTTTTTATAGATACTATCCATATTTAAAGAGAAGGCAGCTACTTCTTATAAACATATACATACATGCATGAGAAGGCAGCTACTTATAAACATACATGAATGCGTGAGAAGACAGCTATTTATAAACACACATACATACATACACAGTACAGTTAAGGGGGGCTGGTGATTACATTTGAAGCTACTGCTTTTGTGCTCATCCAAACGTAACTATTTCCCTTTCTCCTTCCCCACTGCACCTTCACAGGTCTCCCTAGCTAAACCACTGTGTTGTGAAACTTCCTTTCTTGTCCCCACTTTCCCCCAGTCTTCCCCGCCTTGCCCCCAGTCTCTGCCCTTGCCTACCCCTGTATCTGTTCTCACACACTCCCCAACACTTACCTCCTTCTCTCTCTCAAGGCAGATATACCTATTTACTTAATGAGATTTACCCTTCCATTGTGACCTCCTGTATTCCGAGACGTCACCCTGGGTCCCTGTAAAGGATGTCTGTCTGATTTCCCTGAGATGCCTCCTGAGTTCATAGTTTACTTGTTGCCCATCATTCTAATCCCAGTGTTTTCAGGCTCTTGCTGGTGTAAACCTGGTAGATGCTGTGTGCTGGTCATCTCAGGAGCCTGAGCTGGCTATGCATTCCACTGTTAGCTTTGTCTCGACCTCTGCTGGCTTGTGGTCATGTCCTTTGTCCATGTGTCACTGAGGGCAGGTCATGCTTCCTCTGTAGTTTTCTGCTGTTTGCTTTTCACAGAGTTTCAGTGGAGAAGATGCACACACAAAATCCTCCACCTCAGCTTCTCTAACTGAAATTCTTCTTTAGAATGATTTTAATGTGCACAGGATTGTCACATTGGACCAGCATGGTGAAAAGCATAAACATAGGTCTTCTTTCCTCCGTGTCTTCAGTTTTTTCTATCTCATGAGGTATCACTGTGCCCAGTGTCAGAGACACTAGAATTGGAGACTTCTAGGCACCTTCCGCATCCTCACAACACCATGATCTGCCTCATTCATCCTCCTTGTATCTTCCATGAGGCTCTAAAGTTGGTCTCTGTTCTCTATGATCACTGCTGTTTCTATGATACTGCAGCTTTGTAACGATCAGTATCCCTGATGTAGTTCAAACCTTTATTTGGGGGTGGGGTTTAAAGCTGTCCATTGGAGAGGGGGACAGCAGGTCTGCACCATCCAATGTCTTCTTCCCTCTCAAGTCCATCACAATATGTTCTACAGTGGGTTATTGTGGCAACATGAGGAAAATCTACACTATTTACCCAGTGATAACACTCAGCTATGCTTATAAAAATGAGCAAGTGGTTCTTTTTCCTCTGAGGAGTTTTCCTGTGTGTTAGCAGCAATGATAGGAGGGTGCAGTGGTTATTCAGCTCTTGACCAGTTCACCTGGCAGGGCTGAAGAGATGAACAGCAACAAAGAGCTAAAGCTAAGCTGCTGTCTGCCCTTCAGTGGCTCCTGGGGAGTTATTGCTAGAGGACACCTAGTGGTACTTTGTAGAATTTCATCTACACTAACAAGTTCTTTGGAATCTTGGATACAAACTGCCTGGTGTTGAGTCTAAGCATCAGCCAGGGAATGCTAACTGCTCTGATAACCCAACCCCCAAGTTTCAACAGCTTCATGGAAGAGTTTGTTTTGCACCTTTAAACACAGTGCAGTTGCTCAGGTTGGTGACTCTCCAATAATGACACAAAGGAGTTGTGGTCATGTAAAAGACAGAGCCATCCTTAGCCTCGGGTCGGAAAAATAAAGGGCATTATTTACTCAAAACAAAACAGGGAAACAAAATTCAATGTGTGAAATGGGTGTAAACTGTACAATGAAGTAAAATTGCCAATTTAAATATGTATTCATATTAAAATATATGCTTATATTAAAATATATACATTTCAGTATATTAAAACTATGACTCATTTTTTTAAAAGAATAAAAAACACCTGATATAATTCTGAAAAAGAAGAGCAATAAAGATTTGGGATATGTTAGGATTAATAAAATCTCGATAATTAAAAGAGAATGGTACTATGATTTAAGGACTACTTATTGAAAAAATGAGTTATTTAGGATTGTAAATAGATAGATACATGAGATAGGCTTATAAGCCTCCAAATTATAGAAAATTGTATATAGTGATCTGATAAAAAATAAAATAGCCCAAGAAGTTAAATCAACTCTTCAAGAGATGTTCAGGGGACAAATAAAACTATCTATATATTTTGAAGAATGGAAGGGGAAAGAAAAAATTATGTTACTCCTCGTGGACTTGTCTTAGGATTCTTTAGAGATCGAAGCTGACAGCTTGTGTATATCTGGATTCAGGGGTTTGAGAAGGAATGGGTTAATGCTCTGATGGAGGCAGAAGAGCTTCAGGGTCTGCAGGGGGAGGCAGGAAGCTGGAGACAGAATCAAATGGACTGAAGGCTAGTGGGCATGGAAATATGCTAGGTCTGGGGTTTCAATTCACATCTGAAGACAGAGAATCCAGGTCCAAGTTTAAAGGCAGGCAGGAGAGAGGTGATTCCCTGTTACTTGGGAAGGATCAGCTTTTGTTTTAATTGTGTGCAATTTTAATCATGATCTCACATAAAACATTGTAACAGTAGACCCAGGAAAATGTTTGCCCAAATATCTGGGCATCTCATGGCACATTCATGAATGTAACTCACTCCACAGTCGTCACAGAAGCTTGATGGCCTCTGACTGTTTCTTAGCTGAAATCACAGTGTCACAAAGGGTCATAACACTCACTTTAAAATGAACCATAAAAGAGAGTTTTCCTGTAGAGTCAGGGGGACAGAGCTACTCTATCATTGTCCTTTACTTCCCACTGAGTGTGTGACTCTCTCATGTCCACAACATAGCACCATATTTGTTTGATGAACACACAGGGAGGAGTATGTGCTATTCTAATGGGCTAAGGAGGTGTCCACTTCTGTCCACTCTGGTGGCCACTAATTGAACATGGGGACTTTGGTTGATTCTTGTGTGCTGGAATGTTCAATGTATCTCACACCTTCTGTGCCTGCGACAAACAGACACACACTTTTTATCGTGGATTTGAATTTCTTCCATGCTTTGTGTCATCGCTGTGATTAGTTTATTCTGATATTACTTGATAGTGATATTACTTTGATTTTGATTACTAAACTTACTCTGATATCTCAGTGAGAAACAGCAGGAATAAAAGTCCTCAGAAAGGGTGGGATAGCGAAATATGGGCTCAAATCATGATCTTCAGCTCCTAATTTAGGTACTCTCAGAGAGGCAGATTTTGGAGAAATGCTTTTTTTTTTTTTTTTTTTTTTTTGGTTTTTCGAGACAGGGTTTCTCTGTGTAGCTTTGCGCCTTTCCTGGGATTCACTTGGTAGCCCAGGCTGGCCTTGAACTCACAGAGATCCGCCTGGCTATGCCTCCCGAGTGCTGGGATTAAAGGCGTGCGACACCACCGCCCGGCGAGAAATGCTTTTTGAGTGCTCCAGCCAGTGTCAGTGTGTGCACCCATGCATGCTCATGTAGATGTAACCAACCTTCTTATTAAATAAGAAACAAGGAACCAATGCAAAGAAGAAAGCCAAGAGGTCAGAACTAAGAGCTAAAACCTTACCCTTCCTCCTGCGGTGGTCCTACCTCTCCAAACCAGAGCTACCCCTGTGTTAAAGTCTTTTTATAGAGTTCCTGTTCTGCCTTCTCATTGGTTGTAAACCCAACCACATGACTGCCTCGTCATGGCCTGTCTGTATAGGCCTCCAGGTTTTCCATGATTTGTATTGAGATTAAAGGCATGTGTATCCAATAATGGCTGTATCCCTGAACACACAGAGACTTACCCAGCTCTGCCTACCAAGTGCTGGGATGACAAGCGTATGCCACCACTGCTCTGCTTTCCTATGGCTTGCTAATAGCTCTGACCCCCGGGCAACTTTACTTATTAACATACAAATAACATTTTAATACAAATAAAATATCACCATATGCTCATGTGTGTGCACATGTGTCTGTGTATATGTGAAGCCACACAACGACTTTGCTATTCCTCAGGTGCTGCCCAGATTTATATTTGATAGTGGGTCTCTGATTGGCCTGACCAAAACCAAGTAGGCTAGGCTTTCTGGCCAATGAGCTGCAGGAATCCTGTTGCCTGCATTTCCCAGCTGGGATCACAGGCATGTGCTACCACACTCAGCTTCTTTTTCTTCTTTTTCCTTTTTTAAACGTGGATCTTAGGAATTGAATTCAGGTTTTCATGCTTGTCTGGCAAGCACTTTACTGACTGAGCATCTCCCTAGCCTACCAACGTCACTTTAAATTGTGAAATTACATTTCTTCAGAGCATTTCAGTCCTGGAGAGGAAGAGCGGAGCTTTTAATGAGAACTGTGCTTGCCTGGGGTAGCTCATTAGCTCTGATAGTTCACAAGATTTTCAGGTTTTGCATCTGTTCTTTTAAAACACAATTCAAAAATGATATTTGCTGATAACTTAAATGAATCACACTGAAGGGTTGTCTTGAGGGCTTTCAAGAGAAAGATCAATAACTAACCCTAAGTGCTGGATTCAGGTGCATTCAGTTTCTTCAGCAATGAGAATTCCTCCCTAGATGAAATGACTAAGAATGTCATTTAAAAGATGACTTAAGGCATCACAAGGAACACTGTTGTCAGAGCAGATGTGAAGATGGCTCTGGAAGATGCAGAACGGGTGCCAGAGACAAAGTGGAAGGAAGGAAGCATGATTGCGGTGCACCATGGGGCTAGGTCTTAAAAAACCATTAACACAATCCTAAAAAAACTAAATTTTGCAAATGCACCGAAATGAATTATGTCCAAATCAGGATGCGCACCAATTGCTAACGACATGCAATCAGACACCAGGTGAGTATATAGGACCTTAGAAACTTAGTAATACCCTAGGCAATGTGCTGAGACAACAAAGCCATGTTTGACATACAGACACGACCTTGACATCTTTATTTATATAGTAAGTAGATTCAAGAAAACCAAATGCACTGCATATTATTTATATAACTTTAAATTCCAACCCTGTCTCTTCCAAGTACTTTTTTTTTTTTTTAACATCTGGCACAAAGCACTGGTGGAACCAGTCTGTAGTCAACATGGTTGCCCCTATTGTTCTCTGACCATGTTGTCATATTCTGAAAGAGCCACACCACACTGCAGCTGAAGACTCACTGTGAACAGTTTCCCTTCCAATTAACCAGCTTCTCTGATTTTATCAGAGGTCTCCAGTGGTTCCTGACAGACAGTCACAGCCCTTCTGATAACCTTCGTCTTTATCCATCCAGGTCAGCTCCTGCATCTGTCCCTTGTGTGTAGGTAGCTTAGGTCTGTGCTAGCTTTTGGTTCAAATGAGGAGATGCTGGTGCATGTCCACAGAGAAACAGCTGATGCCCATGGATGCCAAAGAACATCTAGGCCCAGAACAACCCTTTGCCTTGAGCTCTCCAAAGCTGTGTTCTGCTTTGCTCTTCCTCAGATACTCTTATTTATAGCATAATACAAGTTTGTCATAATTGGAAGAATTTCTTAAAAATTAATGAATTTGTTAGCTGTCAACTAACAAATTCTTACAATTGGAATATTGACAGACTATAGCAATTCATATCAGTATCTCATCAGTTCATAGTTACCATCTCAGAAACTTAGTGCCCAGAAAGAAATAGATAACATTATGATATTTAGGTAGGTATATATAAAGCAAAGGCTGTCTGTCATGATTTTCTGAGTGTTTCCAGTGGGTCTGATATTATATTGTATATTACGTATAGTAATAACAAAATCTTTTTAAAGCAATATTATACCAGGAATAAACAAGTGAAAAGGACACTGAAAGCATTATTGTTTATATTAGTACTTGACCAATGTAATATTTAGATATAAAACTAATACAACACACACACAGTCTTTCTGAGGAAAACCACAAAATTGTGATGAATGAAACTAAAGAAAAACCAAATAGAAAGAGAGGTAGTTCATAGTCATGGATAGGCAGATGCAATATTGTATTGAGTCAAGAATCTGCAGTATGATTCATGGATTCAGTGCTGTGTTATCCAAGTTTGAGCTAGTTACTTGGTAGATAGTAACAGATATTTTAATGAAAAGGCAAGAAGCAGCTAAGTCAATATCAAAGAACAAAGTTGGGGGACTTCTGTTGCCCAGCAGGCTCTGTAGCTGTGTGTGGTTTTGGGCTATGTCTTCTATAACGTCTACATTAAGCATCTTTCCCAAGATGAGGGTATCTGGAGGTGGAACGTTTGAGTGGTGATGATGTTATATGTGTGAAACCCTCCTTTAAGAAAAGACACACAAGTGGAGGTCATCTCATTATACATAAAATAAGCCAAAACTAGAAAGGCAGATAGCACATGTTTTTTTCTCACATGAGTGGAAGTGAGAGGAGTGGGGGGATAGGAAAGGGAAAAAGGGGTGAACTAGACAGAACTGCATCTAAAAAGTGTTACCTTCATATCACACAACAGGCGGTCCTAAAATATTACTTGTAATTTGTAAATATACATTGTTCCTTGTGTACCTTAATCATCTGTACCATATTATGTAAATAGTAAGCTATTTTAAAGAAAAAAAGAAGCCACATGAAGAGATGACCTTTTTCTCCACTGTGTGGAATGCAGCAGAAGGGCTGGCTGTCTTCAGACTGAAAGAAGGGCTCTCACCAGACACCAGCTGGCTCTCTCTCTGACCTTGTTTTCTTGATCTTCCAGAACTTTGAAAAATTAACATGTGTGGTTGACACTCCTTTGGCTATAGTGATTTGTTCCAGAAGCCCAGATGAGACACTGTGGTAATCAAGGAAGAATAAAAGAACAGACAGAAAGTTCAACGGAACAAACTAGAAAGCCAGGAATACACTACAAGGAGTCAATGGGTCTTTGATGAGAGCAGTACAAGGAAGCAACAGTGGTCTTCTCAACAAAAGGTTCTGCAACAACTGACCACCCATAAATGCAAAAATGGACTTAGGCATAGATCTTGTACCCTTCATGAAAACCAGTTTAGCATGGAGTGTAGCTACAAATGGCGTCCAACGTGGGGCAAGAATTTCCACCTAAAACCTGAGAAAAGATTCTAAAACGGAGCTAAAAACAGTTCCTAAATGTCTCTCTCAAATGAGCGGCACCTGCTGGTTTGAGCTACTTGTGGGTTCTAGCATATGCCCTGTGGCAGGAATGAGGCTTCTCTGCAAGTGGCACATTAAGCTGCATGGTGGATTTAGACTTTGCTGGTACAAAACAAAAGAAAGAGGTTTCTGGGCTACATGCTGCTTGGATAAAAGCATAGACCCACGATAGCTCCCAGAGCTGGCGGTAAATGTAGCCATGTTGGGAAGCTGAGGTGGGTGGAGCCAGCAGCCACAGCTGCTGCAGTTTAAGGCAAGAGATTCACAATAAGACAGATTCAGATGTAATAGTTTACAATGTGTGTAAAAGATACGTAGGCTTGAAAGAGACAAAAAAGGTGTATATAGAGTTATAGAAACAAATACATAGTTTTAAAAAATAAAGTCTTTAAAGAGACAGTAAAATTAATATAAAAAATAAGCCACGTAAAAATGGATATTACACAGAGAATCTGGATTGTGTTGTCTTTGGGATTTTTAACTGCAGAAAAACATTTGATTGTAAAAGCTGTTGAGTTATGCCAAAATGTATATTTTAAAGGTACCTTGACTTCAAAATTTGAATATAAGGATATGTTGTTTTGGAAAAGAGACTCTGCTTTTGTTCCCACAGAAAGCCAAAGGCTATGGAATTGTTCCAGATTAAGATACATCAGGTTTGACCAGCCAAGACCCCCTGAAAGGTCTCCGATGACACCATGGCCCAGATGATCCAACATCCAGAACCATTTCAAGGCGACTGGCTCAGACGATACAGCCTCAAGGACTACTCCATGATCCTAAAATTTTCTTTGTTTCCCCATAAGATACAGCGCCCCCCTCCAGCAGGAAGTAGTAAGAGAAGCTACGCCCAAAGTCCCAAATTATATGTAATTTTACTTTGTTAAGGTTAAAACCTTCCTTTTTGAAAAAAAAAGGGGGAAGTGTTGTGGGATGTATGGCAAATGTGTTGCTAATTAATCAATAAAACACTGATTGGCCGTTGGCTAGGCAGGAAGTGTAGGCGGGGCAAGGAGGAGAATAAAGCTGGGAAGTGGAAGGCTGAGTCAGAGAGACACTGCCAGCCGCCACGATGAGAAACAGCTTGTGAAGATGCCGGTAAGCCACGAGCCATGTGGCAAGGTATAGATTAATGGAAATGAATTAATTTAAACTGTAAGAACAGTTAGCAAGAAGCCTGCCAGGGCCATACAGTTTGAAAGCAACATAAGTCTCTGTGTTTACTTGGTCGGGTCTGAGAGGCTGTGGGACTGGCAGGTGAGAGAGATATATCCTGACTGTGGGCCAGGCAGTAAAACTCCAGCTACAATGGAGCACAGACCAAAATGTGAAGTTCAAACCTCAAAGAGTAACATCAGAAAAGCGAGGTGACCAGATGCTGCTGCTTACCCTCCCAACAGCTTCACGTCAGCTTAGGACACCACAAGCTCATCAAGTGCCGGCTTCCGTGCTAGAGACAAAGTAACTGCTCACATAAGACATATTTTTCTTGTAGCTCTAAGTGAGAAGTGACCAAAAGACTAGGAACTCAGTGTTTTAGTAGAAAAGAGAGGGTAGAGTTAAAGAAAGGAGGGGAAATGCATTTATATTGTAGATATCTAGCTAAAACCCTGACTTTATGCTTTCACTTCAACTGATACTCCTTAAGAGGAAAGCCCAGATCCTCTGAATTCTATTTTCTGATATTGCTTATTTGAAGTGGCTGTCTGCTGATATTGTAAGGCATTGAGTAGAGTGTAATAGTGTTTAAGACAGGAGAATACTGTCAATGCTCAGCAAATTAACATTGAACAATTCAATCATATTTCAAGTTAGATAAATAAATCTTAGTGAATAATTAATTGATTGTTTTTTATCAATACAATTTTATTTTTGATGATGATAAGGCTACCTTATGACTGAGGCAGTTGGGCTAACAGGAAGTAAAAACCTACAGAGCAGACCCCAATTAGATTAGGGCTTTTTAAGCAGCTGTCTTGTCTAAAGTAAATTGCTATAAAATTCCCACACAGGTTGTAAAGACTAAATGTTAGAAATACAGGCCCCTCAACACAATGACCAATAATTTCAAAGATTATATTCATTATATGACTTTTAAATAAATGTATTTTCCAGCTGGGCCAAACACTACCATTTTGTTCCTTGGCGTATAGGTCTTGGTGCTAACTTGGATTTCTTTCTCTTTCCACCTTCAAAGTCAAGAAAAGGAGGGACACAGAGAATTTGACATTCCTTCTAACATGGCTCCCTCCTGAGATTCCAACTTCCCAAGGGTTATGTCAGGTGCTACGCTGGGTGGTGTGCTCTGAATAGGGTGGGAGATGTGGAAGAGTCTCTTCACATGGAGGGATTTCTGTTTAGCTCACTTTCAGATTTAAGTTTCATGTTTTGGGGTTCTGTAATGTGAGCCTCAATGGTATATATATATATATATATATATATATATATATATATATATCACTTTATTAATATATTGGGGAAAACAGACTCACTGATACAAAATGAAGCAATGTGGTTGCCTTTCATCTCCCAAGGAAAGATGGGGAAAGCTCCAGACCAGGTCGCTGAGCCATGGGCCAGGAAGCCTTCCACGTCCAAGAGAGAGCTCACAACCCCCTCCACCTTCCCCTTTAAGAAGTCACATAGGCAGCCAAGAAGCACCACCTCGATCATGCCAGATAGCTCAAGGTCATGGGTGGAACGAATACCTACTACAGGGTTCCTTATTGACTGAATGTAGCGTTATAATACTCAGTCTTCACTCTGTAAAATCCCATTGAATACTGAAGCACCTAACACTACTAAAGCTTCCAAAACTAAGCATATTGAAATCATAATTGATTAGTTAACTGGTGACATAGGTGAAGTTGAATATTTTATTTTAACCTAAAACACACAAATGGATCTTTACATGTAGTTTTTTTTCTTTTATAGAGCGAAGTGGGTCCCATTGTAGGAAGTTCCTCCATTAACCAATGATGCATCACTATCCATCTCCTACTTATTTCTTTGCCATGAAAAAGAACTTAAAAATATTGTAAATGTTATATCCTAATTTATTATTACTATTATTATAATTATTATTATTAATCTTAATTTGCTTACATTTATCTGTCTCCATTTAAGTAATTGTGGTATTCATTGTCATTTGTATTTATGGAGACTTCCCAAAACATGTAATTTTCACAGAAATACTAGCTTTATTTTCTCATTCATGGTTTATATATTTTTCAAATATATCATTTAGTTCTGATGCTATAATAAATATAAATTTTGAAGAAAATGACTGCATTTTGGCACATGTACAACACATCAGTCTAGGAGGGATCATTGGAGAGATGATTATTAGCTGACATTCATCAAAGTGGAAAAGGGAGACTCCAAACCAATCTGAAGAATTGGTTTGGGTAAGTCTGAAGTTCTCTTTCACAAATATTTTGTTAGGAAAGAAACAAAACAAAAACAAAAGTATTACGTGAGAAGATAAAAGCACTCGGGAGGAGAGGCAAGTTGGTCTCTGAGTTTGATCTACAAGTTCCAGGACAACCAGGGCTACACAGAGAAACCCAGTCTCAAAAAGCAAGCAAGCAAACAAACAAGAAAGTTGTCCCAGAAGATAGAAGCATTTAAAAGCATTTTAGAAAGTTTTGAATGATTATTAATGATTTTTGAAAATCGATGAAGATAAGGGTCAGTAAACAGTAGTATTTGGTGGAACACTAATACCACCATGCAGAGGAAGCAGCACCTTGTCATGTGTGGGTCTTTTGGAAAGGCAAAGATGATTCCTTTCTTAAGAACCATGTTTAGTCCTTTCTATTTTTCTTCCACAAAGTGAAAAACATCTCCAAATGTGTACATAAAGTGCATCACCTGACACTGGGTGATGTGTTTGTGATTCACAGTCTAGTGACTCAACTTTGCATTCAAGAACGCTGAGATTCGGAGAAATGAGGTCACTTTCCAAAGGTCAAGCATCTAGTGAGTGTCTGATGCCAACATCAATTGTTTCCTTCTAGTCCACCTGCGCCCACCCTGGCATGCGGGGCCCACATGTGTGGGCCAGGAAGACTCACATATCCTGGGAGTGGCTCTTTACACAGCAAATGAGTTCTTCCTTCATAGCAGTCTTACATATAGTGATTCATGGAAGTTTCCAGAGGTACTAGTAATACCAATAATAATGACTTTCTCAAGAGATTTTCCATATTTCTGTATCCATTTGAGGAGGGGAAACATTTCTAAATTCTTGTCATACAAATAGGAAATCAACATTTAAAGAAACAGCTAATAATTTAAGGCAATCAATGAAGTGTGGTTAGTGATACTAATTGTAAATTAATTTCCATACACCTATGTCAAGACCAGATTATTCAAAAGTTGTTAATTCGTGAGATTGTGAATGTTTATTAGTATGGTCCTCTGCCCATTCATACTTTAATTTTCCCTGGTTTTAGGTAACTACTGTCAAACGTGGTCTAAAAATATTTGGAAAATTCCAGAACTAAACAATTCATAAACTTTATATGAGATGCTTTTTTGCACAGTATGATAAAATCTATCGTTGTTCTTTTCCATCTCGTCTGGTGTGCGATGCCTCCTTTGTTCAGTGTATCCATGTTGTGTGTGTTACCCCTCATTAGTTACATGGAAGCATCTTGGCTATATGACTATAGACATCACAGTGCTTGTTCAACATTAGTGCAAGGGTGGTGATGCCACACATTCAGGCACACTAAAGAGAAGGTAATGGTGCATCTTTTCCATGAAAACCTAAACATTCTTGACTTAATAAGGAAAGAAAAAAAATATATGAGGATGCTACAATTGATGAACATTATTGTTAACCTCATTTTTTAATCTAACTTATAAATCCAACTCTACCCTAAGTATGAATTTATAGGACAAAACTATATTATATGTAGAGTTTGGTGTCATCCACTGTTTGGGGTATTTACTGAAGACTTGAAGTGCATCCTCTACAGACACAGAGATGTTGCTGAACTACTTTATTATGAAAATAAGCTCAGAAATGCTTGGAAGCAGAAGTGTTGTGGAGATAATCCCTGGAGATTCTGTTGAGGCTGCAGTTATGGGCAACACTTTTTACCTTATTAAAGAAATAAAGCAAAGTGCCAGATAACTCCAGTGGGAGTGGACAGAATTTAATCTTATTGCAGCAAAGAGAAAGAAAGCTGAGCAAAACTAGAGTCACACAGCACATAGGCACAGCTTGCTCCCAGTCTATTTTGAGCTTTATATGAAAAAAAGAGATGATGAAGAACAGAACAGGAAGACTGGGGTGTGGCTTAGTGGAAGATACCTGCCTAGTGTGTGTTAAGTCCTGGGATCAATCCACAGCACTGAAGGAAAAAAAAAAAGAAAAAGAAAACCTGGTAGGAAATTGTGGCTTGTTCCAAAATTATCATTTCTGTTTGTCAGTGTTCTGCAGAAGCCTGATGTAAGTTGGCACATTCTCTGATGATGACCAATGTCAGATTGTCTTCTTTGTTCTAACTTCATGCATTGAGCCCACTAAGTCTTCTATGGACTCATTATTTCGAAGTCCGAGTTGCATTCCCTAAACATCTAGGAGAGAGTAGGAGCCTGTATATATTCCTTTGAAACAATGGATATCAGCTGTTGAACAACTATTTGTGTGTATATTGCAACTGGAAGGCAAGAGACTTGACCTATATTTCATCACTTCTTATGGAAAGAAGGATGCTCAAAGAGAGGACATTAGTAGCTACTATAAGAACAAGCTACTTTGAGCTGAATGTATCTTTCCAACCTGTCATATATGCCTGAAATTCAACCATCAGTGAGTGGTGCCTGTCCCAAACTTAAGCATCATTTATCTGTATGACAAATAGTCCAACATCCCATTATTACTGGTTACTTAGTATGGATTTATGTAATATAACAATAAACATACATTTCCTAGGGAGATAAGAGCCAATATCTCCCCCCTGCACATAGGACACCAATGACAGACTAAAGAAATGGTCTCACCCGAGTCTATCTTGGTGAACCGATAAGCTTAATTTGTTTGCTTAAAGGACCATGCTTAAAGGGACAGTCACAAGGCACGCAGGTGAATCTCAAGTGGTTTAAAACCAAAATTCCCCTTCCTAGCGTAGCTGATAATTTCTGAAAGATGAACTTCAGAGCTTTAACACAGCTTTAGGCAGCTCCACTGAAGAATTTCCTCTTTCTTAGGATGACTTCCTGCTTACATGATACCAGGAAGAACCCCATGAACTTAGCTTTTTGACCTTTCCATGACACCCTTGCACACTTACTGAACCCTCTGAGTTTCAGTAGCTTACTGGCTCTTAATAGTCTCCTTCATCCCTACAGGAAGTCATGTTTTAATTAGGAGGACATAGCTTTGGGGCTGTGGTTTGAAACAAGCTACCAAAAAAAGGGGAGAGGTCCAGAGGGGGAGGGCAGAAGACCTCACCAAGGCAGATCTACACCCATCCTTTCAGGTCCGCTAGGCATGGACATTATCATAAAGCAATTCTTCTAAGAAAACTTTTAAAAATATTTTTTTTCTTCTTGAACCTGATTCCAACATGAAATTGCTCAGATTTGAGGCTGCCCTGGAATGTGGCAAGTGTGATTGCTTCAACTCTTTGCCCCTGAGAAGCAGCTGGACTCATCCTCACCACATTAAAGCATTTGTCATTCCTCCGTCAATCTGTGGCAGGACACAGTGGTTGTGGCTACCTTGACAATTAAGCCTGCTTGGAGCTTTCTAATGGAGGCTTCAGATTGTGCCATCTGTTCTTCATCACCTAAAATTGTGGTTGTTTTCCTGAAAGGCCAAAGATGGCCAATTTATCCTGAAACTGAAAATCAATATGCCTCTAACCTTATGTGGCCCAGATTTTAAGAACAACATCCAGGCTCCATTCAGAAATGTTCCACCTTGCTTTAATTCTTGGAAAATAGGAATCATTCGATATTCTCCTTTCCAGATGTCTTCAGCCAGCATCCAGCAGTGAGCCAGAAAGAAGCCTGTGTGTCAGACAGTGTTGGAGGCCACAGGACATTGGCCAATCTCATACCCTGACACTCTTGTCAGTGCCACTGCAGATGGTCCTGGGCTTACAAGGTTGAGCAATGGCGGGCATTCCCTGGGCAATACAACTGGGGATGATTTTCACTGCAGGAGATTTCAGGGTTGAATTCGGTGAAATGTTCTGATACTTGTGTATATGAAAGTTGGACACAGAAAGTAGCCAGCAAGCTTGTAAATTAAAGGAAATGAAATTACCCAACTTTCTTATCTTTCCACATGATGTCTGAATTGCATAATTTGCCATACTGTTTCAAGAAGATGTGCTACCTTATGACAAATAGTTACTATTGGGTGTCTTAAGTTTGCATGGATGGCCTTTCCTCTACATACAACATTTTATATTTATAATAGCCTTTACTCTTCTCAACAAATATATGAAGCCAATGTTGTAGTTCTGAGAGCAACTGAAATCAATCAAAAAACAGAAATAAAATTCCTCATCTTATATTAACAGAAAACTTGGTGTAGGACAAATTTCAAGTTGTGTAACGCAATGGTCCTACTGTTTCAAGTCCTCTCTCCCTCCCTCCCTCCCTCTCCTCCGTTCCCTCCCCCTTCCTCCCTCCCTCCTTTCTTCTCCCCTGTCCCTATCATTCTCTCTGCCTGCCTTTGGCTTTGCAGGCATGGATCCCAGATGGCTTAAGAGTTCCAAGTAACACAAGTAATAGTCTACAAACAGTTGCTTAAAGAAATCCAACTTGTCCTGGGCATTGTTTTAAATGAACATGGCAGTAGCTGAAAGAAAAATTTCTTGTTGTCACTTAATTGCTATTTTAGCAAGGGAAAGTAAACTGTACCCAGCAGAAGAGCAAAATCCCTAACTTGGTGTCTTTTTTTCCTAATCAATTAAAGTGAGATGGAGTATAGTTTAGATACAGTAAACTGTGAAGATCCTCATGTCCAAGCAGGGCTGATGAACACATGGCTGATGGATACAGGACTGATGGACACAGGGTTGATGGACACAGGGCTGATGGACACAGGGCTGATGGACACAGGGCTGATGGACACAGGGCTGATGGACACATGGCTGATGGACACATGGCTAATGGATACATGGCTGATGAACACATGGCTGATGGACACATGGCTGATGAACACAGGGTTGATGGACACATGGCTGATGGACACATGGCTGATGAACACAGGGTTGATGGACATAGGGCTGATGAACACATGGCTGATGGATACATGGCTGATGAACACATGGCTGATGGACACATGGCTGATGAACACAGGGTTGATGGACATAGGGCTGATGAACACAGGGCTGATGGACACAGGGCTGATGGACACAGGGCTGATGGACACATGGCTGATGAACATAGGGTTGATGAACACAGGGCTGATGGACACAGGGCTGATGGACACATGGCTGATGGACATAGGGCTGATGGACACAGGGCTGATGGAGAGACCATTTCCCATCAGCTACAAGTCCTCTAGTCCTTCCTGTCCTGTTGTTCTCCACTCACTCCTGAGGTTGTCACTATGCGGGGTTTGTTTTTAATTGTAGGATAGTTTTGCACCTTCAAAAATTTTACACAAATGAACCATCTTTAGGGCCAGTTCACATGCTGCATGTGTCAGCACAAGCACAATTTCCACTGCTAAGTAGTAGCACATTGCGGGGACAAGACAGCTTGTATTCTGTCACTGGACTCTGGACAGTTCAGCTGGAGATGCTGTGGCTGAAGCATCTAGAGACACTCTTACACAAGTCTTCAGGGGTTCAGCCCTTTTGAAATCCATTCCCTGGCTTCTGACAATGCACAGCATTTCCCATGTGTTTATTAGCTGCTTGTACGTCTCTTTGAAATAAGTGTCCACATATGACATTGGCTAATTTAAAATGTGAGTTTTTAAATTATGTATATTATTTTCTGTTTATTATCCTGTTATTGAGGATATTTTTGTGTTTATGTATGTGTGGTGTATGTATATACATGTTCATGTATGTAAAGATGTGTTTGCATGTGTGTCTATAGGCCAGATAGATGTCAATATTAGATGCCTTCCTCAGTTTTCTGTCTCAGTTAGGGTTTCACTGCTGTGACAAGACACCATGACTACAACTTTTACAAAGGAAAACATTTAATTGGGGCTGGCTTACAGTTCAGAGGATTAGTCCATATCACCATGGGTGGGGAGTGTGGTGGCCTGCAGGCAGACATGGTGCTGGAGAGGAGCTGAGAGTTTGTCAACCAGATACACAGGCAGCAGGAAGAGACAGTGTGGCACTAGGCCTGGCTTGAGCTTCTGGAACCTCAAAGCCCACCCCCTAGTGACACACTTCCTCCAGCAAGGCCATATCTTCTAATAGTACCACTCACTTTCTATGTGCCTATGGGGACCATTTTTGTTCAAACCACTATACAACCTCATCTTTCTTCTTTTTAAAATTTTGTTTATTTAATGTTTGTATATTTGTGTGTGTGTGTGTGTGTGTGTGTGTGTGTGTGTGTACTTGCATACATATATAAGTCAGAGGACAACTTGTGAGGATTGGGTCTCTCCTTTTAACATGTGAGCCCTGGGGATTGAACTTGGGTTGTCAGGCTTGGTATCAAGCACCTTACCCCTTGAGCTATCTCCCTGTAGACAGAAGGTTTCCTGTGTCCCACCCAGCCAGTGGTCAGGACAAATCTTTCCCACTTGCATCCTCCAAGTAAACACACAGAGGCTTATATTAATTGTAAACTATATGGCCATTAGCTTAAGCTTATTACTGACTAGCTCTTATACTTATCCTATATTTGTGAGTCTAAGGTTTCATGTTTACTTTATCTTTTATCATAACCAAAGAAAACCATAATTATAATTATCAGTCTTTAATTACATCAAACATTCCAGAAGGATATGTTATTACCAAGTAAATAAGAAGTGCATTGTAAGCAACTTCCAAAAATCTAGAATGACAGAGACAGCTGGTTGCCTAGACAGTCATCCAAAGTTCCTCTGCAACATTGGGGCATCCATCTTCAGCTTATAGGCCTAGAGTTTTTTAGTCGCTTCTCCGTGTGTCCTGTAGAATATCTGGCAGTCTCCTCTGTAAAGCAAGAACTTGAAGGACCATTTTATCTCGCAAAGTTCAGTGGTCACCTTCCTATGGGTCCTGCATATTCAGTTTATATAACATATTGTCAATTAGTCGACACAAGGGCACTTTTTTGCCCAGTGGGCTAACTTTTGCCACAAAGAAAGCAAACTCCATAATGAGTTTCTTCAATGTCCATTATCTTTCTTGAAGTATTTGGTGCTGCCAAGAGCAGATGTGTCTCATTGTCCAGAAGAGTCTAAGTTTTTAAAACATTTTAAATGCCATATTCTGTAGGTCTTTGAAGTGTTTGAAGATTACCTACCTATGAAATATATCTATGTATATCTAGAAAACTAAACTAACATGACTACAAGTACGATTATCATAGATGACTAATTATTAATCTGCATTTCTTAATTATTCATTATAATTTAAATGAGTTACAAAAACATAATACCTTAAACAAGAGTAGAAATATACATACAGTATAACAAAATTAACTTTAAATTTTTATCAGTAAACTAAAATCCATAGCAATATAAAACATTTAAAATAAGTTGTTGCTCTTTAAAAGTAGAATCAATAATCTACCCTTTTATCCTATCACATCTATATCCTACGTTTCTGTATTATATCCCCTTTTCTTCTTTTAGAAAGAGATTGACTATGACCAATAATAATTTGCAGCCAACAATCTAAACAAAGACAAATATCCATAATCCATTTTTTTTGGGAATGTGGGCGTAGTGTTCTAGGCTACTCCCTGCTGATAGGGGTGCTGGTAGTCCTATGGGGATCCTGAGAAAATTTGAGATAATGGTCAAGTCCTGGGAAGACTGGCTATACCCTTTGTAGATAGGTACCATCTCTTAAGGTTTAGGAGGTCTCACTTGATCAAATCTGATCCATCTTAACCTGGAACAAATTCATAGCCTCTTGGATTCCTGTGGAAGCAAAAGCAGAGCCTCCTTTCCAAAGCAACATATCCTTAGATCCAAGTTTTGAAGTCAAGATACCTTTAAAATATACATATTAGTTTAACTGAGTAGCCTTTACAATTAAATGTCTTTCTGCAATTAAAAATCCCAAGCACAATATAATCCCAACTCTCTGTGTAATATCCATCTTTATGTGGCTTATTTTTATATTACCTTTACTGTCTCTTTAAAGACTTTATTTTTTAAAACTTTCTATTTCTATAACTGTCTATATTCCTTTTCCTCTCTCTTCCAAGCCTACGTACATTTTTACACACACTGTAAACTGTTTGGGTTTTTTTCCCATCTGAATCTGTCTTATTGTGAATCTATTGCTTTAAACTGCATTACTAGGGCTGAAATGGCTGCTTTGGATTTCCAACATGGCAGAACTAAGTTTACTGCCAGCTCTGGGGAACCATGCTCTCCACTGACTCTGGGAGGCAGTGGGTCTATGCTTCCATTCAGCAGTGTGTAGTCCAAAAACCTCTCTCTTTTTTTTGTCTGTACTAGCAAAGGCTAAATCCACCATGCAGCATAATGTTTGGCTTGGAATGTTTGGCATGGGAATCCACCATGCTGCAGGTCAAGCTTGCATGCCATGAACCCACCATAGAGTAGCTCAAGCCTGCAGGCTGGGGCTGGCCTGAAAGAGACAACTGGAAAGCTGTTCTTAGCTCCATTTTAGAATCTTTTTTTAAAGCTTTTCAGGTATTAGGTGGAAACTCTTGCCCCATGTTTTGTTGCCATTTGTAGCTGAAGTTTTCCTGTGTCCTGCCTGGCCAGCAGTTGGGACAAATCTCTCCCATTCATGTCCCCCAAGTAAACACACAGAGGCTTATATTATTTATGAACTGTATGGTCATTAGCTCAAGCTTATTACTGACTAGCTCTTACACTTAAAGTAACCCATAATTCTTATCTATGTTTAGCCATGTGGCTTGGTACCTTTTTTCAGTTCTACCATCTTGTTTCCTCTGTGTCTGGCTGGTGACTCCTGACTCAGCCTTTCTCTTCCCAGAATTCTCCTGGTCTCTTATCCCGCCTATACTTCCTGCCTGGCTACTGGCCAATCAGCGTTTTACTTATCAACCAATCAGAGCAACACATTCACAGCATACAGAGCGACATCACCCATCATCTCCCTATCTCTCTCTACCTTATTTTTTGAGCCAGGGTCTCTCATTGAACCTGGAGTTCACTGATTGGGAAAGATTACCTCACCAGCAAGCCCCAGACACTCTTCTGTCTCTACCTCTTCAGAATGGGGTTTACTGGTGTACACCACCAAGCCCAGCTTTTTATGTGGGTGCTGGGGGACTCAGGCCTTCATGCTTGTGTGCCCAGTTCACTACTAACTAAGCCAACTCTCCAGCTCCTGGGTTTCTGTTTTTATAATTACTTGATTCTAAATCCTTCATCAGGAGAATGTGATGAGTATATTTCCTTTCATCTCTGACTTGCATAATGATTTTCCTAAAGATGTCTTTTGATGAGGACAAGTTTGTAATCTGATGAAGTCTAGTATATTGCATTTAGGCATCACTGTGATCTAGGACTAATCATTATTTGCCTACCTTAAACTTTCAGAGGCATTTTCTTATGTGTCTTCTAGAAATCCTATAGCTTTAGATTTATAGGGAGTAATTTATCAATGGTTAAGTGCACACTGTTTATCCCATGGCTCTGTCAGGTTGCCACAGCACCACTGTATGTAGCATTTGGCTTGTGTCATGAAGCACAATGAGTGTGGACATCACCCATATTGGAGGGGATCAATAATCTGTTGTCTTCTGTTCCTGAGGAATATTCTGTTGTTTAAGAACTCCTGGCTGTAATAACATTTGAAAGACATTTGGATCTTTTCCCATCTCTTCAGGATTATGAATGAAATTTCTGTGAATATTTGTGTCCATTTCACATGCTGGGTGACATGTAGAAAGTGAAATGCTGCCCATGTAATGAGCCGAGAAGCTGGGGAGTGTTAACTGCTGACAGAGGACCCTGCCTTCCTACTCTGGCAGGTGCACTGAATAAATATTCATGCATCAGTCAGTTCTCTTTAAGAAAGCAAACAAGTCAAGAGACACTGCCACACGGGGCAGCTGAGAGAGTACCCAACTTACCCAGGTAGAAAGAGCTAAGGCACTCAACAAATCACTTTCTTCAGCACAGTTCCATGTATCTCACCAGAGGGGCTTACATGTGTATGCACTTGCTGCTGAGAATTAAACTTCTACTTAGTATAAATGAAGGAATTATCAAAACCAAAAATCTCTAGGGATCTTCAATCCTGAATAAAAACTCAGCACTTCCTGTGAATTCTTCCCTACACATCCCAGAGATAAATCCAGGTCTACAAATTCTTTTTTTTCCTTTTTGTTTTAAAAATAACATTTATTTATCATTTTCTATACATTAAATTCTGGTCCATCTACAATCCTTCATTAACTATCCTAAGTAAACCTGTAAGATGGAAGGCATTATCACATTTTTTCTTTTTTTTCATTTTTTATTAAGAAATTTTCTATTTACTTTATATACCAACCACAGATTCCCCCTTGTCCTTCTTCCCACCCCCATCCTTCTCCTCCAACCCACCCCCCCCATCCCCATATTTTTCAAATCAAGGTCTCCTATGGGGAGTCAGCAGAGCCTGGCACACTCAGCTGAGGTAGGTTCAGGTCCCTCCCCACTGCACCAAGGCTGTGCAAGGTGTCACACCCTAGGCACTGGGCTCCAAAAAGCCCACCCATACACCAGGATGGATCCTGATCCCCTTGCCTGGGGGCCCCTGAAACAGTTCGAGCTAAACAACTGTCTCCTGTATCCAGAGGGTTTAGTCTAGTCCTATGGGGGCTCCATAGCTATTGGTCCACAGTTCATGGGTTTCCACTAGTGTGGCTGGTCATCTCTGCATGTTTTCCCACCATGATCTTGACATCCCCTGCCCACAGAATCCCTCCTCTCTCTCATTGATTGGATTCCCGGAGCTCAGCCTGGCACCCGGCTGTGGATCTCTGCATCTGCTTCCATCAGTCACTGGACAAAGGCTCTATGATGACAGTTAGGGTATTCACTAGACTGGTCATCTGAGTAGGCCAGTCCAGGCACCCTCTCAACCATTGCCAAGGTGGGGTCATCTGATCTCCAAAATATATAAAAAACTCAAAAAGCTAGACATCAAAATACTGAACAAGCCAATTAAAAAATGGATTACAGAGCTTAACAGAGAATTCTCAGCAGAAGAAGCTCACATGACTACAAATTCTTAGAAAAAGTATTTTCACATACTGGTATTGGGTTCTCTAATTTTCATAGTGCCCACTAGAGACACTGTATCTTAAAATTCCTAGTTCTGGAAGTAAAGGAGACCAGACACAGATCTCCGTAGAACTAGCACTGAGAGACGGTTTTAAATGAAGTCCTAAAAACTTCCCTGGGCTAGACCACAAGGAAGCACTGTGGACAAGGGACTGAATAGCCAGGATCCCAGTTTCCCCTCAGAGGTAAAACTCTAGGGTCTTCTTGATTGCCCAGCTTGTAACTGACTCCTTTGGGAGTCAAGAAAACAGACCTCTGTCGCCTAAGAAGGGGCTCCAGAGCTTAGGGTTTCCTAAGCTTCACCTCAGCTTGTTGCAACAGTAAAGTCAGACTTGCTGATTATTGTCAGGCACCACAATTTGTACAGCTGCCACCCAAGAGGTGAGCTTCTTAACCTCCTAGCTCAGAGAATTAGGTTCTTCATGCCTGAGACACCCTAGGTCTCTAAAACACAGAGGTGACATTCACTGTGTTTCACTATGGCTGAAACTTCACCAAGACTGGTGAGGAGCTAGTGGGAACCAGTACAGATGTTTGCCACAGATGTTCCTAGCTTAATACAGACAGAGTAGGAAGTGGATAAACACTCGTCCTCAGCTTTCCATTGAACATAGAAACTGAAGCACGCACAGAACACCTTGATCTTTCCAGTCATCACATCTGGAGATCTGTTTCTGCTTTACCTAAATCACCACTTGATAGGGTTTGACATGTCCCAATCTACTGGAAGCTACTAAGAACAGATAACAGTGTGGATAAACACAGATCTTGTGATGACTTAGCATCACTGCTTGGACTGATTGGTAAGTTCTTTCTACATGAGGTCAGTCAGACAGGACTGAAGAAATTGTTGTCTCCGAATAAAATACAGAGTCAAGCAAAAATGAAGACACAGGGAAACGTGCTGCAAATAAAAGAAAAATACATATCCATAAATCAACCCTAGTGAAATGTAGATATGTGGGTTACCTGATATGGATTTCAAAATAACAGCCACCAAGATGCTTGCCATGATCAGGTCAGCAATGCAAAAGTATACTACAGGTTTTATGAAAGAGAAAGTGTTCTAACCCTGTCACAGCACAGTAGAATACTGAATTAATAAATTCAGAGAGTTCAACTACAGAAGAGATCAACTAGAAGAGAAATGACTGTTCTAGAAGGTAGACCAGTTGACCATTCATGTGCAAATTTATTTCTGAATTATCTGTTCTATTCCACTGATTGTCATGTCTTATTTTAGGACTGCCCCAGGATTCCATTGTCCTTGTGATAACTTCAGATTATTCCAAAGAAAGGAAAGGGTATTTGATATAGAGCAATTAAACCACACAATATGTAATTGTGTGTTACTCTCACTCCCTTCTGATTTTCACATTTAAGGCAAATACATTTAAGTAGAAATTGTCAATTGATTCTAGTATCTAATTTTTGTTGTTAGGGTTTTTCCACTGTCAATAACAGAAAACCCAGTCAATAGTGGCTTTGATTTTAAAATGGTTATTATGTAACAAGATGTATGTGGAAATTAGTATTGGTTCAGCAGCTTGCAGGTAAGCAATTTTGTGTCTCTGAAATTCCCTTGACATTTATTTTCATACCATACTTCCTATATTTCAGAGACCAGGTATATTCTAGCCATGAAGAGGCAATTCTGACTGTGACCACTTCTTTTATAAGTGAATGAAAGTTTTCTAGAAGTTGCCTATCAGAATTCTATTCCAGTTACTTTGGCCAGAAAGATGGAACATGTTCATATGTATCTTCAGGGGAAGCTAGATAAATCATTTTAGGTTTTTCAACTTCTGCATCAGAGATGAGAAAGGAGCAAGGTTAGTTCATAGGATGCTGTCTAAGTGATCAGCAATAGTGCTATAGGTCCTGTTACCAGATATTTAGAACTGCCTCTTTCATGAGGCATTTCCATAGTTAAAATTTTATTAGCAGTGTTTACATGATGTGAGAGAAAAGTTAGTACCTGAGACTTTAAGGTACAAACTATTAGAGTCCACTTTAACTGTGCATGTCATAACTGGCTTTAGAAACCTGAGAAGACTTCTGTAATTAACTATTGATTTATGCTTAAATGTCTAGTTTCTCTATTCATTGGCCATTATTTATAGTTTAAAAATGTACAGAACTGTTTAAAAGTAACAGTTGAAGGGGGCAATCAGGATTTTACAATTTCTTGCAGGAAGACATTTTAAAACTGAAAGATGCATTATGACAAAGAAGAGGGTTGAATATGGGAATGAAAGATTTCACCCTCATCACAATCACAACTTTGTCCTGAACTCATCCTTATTTGTACTTGACCATAATGGTCTATTAATTGCCTAGACCTATGGCAGCCACTGGTTGAGTTGGACTCTTTGCTGCTTTTTTCCAGAGGGTGTCCATGTATGAGCTCATATCCCAGTTTATCTTGTTGCTATTCTGGTGAAAACAAGTGGCCCTTCCTCGCCACAGTTGTTTTTAGTATTATTCAGTGTGCCTCCCACTCAGGATGCCATCCCTGCCCACTAAAAAAATCCTGCCTACTGTCCAGTGACATCTTCAAATACTCATTTCTTTGCTCATTTATCTCAAAATATTTCAGTAGAATGTCATGTTATCTATCATGAGCTGCTTGGTATGTTAAATGTTGAGCTATATCTTCATTAATCCATAGCATCTTTTATCTTAGAGAATGACAGTCTCCACAGTACCTAGTGTAAAGACTTTCACATTATAGGTGCTTAAATTTTTCCATATTTGTTGAGTTTTATATTCTATTTGTAATAGAACTGATTTCTCGAGCAATTGAATAATAGAAATCATACATGGTGGCTTGAAAAATTCTTGGTCTGAACAACTTGAAAGTCTTCTAATCCCAGTGCCAGCAATTGCCTATTTTTTGAAGGAGAGCTCAGATTTGACAACCTGTGTTTGAGTTGTTATATCCTAGAAACCTGACTGAGAAGAACAAATGAAGAGATACAATATTCACTGGAATAGACAGAAAACAAGAATTCTGAGTATTTCATACACAAAAGAAATCTGATGACCAGTGATCTACTCCAGTGATTTTCTTTTGTTGTATGAGCTCAGCAGCTCACCTTGGTTACTTGTGATGACTGGTGTTTGCCCCTCTGCTGTAGCAACCATTCCATCCAATGATACCCACCAGCTGAGCTAGGCTCTCCATCCCTTGCCAAGTGAGTGGATGACTTAATAAAATTGTGGTGCCTCTTCATAATGTTAAAAATATGTCACAGTTTTTTTCCTGATAAGTCATTTGCTCCAGGCAAGGAGATTCACAGATAGTTGCCTGCTTGTCTCTGGAAATTAACTCCAAACAGTGCAACAACAAAGAGGTGAGTACATCTGTTGAAAGATGGGAGACTATTAACCAAAGAAAAAGGTTTTTCAGTGGCTGTGGGTAGCCAAGGTAAGAGTATTCTGAGTTCATCACTGGGTACTACCACACAGCAGGCACTCTGATCAAATCCTTATAAACAAATACATCGGGAAAAAGACAGAATTGTTACTATTAATATAAATAGTGGTTTCCACTTATTTGTTTGTTTATTCATTTCTTTATTTTTGAACCAAGATTTTGTGTAGCATGGACAGGCCTGGGACTCACTCTGTAGCCTAATTCGGAATTATTCTTGGATTGCAGGTGAGAGCACTATAGCCCAGTTTTCTTCCCTGTGAGTAGTCTATCAATCCTGAAAATTCCAGTTTCAGGTGCCCCATACTTTACATAAAGAACAAACAGGTCCTTTCTGTGTTGCTTCTGACCCAGCACTTTTTTACTCACAGACCTAGGAATCCTGTGATCTCATAAGCAGAAGCAGCCCTGGAATGAAATAATTGCTAAATTTTCAACCAAGGTCTAAAAATATTATTGAACTAAGGGGATGCCAGACATAACTTCAGAGGTGTGGGGCTCCAATTTTCACCTTCTGACACTTCAGGTGTTCCTGAGACTGTGGACAGCTTGAGAGTAGAAATCTGGAAAAAGACAGTAAGGGAGAGGTATCCTAGAAACCTTCCAGAATTCACTGCCATACCAGAAATTACAACCTCCAGTCACAACATTTTCCATCCAATCTTGTCCCAAAATCTGGTCCCACAAAGAGGATAAGCCTTGAAGCCATGATGCCTTTTGCTTGGGCTGAGGTTCCTCTCAAATCTGTGATGCTGTCTGCAATTATACCTATGGAACCCTGAGTCTTGACTCCTTGCTTGCTGGAGACTGAGGTACTGACCAGGAGAATGGTCTCCTTTTGTCAGAATATCAGTATATTGTCCAAGACTTTGCTTCTGAAATAGACTAAAATAATTTTGCAGGCAAACTCCATAGACATTATTATATTTTATTATACTAGAAAGAACCACAAGACATTAGTCACAGCTAGCTGCATTCCGATGTTATGAAAGAATGTATTACTTATGTGTCTGTACTGAAGGGCATTCCTGTTTTCCCCCATCATCCCCAAGAGCAGCAAATCTTCCTGTTCCTACACTACCATCCATTCTGCACCACAAACACTCTCTGGGCCAGGGTCCTTCAGAAGTCCTTGGTCTGAATTATCCCAAGCTTTGTGCTCCTCTCATCTGCAATCTGCTGACATCCTGAGTTTTTAATACAGGGGCCTACGAGCCTGTGAATCTACCAGCTGGAGACCTGGGCTCTTGTTTCTGTGGGATCATGTTGAAAACACTGTCCTTCCATCTCATCACAGTGTTTTTGGGTGGCCTTGAATAAGTTGGTCAGGCCCCTAGTGAACAGAAAACAGACTATTCACTTTTGGTATGTTCAATTCTTTTCCTTCTTCTTTTTTAAAGACAGGGTTTAAATTAACTCCTGTGTAGCTCTGGCTGTCCTGGAACTCGCTCTTGTAGACCAGGGTGTTTTCAAATTCACAGAGCTCCGCTTGCCTCTGCTTCCTGAGTGCTGGGATTAAAGACGTGCGCCACCACTGCCCAGCCAAGAGAAACTTTCACTTTATTTCATTTCATATTTATGCTGAAGATGCTAGAGAGTAGAACTCAAATGAGTACAGTCTTGAATTTCTGGTTCTCTAAGCAAGAGTTTACTGGTTAATCGGAACAAGGCAGGAGGAGGCTGATGGCATCTCAAGGCTGGCTTTCTTGGTGTTGCTCAGGGTCAGAGTCCTCTGGAGAAGGGCAGGCCTGCATGGAAACAGCTGAATGGCTTGTAAAGCTCTTCTCATTTTTCATACAGAGGTGGAATCTCTCAGGATTTTCCCTGGCCTCAAACAGCTCAAACTTCAGACCACTCTTTGGAATGTAATTGTGACATGGAAAGTACAAGCCAGCAGTGCGGATCCCACCACAGCATGCAGGTTTTTCTTTTTTGTGCAATTGTTTGTGAGGCTCCTGTAGATGTAGCCAACCATCTTTTTAAATAAGAAACATAGAACCAATGCAAAGAAGAAAGCCAAGAGGTCAGAGCTAAGAGCTAAAACTTTACCCTTCCTCCTGCGGTGGTCCTACCTCTCCAAACCAGAGCTACCCCTGTGTTAAAGTCTTTATATAGAGTTCCTGTTCTGCCTTCTCATTGGTTGTAAACCCAAACCACATGACCACCTCATCACGGCCTGTCTGTATAGACCTCCAGGTTTTCTATGATTGGTATTGAAATTAAAGGCATGTGTATCCAATACTGGCTGTATCCCTGAACACACAGATACTTACCTAGCTCTGCCTACCAAGTGCTGGGATTACAAGCGTATCCCTGCTGTCCTATGGCTTGCTAATAGCTCTGACCCCCGGGCAACTTTATTTATTAACATACAAATAACATTTTAATACAAATAAAATATCACCATAGGCTCCTCTACTGTTCTGTTCAGCACCCTGGAGCTTGTACACATTTCAACAGTTCTTTCTTCACACTAATAATACATTTTAGTTCTTTAAAAAAATTTATGTGCGCTAGTTTGTCTTCATGAATGTGTATGCATCATGTGTATGTATGGTATATGAGAAGGCCAGAAGAATGTACTGGATCTCCTGGGGCTAAGTGCTCTCAACTACAGAGCCATCTATATTAAATATATATAAATGACCATATTTAATATTCACATATAAATTTATATATTGCCGGGCGGTGGTGGCGCACGCCTTTAATCCCAGCACTTGGGAGGCAGAGGCCAGCCTGGTCTACAGAGCGAGATCCAGGAAAGGCGCAAATCTACACAGAGAAACCCTGTCTTGAAAAACTAAAAAATAAAATAAAATAAAATTTATATATTACATATTTAATATATATGCATAAATTAAATTGTGTTGTATAATTTAATATTATATATTTAATATGTTAGATATATATTTAATATCTGTTTTATATTTAATATATCTTATTAAATATAAAATAACATATTATAGTAATATATTGTTTCATATTTAATATGTATTAAAATATTATAATTAATATATATTAAAATATTTATGTGTATGTATGCATACATAGGTTTACTATGTGGGTGCAGGTGCTGCCTTGGAGGCCAGAATAGGGTGCCAGATCCCTGGAGGCACAAGCAGTTGTAAATGACCTGATGACCCACATCAGGCTGGGAACCGAACCTGGGTCTTTTCACGAACAATACATTCTCTAAACTGCTGAGGCATAATCTCCAGACATGAAATACTTTTTCTTTAGGTATCCTTTGTCCCTTTAACCATACCTCTGGCATCCTGAGTAACTACTGTTGGCCCATGTCAGGTTCCAGCCACAATGAGGCTGATAATTTAACCAACCATAGAATTACCTAGTAATGACAGCATCCCACTTTAAAAATATGCCTTGTGTCTTTACATCTATTTTTCCCCTCAGATATTTCTAAGCTTTTCAGGAGCCTTCACAATCCTGCTTGGTCCTTGAAGAAACTCAGAAATTTCGGAGACCTCAGTAACTGTTCACACATGGGGACAGAGCCAGCTGAGGTGGTTTGCTTGTTTTCCTTTCTTCCTCCCTCATCTTCCTTTCCTTATTCTTTTGCTCTTTTCTCCTGGGACCATATCCATGATATTCTCACCCATGTTCAATTCTGTCTATTTTTAAGGGATGCAAACCAGGTTGCCATAGGGCTGGTTCCCAGAAGCCAGTTAGAACTGGATTTTAGAATTTGTTCTCTCACCAGTCAGGAGCAGAAATTCCCTCACTGTTGTGCTAGTGAGCACTCCAAGAAACTCCTCCATATCTAGAACCAGAGAAAACATTCAGGAATAACCCCAAGTGACCCCAGGACATCAAGCATGGCTGAGCAGTCACAAGAGTGTTGGCCTTAGTTCCCTACAGAACTCATTCCACCATCAGTGAAGGAGTTCAATTTCATAACAATATTCTCCCAGTTATCCCATTTTCTCTTTTTACAGCATGCTGATATGCACTGTGGATGTTTTTTAGTAACTAAAGACAGCCCTTCCCAAAGACCTGGGCTCTATTACCAGCACCCACATGAAAGGTCATGATGGTCTCTGGGTAGTGGGCAGTAAACTCTAACTGTGGGCTCACTGCTTCATTTTAATTGCTAATGCATTTACAAGCACTGCCTTTGGAGGAGATGCAGCTACACAGAGAAACTGTAATCTGTAGTAGGAATTAGCTTGCTGTAAACTATGGACCACTACTTAATTTATGGTTAAAATTTTATTGAAACACAGACAGCTTTATTTAAGAATTGTCCATGCTGCTTTCTAGCAAAAATAGAATTTGGTATTTGAAATGCAGACTATCTGTGTCCTCAAAAGTCACATATGTACGTTCTGTTTCCTCATGGACATTTTTTTACTCTAGCATATTGCATAGGTTAAACCCGGCTAGACTGGATCCATTGATTGCATGCTGAGCTGGACTGTTACCAGAAGCATGGTACTGACCCTTGACCGAAGCTCCAGAATGTAGTAATTGAGATAATGGTGTTTTGCAACCTATGCTCTGAAAGTTGTTTGTGGAAAGAAGGTAGCCACCTGTTGGGGTTGTTTAGTATTGTAATATGCCTTGGATATGTTTTAGATTTATCACTCTGCATTGGCTGTAACATCACCTATGAGTCCCAATTCTGGAGGTTGTTATATGCTGGAGTGTGCAACCATAAACAACTCCTATGAAAGGCCCCTGCCACAGGAGCAGTTAGTGTTATTGGTATCTGAAGTGGCATTGCTGGAAAAGATGCCTAGTTTCTTTTATAGAGAGATGGTTTAGATTGGTTTTGAGGGGGGGGGAAAGAGACTATAATAGGAACAAATTCAAACGACCTTTTCCTGTCTAAATGACCACAACTCATCCTTTGTCTTAAATCCAAAATCTTCGTGATCCATGGTGTGGAGAAAACTTGCTTCTAGTGTCCAGAGATGGTAAGTTTGGATCTCAGGGAATAGTAAGCGGATTAAGAGAAATATATAGGTTGATATCAAAATAGAAAAGTGTTCTGTTATTGCTTAGTTACTTTGACAAAATTAAAGAAAGCCTAGTCATAAGACAATCAAGATTAAATTTTTGCATTTTGTTTAGCAAACAGTGTTCCTATCAAAAGAAATTAAGCACATATAATATTTTAAATTTATGTTATTTTGTGTATCAGCATTTGACCTGTATATATGTCTGTGTACCACCTACATTCTGAGGCCAGATGTGGCATCGGATCCCTGGGACTAGAGTTAGAGACCATCATGACCTTTCATGTGGGTGCTGGTGTCTTTAGTTACTAAAAAACATCCACAGTGCATATCAGCATGCTGTAAAAAGAGAAAATGGGATAACTGGGAGAATACTGTTATGAAATTGAACTCCTTCACTGATGGTGGAATGAGTTCTGTAGGGAACTAAGGCCAACACTCTTGTGACTGCTCAGCCATGCTTGATGTCCTGGGGTCACTTGGGGTTATTCCTGAATGTTTTCTCTGGTTCTAGATATGGAAGAGTTTCTTATAGTTAACCCAACAGCTGCAATATGCTTCAGGGACAAGTGTTAAACCTGTTGGATTCACACCTGTAAAGAGCAGCTGCAGAACTTCCTAGACCACAGGAAATAAACTTGACCACATAGTGGCTAATGATTACTACTTAGTGGGCAAGAGAGCTCCTTGTCTGTTTGTCAGATCTCAACCCATTTAAATGAGGATGAGTAAAGCCAAATACATCAGCAGGACTATTACTGCTTTTAGTGGTATGGAGAAATTAACACATTTACTTGAGGGTCAGGGTGTTTGACTTAAAATATATTATAGCTGGAAAGAAGGTAACATAACTTTAGATGAGTTTTGAGGTATTTTTCTGTATAGCAAATGGCAAGGACTAGAATAAAGTCTCACATGTATAAAGAAGTGTGGTGTCTTTGTCAAGCCCCAATGAGAGACTCGTAGTCTCTATCTTCAGGGGTACAGAAAACAACCATGTTTTGTGTAGCTGAAAACACCTCATTTGAGAAGCAGCGTCTGTTGTCCTACTGGGTGCTACAGAAAGCCAATGTCAAGGGGCACCAAGAAAGTTGCATCAGGGAAGTTTGAGGGGCTTATTGTGAACTGGATAGCTCAGACCCATGAAATCACAATAATGAATGGGCAAAGAGGCAAGTCTTTGTATGCATTTGAGACTTGGCCTGAACAGATCAAGGAGGTATGAGTACATTCTTCATGTTTATGCCCTGGATTCTCATGACACACATTTTAACAGTGCCAAGAGTCTCCCTCAAATAACACAATAGTACACTTCACTAGGTAGTGTGTGTGTGTGTGTGTGTGTGTGTGTGTGTGTGTGTGTGTGTGACAGGGTTCTCTTGTCTACTCCTTGAGTGTTGGCAGGATGGACCTGCATCACCATCCCTAGTTTAGGCTGGGTATCAAAAACCCAGGACTTCCTGCATGCTAGACACGCACTCTACCAACTGAGCTCCAAGCCCTGCCTGCCACATGAGCAGAATTTAATGAAAAGGATGGAGATTGGAAGTGTAGAGTCACGGCTTTTCATCCCCGTGTACCCATCAATACTTTAAATGAGTTATTAGCCTCCTGTGCTTTAGTTTCTTTGTCTGTCGCCTGGGTATCTGCCACTCTTTTAACCACAGAGTTCTTACAAGGTTAAAATGAATGTGGTCTGAGAAAGCTAAACACTACTTAAGTCTTTAGTGCTATTAATCATGATTTTCCATTGCTGAATTTCTTATGCATCTGTTGCAAGGTCCAGTGCTATTTATAGTGGAAGATCATCTTTCGATTAGTCAAAATAATTCTTAAGCCTACACTGTCATTATTATCCCTGGGGTCAATGCAATAGTTTTAGAGATGATGCAGTATAAAAATGTTTAAACCCCTGAGAACGTATAAATGTCTGTTCCTTCATTTTAATGCTCGAGAAGCCATTGGGTGTTTTGTGTGAGCTCTCCTTTACAGCGAGGTTCCTAGTTTCACTAGTCCCGTTTCCCTTGTGGAAACTTTGTGATGGAGCATGTAATGGAATCCTTGCTCATGAGGTAGAAACAACGTCAAGTGGAAGTATCGGTCAATTTCCTATTTGTCTTCCAACCCAATTTAGCCACCACAAGAATGGCCGGGCTTCTCTAAAACTAAAACATGGGCAATTTCCATACAAAGCTAACTTTGTGCCTCATCAACCTAGCCCTTCATACCAGGGAAGAGTGGGAGGGGAAAGACAAGATCCAGTTAGGTAAATGGATGCTTACTGGGGATCAGATTAGAGGTGATACACAAGACTGAACTCTAAGGCAGGCAGGCCCAGTGGGCATTAGTTTTACACTCCCAGAACCTAGCAAAACATACGATAGGCATTTTTGTATTTTATGAATAAACCATTTAAGAACAAACAAAAAATTTAGTCTAAGAAAGTTCCTTCCTTTCTGAGAATCAGTGATTATTCTGAGGTGGAAGTTAGGAATTAGGGATTATGGCTTCCCTTCCTTAGACACTTCAGTTTACCTGAGTTTCCAAATGGTAAAATTTCTCATTTGTAAAATAGAGATTAAGTTATTCTGTATAGGAGTGACATAAATATCCGTTTAAAATGCAAATCTGATCAAGATACCCTTGCACAACACCTTACGCCATGCCCACTTCCACTCCCTTGTTAAGTGAACCATTGTCCGGCTTCCGGTTTCCTCTTAAAGTTTGTTGAACGAACTCTTAAATTGCATAGCAAAATGACTGGAGAATTCATAAGCCATAGAGTTGTCAGAAAGGAAAGCCCATAGATTGCCAGATGGTAGTAAATTTTTGCTGCAAATAGTAGAATGCCTACTTCAGTGGCTGAAGTAGAAAAGGGATATCAAGTACAGAGCACTGAGGAGGGAACAGGAAGGCCTTGTTCTAGGAGTAAAACATGAGGCTTGGAGTAATGGGATGTCACTTGAGTCTGTAAATAACTGTGGTAGATAGAATTTTGTGCTGCCATGGAATAAAGTGGGAGGGTTTTTAAGCAGGTCAGAATAATTATGAAGTAAGAGTTAGGAGATATTCAAAGGTTTAGCTTCATAGCCAATGAAAGTGGTGTATTTGCTACTCAGGGAAGTCAGAGAGAAGTGGCTTCTGTTGGCTGTAGAGGCAAAGGTGCTCGAGGTAATGGACTAGGAGATGTTTGTTTGACTTTTTTTTAGTTCATATATGCCCATTGGATGGACACTGACTACATAGGTAAGTAACTGCTTATGTCTGGTGTCTGGATCTCAGAGGGAAGGATCAGGAAAGCCCCTCCTTCAGCAGGGTTTTGAACTTTTCTCCTGAAATTGCAGGAATAGTACAGGGCATGGACACTGGGGAAAGTTCAGAGGCAGGTATTTCTTGCATTGGTTTCCCACATGTAGATTCCACATTAGGTTTCATAAGAAAGAGTTCAGAGTCACATTATAACAGTACCTTGTGCATAGGGTATACTGTATGCCAGATAATGCTCCAGTATGCACAATGTACATGTATGTAATCATCTACTGCAGTCCTATCTATCTATCTATCTATCTATCTATCTATCTATCTATCTATCTACTTATCTATATATCATCATCTAGCTATCACCATCTATCTATATATCTTGTGTAGTGGATATTAGTTTGGGCCCTATTTTATGAGAAACTAAAGTTGAATAGATTCGATGATTTACCCAAACTCACAAAGCTAGGTAAAGGTGAAGTTAGAGCTTAATTCTCCTAATTATTACCACAGAGTAATCCTAAAAATTCTTAACAAGACATTCAATACTTTAATAAGCCCCATGGTTTCTACAAACACAGCCAGCAGCCCTGGATCCACCTATGCTGGGTTGAATATTATATTCCCTCAAGGCCTCCATGCTCATTCTTGTGTCCTTATAGCCTTTAAAACTCAGTTAGGGGCTGGGATGTAGCTCGGTTGGCAGAATGCTAACATAGCAAGCATGAAGTCTTGGGTTCAATTCCAAGCCCCACATATATTGGGGAAGGGTTTTTACATGCCTTTGATTGAAGAATTCAAGATCCTGCTTGGCTACGTAAAGAGCTAGAGACCTTGTCTCAAGCAACAAAGATAAACCCAGGCAGGCATAAACATTTTCATAAATTTTATTTCTGAACGTGAAATATGTCACAGGCTTCTTTGGATATTCAGAAGCTGCTTCTTCTTCTTCTTCTTCTTCTTCTTCTTCTTCTTCTTCTTCTTCTTCTTCTTCTTCTTCTCCTCCTCCTCCTCCTCCTCCTCCTCCTCCTCCTCCTCCTCCTCTTTCCTTCTTCTACTTCCTCCATCTCATACATGCACACTGAGGTGTGAAAACCTTAGATACAATGGCTTGCCCTCCTCTGTTACCACGAGCCACAAATTCTTTCCACTTCAGAAGCTGACAGGCTAGAAACTGGCACAGATATGGAAGTATCTCTCACAATAAACAGCTGCATTGAAGAAATGGTATTTTATAGATTCATGAATGCAACTGCTTCAAGGCAAGATCCTTCCACCTGCTTCCCAAACAAAGAGACTTTACTGAACCCTCCTTTGCCTCAGTGTATGTCTTTGTGATGCGCAGATGATAACAACACCATTATATAGCATGTGTCAGTAACTGACACATTCCATTCATCTGATAAAGTTTGATATTACTTCATTCCCTTAACCAATATGTGTGAATGGTAGTTGTATTTTTAACTTTTGAAAGTATGGCTGGCTATATGTGTATTTGAAGGCTTCAGTGACTGTATAGATATGTCCATTGAATCATTCATTAACATAACAGTTATTGGGAATCTATCGTACTCTCTCTCTGTGCTAATTTCCGAGGATGTACTGGTGACCCACAGAGATAAAGCACCTGCCTGCTCAGTGATTATGATCTCAGTAGGGCAAAGTGAGGTGAATTACTCACAGGTCAGTTCTAATGAGATGATAAGGAAAGTGTGGGGTGGTTGGGAGTAGAGGAAAGGCCCTTTCTCAGATTTGGGAGGTCAGGGTACCACGTTAGTCAAGTTTGGCAGTACTCAGTCAGTGTATTAGTGGAAAGGAACACAGATGGATGTTTAGGCCAGTGTGCACACTGAAGAACCAGAAGCCAGCAAGCAAGGCCAATCTGAGGAACTTACAAGCTCCTGGCCTGGCTGGTGAGAGGGCTTAGCCTCCAAAGGCACTTATTACCAAACCTCCCGGGACCCACGTGGTGGAAGGAGAGAACCAACTTCTGCAGTTGTCCTCAGGCTGCACATGCATGTCCACACACATGCACATAGAACAAATAAATGAATGTTCTGTTTTCAGAAGCTCATTGTCAGCAGAGGCCAGCAGCAGAAAGGGTCTCAGTTCACAGAAGGTCTTAGTTTTCTATTAGTGTGGACTTTGTTGTAAGAGAAATGGCCAGCTTGGAGTGGAAGCTGAGTTTGTTACCCTGGGAACCAAATGGAAATGGCTGCTATCTTGGGAACCAGTAGAATCCAACACTTATCAGCACAAGCTGGCTGTACCTACCTGGGAACTGCCATTGCCTCACGCAATGAATTCAATACTCCCTACTCTGAAAACTTGGCACTGCATGTAGAAAACAGCAAACACACACACACACACACACACACACACACACACACACACACACACACACACACTGCTCCTCATAAGAAGATATTCTTCCTAAAGAGCCATTGAAGAACAGATTCTTTATTTTTTTTTTAAAGAAAAAATGTTTCAAAATATCCCTGTCCTCTTCTGAATTCAGGTGGAAGGAAATGAAAAAACAAATTAGGTAAAAGAACAGAAAGTCTCTGCTTCTGCTCTGCTGATGTGTTCCAGGACAAACACCATGGGAAGCGAGGCAACCACTGCAAGACATGCCCCAAGAGAACAGTGTTTGAGTTGGAGAAGACAGGACCAAGTGGACCAGGGCTTGGTGTTGAACTAGTGCCCCAAAGAGGCCCACAGGATGGAAGCAGCTGCAAGACTGCTGATTAGGAAATGAGTGGCCTATTTCTCACAAACAACCTTCTAGTTTTGCCTTAAAGGGAAGAGTTCTAGTCATTTTTATAACAGACTTTTAGATGCTTCACCATGAAAATTAATTAGAATTTAGCAACAATTTTACTAGTGACCAGATCTTAACCACTCATATAAACGCACCACGTAGTTTTAATTTTGGAACTTTGAACAAGCATGGTAACTCTGTGGAACAAGTCTCTCTAAATGTAAACACATTTCTCCAGTAGAGCAACTGACAAATTGGAAAAGGGGTTCCAATCAGTGTGGGTTCCTGCCTGCTTGTCCCAGGAGCTGCTGTTTCCTAATGGTGCTTACGTACCTCATATACACACACCACGCACCTAATGCAACAGCTGAGAGAGAAAAGACATACTCTTGTCCCTGATCATGGATGCAGACTGGCGGGCAAGGCCTCAGCCTAAAGTTGACTTCTCTTCACCATTTGGTAACAAGGCTTAATTACACATCTAAGCAGATCTCCCTCTGACTTTGTTCTGGGCCCTGCAACATGTTCCATTTTAATTTTTAGGACTAGGACTCTTTTTGCTCAAAGGAAATCTCTTCAACTGTGAAAAATTAGTGGAAGTTATTTGAGGTCATGATGGCCCTATGATCCTTACAGCTTTAAAAGTCTATGGCCAAGGTTGAAACCACACCATATAAAAGTCTTAGGCCAAAGGCTAGAGAGACGGCTCAGCAGTTAAGAACACTGGCTAGTCTTCCAGAGGATCTGGGTTCAATTCCCAGCACCCACATGCTGGCTTACAGCTGTCTTCTGTTCCAGGGAATCTGATGCCCTGTTCTGGCCTCTGGGTACCAGGCATGTACATGGTGCACAGACATATATGCAAGCAAAACACCTCTATGCATAAAACAATAATATATATAAAATCTTAGGCAAATGCTTATTCTTAGACTGATTTGTTTGCACAACCCACCAATGTACAAAAAAATGCATATGTGAGGAACTAGAGGTAAGCCAGCCAGGCAGTTTAGAACAGGCACTGCATATTTATTCTGATGTTTTTGAAAATGCTCATGGAGAGTGGATTTCAATGGCTCTCCAGGGTTTTAGGTACATAGCATGGTCTGGTTTACACCAGTTGACACTGGCTTCTTTTGACCAAGAGCCGGATTTTATTTATATTCTGGTTGGAACCTTTGACTCAGATGACTAGACACCCACACAGCTCCTTTAGAGAAAAAAAAACAACCACTTGGATGTACAAGAGTGAAGAAGATGGCTTTTGTAGAGTCCTTTGTGGATTGTGGTCATTGCAATTGGTCATGAACAAAGGGGTCCTGAAACCACCGTGTTTGGGCATGGAAGACTTCACAGCTACAGCTGCCTTCTGACTGAGAGGTTTACATAGGCAAAGTGAGGTATGGTTAGTGTGTGTCCTAAGATGACTTAGTATATGCCAGACCCAAGGAAGGGTGAATGGTGTTCAGAGAAAGTTCATCTTTGGTTGAACATCTACGTGCCAGAGACTTTGCATACAAGGTCTTTTCTATTTCTGGTACAGTCCTGACTTTACCAAGTAGAAATTGATTGGCTTCTCCAAGATGCAACATGCATTAATCTCATTGTACTTTACTTTCTTCTTCTTTCACACACTTGTATCTTTTCACTGCAAGGTCTTTGTTTCCTACTGTTCCATCCTCATACCATTTGCTTCCAACACACCCCCTCATGGCTCTGCTTACCTGCTCTTATTGGTGGAGCCTTTTCTGAATCCTTCATACAAAATTATGCTTTGCCGTTCCCTGTTCTCCCACCCTACCTTATTTTTAAAATCAATTTGTTTCTGCCTAAACATTGCATCCTATTAATACTTATTCAGTAGTTAGTCATATGTCTTTTGCTCTAGCCTACAAACTTGTTTAGAAAAGGGGCCTCATCTGTGGTGTTGACTGCTTTAACTCCTATCCTTGGCATTGTTCATGTTTGTCACAGGAGAGATGATTAATACTTGCATGCTAATATACAAAATAATGAATATGTACCAAGAAATTAAAATAAAGGAGTTGAATATTTGTTCCAACTTTAGTTTTTTTAAAACTTAACATTTTTTTACTCCTTTAGTGTACTTTACCTTTAGGACTTCAACTGCAACTTGTAAGCTCTTGTCTGACATATTATGTGGCAGAGTAGACAGCTGTTGAATACACACTCACACGCACACGCACACACACGCAAGCACATACACATCATTCATGGTAATTGTCTCATACCTTTTGGAGAAACTGCCTCTTCCATGTCATATTAACGTTTCATGTTGCTCTAACAAGTACCTGAGGCTGGATAAAATAACGAGGTTTGCTCAACTTAGCATTTTAGAGATTCGGATGTGTGGCGTTAACACTGACTAGACTGTGGTAAGAACATTGTAGAGACAGGATCACAATGGCAGAAGACTATGATGCCAGAGTGCAGGGAGGGGCCAGGCTGGCTCTGGTATAACCACCCTCTTTCGAGAACTAACTGGGATGGCATAAGAATTTACTTTAATCTCTCCATAGGTCATTTCATCTAGTCAGCTCACTAGGCTTCTCTTCTCCTCTTCCTCCTTCCTCTTCTTCTTTTTGATATGTTTTGGATGTGTGTGTGTACTGGTGTGCAAGTGCCATAGTGTGTGTTGTGGGTCAGAAGACAACCTCAGGTGTTGCTCCTTACCTTCTACTTTGAGACAGGGTCTCTGTTCATGTTCATTACTGTACACACCTAGCTGACCCTCAAGCTTCTAGGGAGTCTCCTGACATCATATCCCATCTCCTGACAGCAATAAAGTTGCAGCTGCTTGTGCTACAGATCTGACATACATTTCTTACATACAAACAGATCTGACATACATTTCTTACATACACACAGATCTGACATACATTTCTTATCTACACACAGATTTGACATACATTTCTTACCTACATATAGATTTGACATACATTTCTTACCTACATAAAGATTTGACATACATTTCTTACATACATACAGATTGACATACATTTCTTACATACATACAGATCTGATATACATTTCTTACATACATACAGATCTTACACACACTCTGAGGATCCAAACCCCAGTTGTCAGGCTTGTGTGACAAGCACTTTATACACTGAGCCATCCCTGTACCTCTAGACTTCACATCTTAAAGGTGCCACTCTTCCCCCATATGAACACAGTGCCAACGCATGGACCCTTGGGTCACCCTTTAACTGTATCTACACCTTGGCACTCATTCGTAGAAACTGATGAGTGGATTCCTATTCCCAGCTGCATGGATGGGTCTTGATAGCCTTAACTCAATCAATGAAGATCACAGTTAACCCCACAGGAGGAATATGATCACTACTGCACCACATTGTCCAGGCTTACAAAATTCATCAGCTGATTCGGATCTGCTCATGGACCTGTGTGAGATCCCCTGGAGCTGGAGTTATAGGAAGTTTTGGGCTGCCTGTTATGGATGCTGGGCCATCTGACCCATCTCTAACCCTTGAAATAACTTTTAAAGTAAAGTACTTAATTATAATGGTCAATATAACCAAAATACCAATAATAAACAGATTTTGCATTTTAACTATTTTTAAATTTTACTGAGATATCATTGAGTTAGTTTTGTTTATATTTAGGACATATTTAAGACATATAACTTTTTATATACATATATGTATATATAATATATATATATATATATATATATATATATATATATATATTTACCACAAGCAATCTATACCCATTTCCTCCCCTGGCTAACGTTTTGTGTTTTATTTAGGTAGTGATTCCATTTATCTGCCCACTCAGTACAGTTTACATATACAATACTATATTAATAATGTGCATTAGATTTTCAGAGCCTAAATAACTTTCCATAATTTAAGCTTTGTACCACTAGACTCACTTCTTCCTGTTCTGCTCCTTCATGGTGATCACCACTCTGCTCTTTGCTTTTAAGAGTCTGTGCATTTTAGGACTGGAGAAATGGCTCCAGGGTTAAGAGTACTGGCTATTCTTCCAGAGGACCTAGGTTCAATTCCCAGAATCCACATGGCAATTCCCAAACACCTGTAACTCCAGGGTGAGATGTTGTTTCTTGACACATGAAGTAAGAACAAAGGGGAACAGAGAGAGAAAGCTTTCCTAAATGGAAACTTTGGAATGAGGACAGTTCTGTTGAAACTGAGACTCTAGAAAAAGATTAACAACATAGGGCAGCACAAAGGGGACTCAGGCAGGAGGATTGTCATGATTTGCAGGCCAACCCAGGCTGTAGAATGAGACCCTGTCTCAAAAAAACCACACACACTTAAAAAGAAAAAGATCAGCAGAATATGTATGAGCGAAGGACAGTAAAAAAAGGAGCGGAAGGTGGGCAGGTTGTGAGATCAGAGCTGCCTATCAACTCTGACTCTAGGAACTGACCACTCCAGCCAGAAGTAGACACACACACATATCCTCCTGCCTCAGCCTTCCAATGGCTGCGATTACAGGTGTGTGCATGAATATATCAGTTATTGCTGCATTGGTGCCCAAATGCTTCCATCTGTTTTAATTTTAGCTGGGTCAGAATGTGAGTGAGCAAGGAAACTAATTTTCACTCTCTAGCCTGAAGTAAAAACTCTGAAAGCCTCACACAACTTAAGAACAACATAGGTCTCACCAGTCTTTGAAACTGTGGGCTTCAGTGCTACGGTAGTTTTCACTTTGACTGGTACCTGTAGCATGCTGCTGTTTCTAAGGACCACTGTCCAATTTGGAGAACTATGCCAACTCTTCCAGTTTGAGTTTGACTTCAGTTTAAGGATTAAGACAATAGGCTTTTAGTGATGTGAACACTGACTGATTCTGTATTCAGAAAGAGTTGACATTTTTCCCTCAATTCTGAGAAGGCTCTTGACTCTGAAGAATAGGATTATTTCTGACAATCCTTGGGAGCTATACAGGCATAGAGATAGGACTGGTCACTCCAGCAGCCTTGTCCCTGCCAGGGTCAAGAGGGCACAAAGCCATGGTACTCTCTTCTCTGGACCATGCACCATGTCTAGGATGCTGAGCATGTGCATGTGAGGACCATACATCTTTACCTTCCCGAGGAAGCCAGGTTTGCTCAATGGCTGAGGATTAAAAGCTGAAAAACAAGGTTTTGATCATTTTAAACCCAAAGTCTATAACTTTTTCTACTTTTCCTTTTCACATACCACCCCCCACCCCGACACAATTTTTTGAGTCAATGTCTCATTCTGTAGCCTAGACTGGCCTAGAACTTGCAGCAATCCTCATGCCTCAGATCCTCTAGTCCTGGAACTATAGACATGGGCACGATGTGCAGCTGGTCTATGCTTCTCTGGAATTTTAAGGGACAGACCAGAAACAACAATAGGGAAAGTAGTCTTGGAGCTAGGCGATGGCTTTTCAGCAGAGTGATTTATTGTTGCTATTATGTTTTTGTCTGCCTTCCTTTTCCAATGGATTGTAAAATTATAAATTGCTAGCCTGGTGTGAAGACACACACTTCTAACACCAGCACTTGGGATGGCAGGAAGATCAGGAGTTCAAGCCCATTCTCAGTGACACAGTAAGTTTTTAGGCCAGTCTGGGCTACATGAGACCCTGTTGAAAACAAAACAAAAAACTTTATGTCTTTATTTGGTTGTGGTCATGGGGGCATACATGTGCCATGTGTGGAGGTCAGAGATCAATTCGAAAGAGTCAGTTCTTTTCTTCCACCATGTAGGTCCCAGGGATTGAACCCAGTTCATCAGGCTTGGTGGCAAGCACCTTTACCTGCTGAGCCATATCACAAGCCCATGGAACCTCAACTTTGAAAAATTTGTAAAACTTACTTACTTTGTGCTTTTCCTGGGTTACTGAAGATAGCCATCACATTAAAAATAGAAAAGAGGGAATCTAGAAGGCTCAGCATAGTGAGCCTTATTCTAAAACACACATACCTGTGAGCATGTGTGTGCTTACAAAGGTAGCAAGCATTTTCATCTCCTTAAGAACACGAATTCATAAAGTGACCTGTGGGAAAATGTACTCTCTAGTTTGTAGGTGCCTATACACAAGAGAGACTAACATTGTGTTAGTTAGCAATAAGAAGCAATAGAAAGTCTGGGGGCAGTGCAAGGACAAAGAGAAAAAATCTGTATGGAGAGAGGATGATCAGTGGCCCCAGCTTCCTGCCAGGTCTCTAGGGGTGTTGGTCAGACCCTGTGCATAGGTTTCAATTTAGGGATATAGCTGGTTGGTGAGAACAGACCTCAACATCTTTTGAGGATTGTAGTGTGCTGGGCAGAAGGCACAGGCAGGATTGTGGCAATGACATTTCCACTGGATGGCTAAGTAGAACACCCAAGAAAGCCGTTCAGCAGGCTAGCCCATGCAGGAGAATGCAGAAAGGTTGGGTCCCTCAGCCAGCCAAATGTATTACTCCTGTCCCCATTATGGAATGGAATTCACTCTCTGAACCAGGTGACAAGGGGTTCATTCCCTTAACAGAATATTTATAGTATAAGTGTTGTCAAGGACTGTCACTGGCAGAGGGGTGGAATGGCCAATACGTAAGTTCTACTTTGTAGTCACTGAAACAGATGCCTAATAATAAGTGGACAGGTAGACATGTAAAATAAAACTGTTTTTAAAAAGAGGAATGCAAGCTTAGCTCAAAAGAACATTATGTAAGATGATGGCTGACTCTAGACAAGTAGCTCTCAACCTGTGTATCACAACCTCTTGGGGGTTGCATATCAAATATCCTGTATACTAGATAATCAGATATCCTGCATATCATATATAGATATAAAACAATTTTTAGCAGTAGCAAAATTACAGTTATGAAGTAGCAATGAAATAATTTCATGCCTGGGGATCACTACAACATGAGGGTATTAAAGGGTCACAGCATTAGGCAGCTGAGAACCTTCCAAAAGGAAGCCCAAGAAGACACAGGAGGGATGCTGAAAGAATCACAACCCCACCAAATATGCCATGGCTCCAGACCAAGATGGGCTGGAGGACAGGGTCCCAAAGGGGACAGTAGCCACAGTGTGACAGGTACATAAGTGACCAGTGTTTTTGTCAAGCTGTAACACCAGATTGACTTATGTAACAGGCTTTCTTTCAGGCTACCAACCAGTTCCCAAATCATGACATGGAGACTTCTTATTACTTATGAATTCTAAGCATTATCTTATGCTTGTCCCACTAGCTCTGATAATTTAACCTGCTTTTCTTCATCTATGTTTTGCATCAGGGCTTTTTACCTTTCTTTCCTTCTGTGTATCTTACTTTCACTATTCCTTGTGGCTAGTTGGCTGGTGGCTGCCTGGCTTCTGGTCCTGGGCATGTCCCTCTCTTTTTCTCTCAATCTTTTCTCTCTTCTCCTATTTGTTCTCTCTGCCTGCTAGCCCTACCTGTCCCTTTCCTGCCTAGCTATTGGCCATTCAGCTTCTTATTACACCAACCAGGTGCCTTGGGCAGGCAAGGTGGAACAGCAACACATCTTTACATAATTAAACAAATGCAACATAAACAAATGTAACACATCCTTATATCATTAACAAAGGCAACAGAAACAAATGTAGCACACCTTCACATAGTTAAAGTAATATTCTGCAGTGTAAACAAATATAACACATCTTTGCCTAGTTAAAATAATACTCCACAATATTTCCCCCTTTTTATCTAAATAGAAATAAAGGTTTAAACTTTAACATAGTAAGACTATATACAATAAGAAGAGTTATTGAATAAGAATTACATTTATTCATTTGTATTTGGCAAATTCAGAGAAAACATTCCATTATTAATCCTATCTTGATGAGTCCAAAGTTTTGTGCCTAAATTACCTTCTACTATAACTAAGGAAAACTGTAACTATCTAGTCTTCAACTCCATCAAAGACTCCAAAGGATATAATATTATCTGAATAAACAGAAAGTACAGTGTAAGCCACTTCCAAAATGATAGAAATGACAGAGACAGCTGGCTGCCTGGACAGTCACCCAAGGTTCCTCTGCAACATTGGGGCATCCATCTTTGGCCTACAGGTCTAGAATATCTGGCAGGCTTTTCCATGAAGCAGGAATTTTAAAAGACTGTCCTGCCTTGTTTTGGCAAAGTTTGGTAGTCTTTTTCTTTTGTGTCCTGCTTGTCCAGTTTGTACAGCATACTGTCAACAGTCAAGGCAAGAACAATTTCTTTGCCCAGTGGCTAATTTTACCACAATGAAAGCAAACTCCATATGGAGTTTCTTTGATGCCCATCATCCTTTTATGAAGTAGATTGATGCTGCCAGGAATACACATATCTCTGTAGCAGGAATCTTAGAAGTTCTTATTAATAAGACAAACCCAGGGCCAGTTATTGGGGTGAACACTGGAAAATCAGAGAGCCAGAACAAGCCACAGCTACCTCACCTCTCCAACTCCTCATCTGGTCTTGCTTCCTCAGACTGGAGGCCTCTGAGTCCTCATCCAGAATGGGTCTCAGCTGAATTGCTGCTCAAAAGCCTGAATGCTTAACCAGGCCAAAATGCTTAACCAGCCAAATGCTTCTAGTTTCTGGTCCTCACGCCTTATGCTTTCTACCACCACTCCCTGGGATTAAAGGCTCGATTTCTGAGATTAAAGGCATGAGTCACCATGCTTGGCTGTGTCCTTGAACACATGGATTTCTGCCTCTGGAATGCTAGGATTAAAGGTGTGTGCTATCACTGCCTATCTTAAGTATCTAGTGGCTGTTCTGTCTCTGACCCCAGATAAGTTTATTAAGGTACACAATATTTTGGAGAACACAATACCACCACATATCTCACTGTCATGAAAAGCCCTATGTTAACAAAACATTTTAAATGCCATATTCTGTAGGTCTTTGAATGTTTAAAGACCGTCTATCTATCTAAAATATATCTGTGTGACCTTGAAAACATACCTAACATAACTACAAATTTGATTGTTATAGATGACTAACTACTGTAGATGTAACCAACCGTCTTATTAAATAAGAAACACAGAGCCGATTCAGAGAAGAAAGCCAAGAGGTCAGAACTAAGAGCCTTACCCTTCCTGCTTCAGCTATCCTGCTTCAGCCAAGAGAGCTCTCCGAAAAAGAGGCCTACTTCCTGTGTGTACGTCTTTAAATACTCTAGATGTTCTGCCTTCTCATTGGTTGTAAACTAAACACGTGACTGCCTTGTCATTGCCTGTATGTACCGCCCTCCAGGTCCTTAAAGGCGTGTGCCACCACCGCCACGCATTTGCTATGGCTCTATAACTCTGACCCCCAGGCAACTTTATTTATTAACATACAATTAAAATCACATTTCAGTACAAGTAAAATACCACCACATTTCCCCTTTTCTATTTTAATAAAAAGAAAAAAAAGAAAAAGGTTATAACTAACAAAAGAAAAACTATATACAAGAGTACAATAACTATATACAATATATACAAATAATAAATGTCTAAACAATGTCTAGTCCATTTGTATTTGACAAATTCAGAGATGATAATTTCATTATCCTATTTTGTTAAGTCCAAAATGTATCTAATTCACTTTCTATCCTAAATAATCTTCAACTAACTAACCTTCAACTATAACTAACTAATCTTCAACTATAACTAACTAATCTTCAACTCCCTCAGAGACCCAAGAAGGAAATAATATTAGCTAACAAAAATAAAAACAGAAAGTGCATGCAAGCAACTTCCAAAAAATTTGTGAGTTGACAGAAACAGCCAACTGTCTGGACAGTCACCTGAGGTTTCTCCGCAATGCTGGGGCATCATCTTCAGCCTATATAGGCTTAGCATATTTGACAGACTCATTTGTGAAGTAGGATGTACACAAGGTCAACAGTTCAACCTCACATTGGGTGAGAGCAGTCCATGCACCAGAAACACCTGAATTCCACTAATGTCATGTCATGATTCAGGATTTTAAATTCTGGAAAATGTTGATGGTTTTTTTTTAGTTCAGCTCTCCATTCTTCTTGGCTGTGTACATATGGCTTCATCTCAGCATCCCGTTCTTCTCCACATCTCTCTATCAAATGCCAGTCTACTATTGAGAGGCGTGAGCTTAGTTACTCTTCAAGAATAACTGTTTCAGTTGCTGTTCCATAGCACATCAGAAGCCATCGGCCCACTGCCTGTTCAGCTGCCTTCGAAGAAAGGGGCACTGTACCTTTTCCGAGTTGCGAAGGCCACGTCAGGGATGGTGCCATATTGTCCTGGCCTCAGAAGATGCCTTTTGATAAAGCCATAACCACGCTTGTTTAGGCAAGAATCAGTAGTCCTTTGTTTCATGTCCTGTCTGTCCATTTTGTCACCAGTTGATTCGAGGATACTTTGTTGTCCAGTGGCTAACTTTTGCCACAATGAAAGCTAACTCCATACGCAGTTTCTTCAATGCCCATATTTTCTCTGAAGTAGATTGGTACTGCCAGGAGCCGACATGTCTCATAGTCATAACAAAAAAGAAAAATTTTCTAAGTTATTAAAACATTTTAAATGCCATATTCTGTAGATCTCTGAAGGGTTTGAAGATGACCTATCTAAAATATATCTGCTCAATTTTTAAAACATATCTAATATGACTACAAGTTCTATTGTAATGTCTAACTACTAACTATTATTTCTTTATATCCTAATGGTAATAATAACATTCAAGGATCAGAAAATTGCATTGTTAAATGAACGATATAAGTACAATTAGAAATATACATATAGCATTTTCTAACAATATCAATTTCAATATATATATAATTTGTATACAATATAAAACAATCCAATCCAATGTAAAGTATTTAAAACTAGTAATTGTCTTTTTCTTCTTTCTTTCTCTCTCTTTTTTTTTTAAATAAGAACCTTAAATCTAATCTGCTTAGTCTTTTTCCTAACCCTTGACAACTTGTAACCAACCCCCCTAAACAATGAAAATTATCCCAGACCCAAAACCCATTAAAAAGACCAAAAAACCACCCACCCCACACCACCTCTTTGGGAATGTGGGCGTCGTATTCTTAAAATTGCTTCCTGCTGGGTATGGGCGAAGTTATCTTTATCCTGAAAGAAAAATTTTAGGTTAATTGTCAAATTCTAGGAAAGGTAACTATATCCTTCATTATCCATTCTGTGTATAATGCCAAAGTTCAGGGTTTATCTCAAGTCCTTATTCAAGTAGTCTTTGAGACTGGATCATCTCAGCTAGTCATCTCAAAATTGCTCTGAGCACCTTGTAGTTCAAAGCTGATCTGTAGATGATGTTTGTCAGCTTAGTGATGTTATTATTGTCCACGTGGAATTGTTGTTGTTGTGGGGCCCCAACTTCTTCCTGGAGACTTCAGTTGGTGTTAGGCCTGGCCGTGAATTCCTGCAGAAAACTGATAAGAGACTCGAACACAAAGACATATATATGCAGCTAATTGAAGCCTTTTTTTTTTAGAATTAATCAGTACTCTATATGACCATTCATATCTTAGCAAAGTTTAAAATGTATATATATCTATATATCTATATATATTAATCTTGTAAGTTTTGATATAAAATTTATACTTTAAGAAAAGTTTAAAGAATCAGAATAGAATCAAAGAGTTGAGATTAGTAATAGAATAGTCCCTTAATTAATTTGGCTTTTCTCCTGTCTCATAGCAGAAGATGGCTCTTTTATTCTGGCATGATACAGGGAGTTTGCATTTTCCTTTTAACAACATGCTTGAGTTTAAAGAAGGAGAGAGCCATTCTCCAACTCCAAAGTCAGCTTTAAATTTTAATTGGACTGGGACTATTAGAAGACCAATAGTGTTAAATCTTTAGAGAAAAGCAGAAACAAACATTTAGGAAGACATAAAATTTTTTAGATAATATATACCCATACGCCATTTCACTCTGCTTCCTGGGATAGATGATTTGTCCCTTTTCTTCAGTTGTCTTATTTGTCCAGTGTTCTTCAGATTCCTTAACCTTCATTCTCCTAAAAGACAAAAACAAAAACCTTTCCCCAAGACTAATTTTGGGGATGTTCCTTTTTGGCAAATTATTATCTGATTAAATGAAAAGACATGTGTTACTGGTATAAGTTAGTTTAAATTGGATGTTCATGTTGGTTTAATTAAGAAACCTAATTAAGAGGTTTCTCTTGTTCAAATCGAACCTTTATCAATTTTGATGGTACCCACAACTTATCTTCTCCTGTAGAAACAAAAGCAAAACCTCGTCCCCAATGTAACACATACCCTGGTTTCCATTCTGAGGTCAGCACATCCTTAAAATATATAGGCTGATTTAATTCTGTAGTTTTTTTCTATTATCCAATGTCTCTCTGCAGCTGTTGTTCCTTTCTCATTGGCATTAAGAAAATTCAAAGTTAATAGAGCATTATGCAGTCTATTTCTGGGGGTTTTTGTTGCCCCTTTCTGTTTATTTAGCATATCCTTTAGAGTTCTGTTTGATCTTTCTATAACTGCTTGACCTGTAGGATTATGTGGTATGCCTGTAATATGCTTTATATTGTAATAAGCAAAAAACTGTTTCATTTTAACAGAGACATATGATGGAGCATTGTCAGTTTTGATTTGTGCAGGTATACCCATGATGGCCATAACTTCTAGCAAATGAGTGATTACAGAATCAGCTTTTTCAGAACTCAAAGCAGTTGCCCACTGAAATCCTGAATAAGTATCGATAGTGTGGTGTACATATTTCAGTTTTCCAAATTCTGCAAAGTGAAACACGTCCATCTGCCAGATTTCATTCCTTTGAGTACCCTTTGGGTTACATCCTGCTGGTAATGGTGTTTGATTGTAGAAGGAACAAGTAGGACATTTCTTTACTATTTCTTTGGCTTGTTGCCAGGTTATGGAAAAATCCTTTTTTAAACCTTTACTATTGACATGATGTTTTTTATGACATTCTGAGGCCTCCAGCACATTTCCTATTAATAACTTATCAATTTCATCATTGCCTTGTGCTAGAGGGCCTGGCAGACCAGTATGGGATCGAATGTGAGTTATATATAAAGGATGACTCCTTTTCCTGATTGTATCTTGTAATTGAATAAATAATGAAGTTAATTCTGAAGCATCAGGGATAAATTCTGCAGTCTCAATATGTAATACTACTCTTTCAGCATACTGAGAGTCAGTTACTATGTTGAGAGGTTCTGAAAAATCCATTAATACCAACAGAATAGCATATAATTCTGATTTTTGAACTGAATTATAAGGACTTTGAACCACTTTACTTAAATTTTCTGATTTGTAACCTGCCTTTCCTTGTTTGTTGGCATCTGTATAAAATGTACGAACTCCAGATATGGGCTTTACCCGTACAATTTGAGGCAAGATCCAATCAGCTCTCTTTATAAGATCAATTCTATCGCTTTTGGGATATTTGCTGTTAATTTCTCCCAAAAAATTACTGCAAGCTCTTTGCCAAGGTTCACTTTCTGTCCATAATTTTTCAATGTCCTCCTTAGTTAAAGGTACGACAATTTCTGCTGGGTCTATTCCTGCTAATTGACGAAGTCTCAATTTTCCTTTCCAAATCAAGTCAGAAATTTTTTCCACATAAGTTTTTAATTTTTTGTTTGGTTTATTTGGTAAAAATATCCATTCTAATATAATATCTTCCCTCTGCATTAATATTCCTGTAGGAGAATGCCTAGAAGGTAAAATAACCAAAATGCAATCCAGCTTTGGATCAATACGATCGATATGCCCTTCATGTACTTTCTTTTCTACCAAGGCCAATTCTTTCTCAGCTTCAGGTGATAACTCTCTTGGACTATTTAAGTCCTTGTCACCTTCTAAGGTTTTGAACAAATTATGCAGTTCATCATTTTTTACCCCAACAATAGTTCGTAGATGAGAAATATTTCCAAATAATCTTTGAAAGTCATTAAGAGTCTGTAGTCTATCTCTCCTAATTTGCACCTTTTGGGGTCTAATTTTTTGTAGCTCTATTTTATATCCTAAATAATTAATAGAATCTCCTCTTTGTATCTTTTCAGGAGCAATTTGTAATCCCCAGCAAGGCAAAATTTTCTTTACGTCTTCAAATATTCTTTCTAAAGTATCTGCATTTGAGTCAGCTAGTAAAATATCATCCATATAATGATAAATTATAGATTTAGGAAATTTTTTACGTATCACTTCCAATGGCTGTTGTACAAAATATTGGCACAGAGTTGGGCTATTCAACATTCCCTGTGGGAGGACCCTCCATTGAAATCTTTTAACCGGTTGAGAATTATTATAAGTAGGCACTGTGAAAGCAAATCTTTCTCTGTCTTTTTCTTGTAATGGTATTGAAAAGAAACAGTCTTTTAAATCAATAACTATGAGAGGCCATCCTTTTGGTAACAGAGTAGGCAGAGGAATTCCAGATTGTAGAGAGCGCATTGGCTGAATTACTTTGTTAATTGCTCTAAGGTCTGTTACCATTCTCCATTTACCAGATTTCTTTTTAATAACAAATACAGGAGAATTCCAAGGGCTGGTTGATTCCTCAATATGCTGAGCATTTAACTGTTCTTCTACCAGCTCTTCTAAAGCCTGGAGTTTCTCTGTTGTTAAAGGCCATTGCTGGACCCATACAGGCTTGTCTGTTAACCATTTTTTTTTTCAGAGGTTAAGAGCACTGACTGCTCTTCCAAAGGTCCTGAGTTCAGTTCCCAGCAACCACATGGTGGCTCACAACCATCTGTAATGAGATCTGGTGCCCTCTTCTGGCCTGCAGTCATACATGCTGTATATGTAATAAATAAATAAATCTTTAAAAAAAAAAAAAGCGAACAGGAAGGGAAGAGAGAGACTGCCTGGAGCCGCCGCCAGGAGAAGGAAGATGTAAGGTACCAGTAAGCCATGAGCCATGTGGCAAAGTAAAGATTAATAGAAATGGGCTAAATATAAGAGTAAGAGCTAGACAGTGACAGGCCTGAGCTAATGGCCAAGCAGTTTAAATAATGTAAGAGTTTGTGTGTTTATTTTATAAGTGGGCTCTAGGACTGGCGGGACTTGGTGGCAGGAGCTGGAGAGAAATTCTCCAGCTACAAACTACTAACCTGCATTTCTTAATTATCCTAAATGGTTTATAATACTAGCTTTCAAGAACTAGAAATTTACATTACATTTTAAAATAAACTGCTTAGGTACAATACCTTAAACAAGAGTAGAAACATATATACAATCTGTTATAACAAAAATAACCTTAAATTTGAATCAATATACAAAAATACCTTAAACAAGAGTATATATATATATATATATATATATATATATATATAGAGAGAGAGAGAGAGAGAGAGAATGTTATTATAAAAAATAACCTTAAATTGGCATCAATATACAAAAATACATACCAATGTAAAATATTTGAGATTAATAGTTGCTTTTTAATCCTACATTCCTATATTTCCCCTAAATGATGACAAACATCCATAACCAATTGAATGATCCAAAATCACCCACCCCAGCTCTTGAGAATGTGGGTGTTTTGTTCTCTAGACTGCTTCCTGATGTCTGGGGATGATGGCATCTTTAGGGAACCCTGAGAAAATTGAGATAATGGTCAAGTCCTGGGAAAACTAGTTATAACATTTGTTGTTCAGTCTCTGTGCAATGGTAAAGCACGAGGTTTATCTGCAGTCCTGGCTAGAATAGTCTGTGAGGTTGGACCATCTTAGCCAGCAGCCTTGAGGCTGTTCTGGATGCAGAACTCTAAGGAAATTGCAACAGAGGCACTCTGAGAGGCTGGATCACTTGGGCCACCCATTTTCATTGGTGTCTGGTCCCCTTGCTCTGAAAACACACAAACTTTCAAACAATCTGCATTAACACAAGTATGGACTGTGCATTTTACAGAGGCCAGCCAAAGATGTGTGGGTTAATTTTTTGTTTTATGTTTAAGCAGGTAAAATTTATATTACCTGTCTTGTAGTTTTTCTAGGTTTATTTATTTATTTATTTATTTATTTTTGGTTTTTTGACAGGGTTTCTCTGTGTAGCTTTGTGCCTTTCCTGGAACTCGCTTTGTAGACCAGGCTGGCCTCGAACTCACAAGATCCGTCTGCCTCTGCCTCCCAAGTGCTGGGATTAAAGGCGTGCGCCACCACTGCCCGGCCTTAGGTTTATTTTTTATATCTGTAGCCAGGATTTTCAGGAGGTCTCTTCCAATCAAACCTGATCTCTGTCAACCTTGAATGAATCCACAGCTTTTTGTTTCCTGTTAAAGTCATAACCTCTCCCTCAATAGAATACATTTTCTGGCTTCCATTTTAAAGTTAAGGCATCCTTAAAGTATCTAGGCTGGTTTAATTCAGCAGTTCCTTTTATAATCCCATATCTCTCAGTAACTGTTGTTCACTCATCAGCATTAAAAAATTCAAAATCAGCAAGGCACCATTACAGGATCCAGACTCCCTGTGTACTTCCCATCTTCACAAGGTTTATTCTTTTTTATATTACTTTACTCTTTCTTTAAAGACTTTATTATTTTTAAACTATCTACTTTTGTCTATGACCATTTTCTTTTCTTTCTTAAGTCTATGAACATTTTAAAACACACTGCAACCCATTTAGAGGATTTTTCTGTCTGAACCTGCTTCACTAAGTGCCTGCAGCTGCACACTTGCAGAGTTCTCTGATGCATGAGCCAAACTTTAAACTGCTAAGTGGCAGCAGCTAGGCCCTCTGCCAGCACCTCTGGTGGCTGACCCCGCCCCCCTCTTGGGTCCATGAAAGCCAAACTTAAGCCCACTGCTGGGAGCTGCCTTTGACCAGGGACTGCATTCAACTACCCCAGCTCTGGGAAGTTGGCATTTTTCACTTAGCTTTTTGTTTCTACTTAGAGTGCCAGCTGTTCAAGGACTCGCTGTGTGGCAGAGCCACTTAAAGGAGCCATATCCATTTGTTTGTTTGTTTTTCTTTTTCTTTCTTTCTTTTTTCAGGCCCTATGTGGAAATTCAAACACCAAATATTCCAGGCTTTTTCTTTGGGGCCACCAACCAGCTCCCACATCATGATACAGAGACTTATTATTAGTTTTGAATGCTCAGCCTTAGCTTAGCTCTTATTTTAATCTCTTTATATTTATCTACATTTTGCCTCAGGGCTTTTCATCTTTCTTTCTGTGATTCTTACTTTCCTGCTGTCTCCATGTCTAGCTGGCGGCTGCTTGGCTTCTGGCCCCAGGCATACCCCTTTCTCCTTCATTTTCTCCTCCTTCTTCTTCCTCTTCTCTCTCATTCATTTTGAGCCTAGATTTCTCCTCCAATTTATTCTCTCTGCCTGCCAAGCCTGCCTGTCCCTCTCCTGCCTACCTATTGGCCATTCAGCTCTTTATTACACCAATTAGGTGCCTTAGTCAGGCAAGGAGAAACAGCAACACATATTTACATAATTAAACAAATGCAGCACAAACAAATGTAACACATCCTTACATGATTAACAAAGGCAGCAGAAACAAATGTAATATGCCTTCACATCCAATTAGGGTATAAAATAGGAAGTAGAATCCTGTGTTTAATCGTTCTGCTTGATTTCCTCATCAAGTGATAATAATAAGTGTGGGTTAAAGTAATATTCCATAGCATAACAAAAGCAACATATCTTTGCCTAGTTAAAATGATATTCCACAGCAGACATATGCCTGAGGCTTGATTAGAAAGCTAAGTGGCTTCAGTGGAGCAAGAGCTGTACTAAGGGGTTTGTGTTAGTAACTTTTTGTTTCTGTGCTAAAACACCGTGACCAAATCAACTTATAGGAAGTAGAGTTTATTTTGGTCTATGGTTCAGAGGGAGAGCCCATAACTGTGGGGAAGCAGGAAGCTGAGAGATCATACCTTCATCAACAAACACAAAGCCAAGAGAATGAACTGGAATTAGGACAAGGCTATAAACCCCCAAGGTCAGTGCTCAATGATGTTCTTTCTCTAGAAAGCCTGCATCTCCTAAGGTTCCATAACTTCCCCACCCCCCACCCCAAACAGCACCATGAACTGGGACCAAGTGTTGAAACACAGGAGCCTATGGGGGAAGTTTCTCACAGTGGCTACAATGACTGAAGAGATATCCAGCCATGCCATGTCTTCAGTTTGAAGACCTGGAACTATGTGAACAAACCTGGATCCGTGGGGCAGGGTATGTAGCTCAGTTGATAGAGTACTTGCAGCATGAACCAGGCATTGTAATGCACACCTGTAATCTCAGCACTTGGGAGGTAGAAGCAGGAAGATCACAAATCAAATGTAAGTTTGAGACCAGTCTGGGCTACATGAGACTCTATCTCAAGCCAATCCAAACCTTAGAGTTAGAGAGGTGGCTTGGAGGTTAGGAACATTTGCTGCTATTGTAGAGGACCCCAGTACTATTCCCAGCATCCATGTTGGACAGCTTACAACCACTGGTGTATTAGTTTTCTGTTGCTGTGATGAATCACCATGACTGAGCCAACTAATGAAAGAAAGTTTATTTAGGCTTACAGTTCTAGAGGGATGAGTCTATCATGGCAGGGAGATATGGCAGCAAGCTGCAGTCATGGAAGCTGGAGCAGGAAGCTAAGAGCTCACATTCTTAATCACAAGCATGGAGCAGAAAAAATGAAAGTAGGGCAAGGCTTCAAACCCCATCTCTGGAGACATACTTCCTCCAGCAAGATCATATCTCCCAAGACCCCGCCAAACAGCACCACCTACTGTTCAAATGCTTGAGACTACATGAGGATTTTTCTTTCAAATTACTCCAACCTGTAACTCTAACTCCAGGGGATCTGATGTCTTGCTGGCCTATATGCCCCCAACACTTGATATACACTCATACAGATACACACGTACATATAAGTAAAAATATAAAATATAAAATGCATTGTCCTTGAAGCCATCAACTGTGTGTCTTAGTGTCTGCTTATAGAGACAGTTAAAGATTATGGTGGAGAAAAGTGTGTGGGGACACTGCTCTGGTAGAATGGGTGTGTTACACACACTTTCTAGGGCTTTTTGCATGGGGATGATGCATCCATAGCCTACTTATTGGATTGAATATTTCGTTTAAAATAGGTTGAAAGCCATCAGGTATGGTGCCTTACACCTATAATCTCAGCGTCTGAGGAGGCTGAGGCAGGAAGATTGCCTTAAGTTCATGGCTGGCCTGGTCAACATAGTGAGACTCTCAAGCAAAAAAGCAGGCAGTAGGGAAAACGGTAAACAAAGAAACCATATGGTTAAAACTATGCACATGAACTTGATCAAAAGATGTAGACTGTCCATATAAGAAGGAATGAGTCAAGAGATTGAGTGTGCAAATATCACATAGTCCACATCTGTCCAGAGTCTGATCAGTCCATTGGTGGGACATATACATGAACATTCATGTATATGGATTCAAGAAATAAAAAGATAAGCTCCCCTTTAGAAGTGCAGTAATTTTCTTAACAAATAAAGGATAAGTTAACAACATCCTCATTTTACATCCCCAGCAACTCCTGGGAATACTAATTGATGAGCAACACTTGCTGACATCAGCAAAGGGAAGGGAAGCAGTTTGTCTCTCTTGGATTTGAGGAAGTGGCTCAGTTGTTAGTGTTTGCTGTAAAAGCACAAGGACTGGAGTTGAATCCTCATAGCCCACATAAAAAGTTGGATGTGACTATGTGACCCCAGTATGGACAGGCAGAAACAAGCTGACCCCTGTGCTCATTGACTAGGTAGTATAGCCAAACTGATGAGCTCCTGGTTCAGTGAGAGACCCTGGCTCAAAAAATAAGGTGAAGAGTGATTGACAAAGACACTTGACATTGACCTCTGGCTTCCATTCATAGTTACAGACACATGCATGTATACCCATGTGCACAAACATGTGCACACATAGAAGATCACACATACAGAAAATGCACATACACACATATACTAACTGTGCAACTCCTAACAGAGTATGCATCTTCTGTGTTGCCCCAAAATACTGAGCCTGACTGGATCACACATTTGGAACAAACAGCTTTCATGGAATCCAGGCCAGAGAAGAACTTGTTACTCCCACCAGGAAGATGTAATCAGTGAAACCCAGACTGTGAGAAAAATCACAAGACAATCAACTCCCTTCAACATAAAATTCCAAGGTCAGCGATGGACTGAAGGCTTTCAGATTAAGAGGTTTAAGAGACAGCTAATTGTATTATGTAGTTTTCATTTGGATAATTTCACAAGCAAGCTCCAACAAAGAAAAAAGGCACCACAACTTAAATACAAACATAGATGATTTTGGCAGCCTGGGCTTAGAGCATTACCTCACCCATAATAACCCAAAACTACAGCCACTGTTCTGACCTTTCAGTATAGGCTAATTTTGCCTCTTCATGGCCTTTTGACAATGGAATTATACAACTCGCCTCTGATTCTTTCTCTCCTTCCTTCCTTCCTTCCTTCCTTCCTTCCTTCCTTCCTTCCTTCCTTCCTTCCTTCCTTCCTTCTTGGTAGTTTTTTTGATGTTTGTTTGTTTGTTTTATTTGGCTTGGTTTGGCTTTTTGAGACAGGGTTTCTCTGTGTAGCCCTGGCTATCCTGGAACTTTCTCTGTACACCAGGCTGGCCTTGAAATTACAGAGATCCACCTGCCTCAGCCTCCTGAGTGCTGGGATTAAAGGTGTGCACCACCAGTGCCCTCACCTCTGATTTCTTTTGCCCAGTGCAATGCCAGTGGAACTCAGTGGTATTGTTGCCATGTAGCAGTCATTGTGTTAAGACAGTTTAATCATGGGAGTAGTTGGCTGGGCATTTAGAAGCCCTTCTGCATGTAAACAGTGATAGCTCTTACTTGGCCCTTGCTTTAATGCTATGGACCTCTTCCTTTATACAAAACATTTTTTCTAGATGTTCTAAAAATGCACAGAGTAAAAAGTCTCCTGCTAGGTCTCAATAAATATGTAGTCTAACTAGGAGACAGACTTAGTCAAGGAAAACCTAAACATGGAGAATCCAATAATTCATGACATCAGAGGGCTAGGTCACAGATACTGTCATTAACTGGCTCATCACCATCATCAGCATTGAAAGAAGAGTCAATGAATGTGGTGGCCACAAGCAGTACTAATGAGGGATGTGGACATTAAGAACCATAGAGAACAGGAAAGTATGGAGACACATAAAGACCAAGTGAGAGAACAGCAATAGGCTTTAAGGAATCCTGGAATTCCAGACAGAACAACTCAGTCAACATGCCTGGATTTGTAGGTGGTGTTTAGGTCTAATTGATTAAAATAAACTATCCATGTTTTAAATGGTTCAGTTCAACTTTAAATATGAGGTTAACACTGGAATCATCACCACAATCAAGACAATGAAAATGTCTGTCACCAAAGCCTTCTTTCTCTATAACACAACTCTGCTCTCCCACTCCTTCCTATCTTGATGGCTGTGCTGGAAATGGTTATTTTAGGTTGCCTACATGCTGCTGCACATAGAATTGGTTACTCATTTTTATGGCTGAAATGTTGCAGTCATGGTTTGCTTATGTTTTTATGAGGTGGATACCTGAGTGATCTGTAGTTTGGGATAGTACAATTAGACTTAGTGTGGATATCCATGTCTAAGTATTTGTGTAGAAACACATTTTCATCTATGTAATGACTAGATCTTATGTGTGGATGTGCCCACAGTAGCAGTGGGTGAAGGATCCAGTTGTTTGACACTTTTCTCTACATTCAATATAGTCAATGCATGGTCCCTCTTTCTGGCAGATGCAGGTGCACAGTACAAACTATAACCTGGTTTCCATGATGAGAAAAGATGTTGAACCTCTTCCTGGACTTGTTTGTCACCTATAAATCTTCTTTGGTGAAATACCTGCTCAAATAATTTGTCCATTTAGGTTTGGGTCATTTGTCTTCTCACTGAGATATGACACATGTCATTAGTTTGTCATATGGTTTGAAAATAGTTTTCCTCTGGCTCTCCTTTGCATCATCTTAGCAGTGTTTTCTGAGCTTTAGCACTTAATTCATGTCTATGACCTGTTTCAAGTCAGTTTTAGTATACCAAGCATAGGAAGGACTAAGGGTCATTTTTCATACATGGAAATCTGATATTCCTACACTGCTGAATAGGTTGTTGAGCCATTGAGTGACTTTGTAATATTTGTTCTAACTCAACTGACCATATGCATGACTACCCTTACTGAATTAATTTTTGTTCCATTGATTTATTTGCTTATTTTTATGCCAGTGCTGCTACATGATTTTGATTTTAAAAGCTTTAGATAAGTCTTGAAACTAATTACTGAAAGCCTTCCAACATTCATTTTTTTTAGGGTTTTCTGAGCCAAATTGGGTCTTTTATACACACTTGAGGATTTAGGAACCAATTTGAAAGCCAATGTTTTTTAAAGAATGTCTTCTTTTCTAGAACCCTGACTTTATCTTTCTTGGGGAGAGTTCTAAGTTGTTTTTTTTTTTCTGGATTCTCCGCCGGGCAATCAGAAGGCAGCCTTCTCAGAGATCACCTTGCTGTTGATGTCTGAGGTCTGGAAAGTATATGTTCTATTCTGTTTTTTTTTTAAAGCATTGATATGTGTCAAAGGATAAATGTAACCTTGGATTCTACATAGGTAAGAAAATAGAAGTCATGTTAGTGTCTGTATGCACACTCATGTGCTAGGTGTGCTCCAGGATGTGTAGAAGCCAGGTCAATCACATGTGGTCGTTCTTCAAGCACTACACACTTACTTCTTTGAAACAGGGTCTCTGGCCTCACAATGGCCTAGAATTCACCATGGAAGCTAGCTGGCCAGTGAGGTGTCTGTCTCCACTTCTCTGATGCTGGGACCAATCACCTTCTGTGACACACAGCCTTTTCATATGGGTTCCAGGAATCAAACTTAGGACCTGGCGTTTGCATGACAAGACCTTTACCAACCATGCATCTCCTCAGCCTTGGGTGTTAGATTTTCATACAGAAAATCTTCAACTTTGACAATTGAGGAAGTATTTGGGAGACAGCTTTAAAGTGTGAGCTCCTGCTCACACCCCACAGAGATATACTTCTTAAACATCTATACCAAAATGTGAATGATTGCATTTTTATACAATTTCCTGAAGATTTTGCTAAAGAATTGAAATGTAAGAAACACCTAGATCAGGAATTTGAAAGGAAGTTTGACTTCTTTTCCATGTCTTCATGGAAGTTTGTATGCAAATAACAGGGAGTCATCCTAGGGTCTCATGACACCCAAGAAAAGCTCATAAAAGCCATTCTATTAGTTACAAATTAAGGACATTAGCCAAGTGTATATACCATTAGCTATACAGGACAGGAGCTCCCACACAAGTCATAACAATCTATGCATTTAAATAAAGGACATCATTTGTGTCACTTTGATTCTATTATGATTCCGTGTGAAGAGGAACCATTTATCTTGGGCTGACTGTTATTGTTTCACAGGGTCTCCTGTGATCTAGCTGGCTCTTGAACTCACTGTGTAGCCAAGGCTAGCTTTGAACTCCTGATCCCCCTACTTCTACCTCCTAAGTGCTGGAACTATAGGTGTATGCCACCATATTGTCTTTTAATACTAGGATAATATAGACAATATAGGTGCTTTTAGAGTATTCTTTTGATGGGTTTTATATGTTTAATTCTGTCCCTCTACTAACAATGCTTATAAGGAGAAGGGAAAAAAACTTTAAATGTTTTGGATGAAGATTTCAAAAGTGAAACATGTAAGTATTTATTAATGACCAATCTTAAGCATTATGGAGTAAGCTGGAACAGCTATGAAGTCACTAAACCCCACAGATCCTGCTTTGCTTCATGGCTTGTGTGGCTGACTACTGGGTAAAGACAGACAAAGATGTTATGAACCTTAGTGAAGTGATTCTCAACCTTCCTAATACTATGACCCTTTAAGGCAGTTCCTCATGTTGTGATGATCCCCAACCATAAAATAATTTTGTTTCTACTTCATAACTGTAATTTTGCTACTGGTATGAATTGTAATGTAAATATCTGATGTGCAGGATGTCTGATATGCGACCCCTGTGAAAGAGTCATTTAGCCCCCAAAGGGGTTGCAATCCACAGGTTGAGAACCGCTGCCTTAGAGGATCCCTGACTCTCATTGATCAGCGTCTCTGCATCAGTTTGATGGCTCCACAATTTCCTCTCCTCTGTCAGTGTGTTTGCTTCAAAACAACTTAAAAAGAGTTGACAGATTTGAACAGAGCTTGGAGCATTTCAGACTCTACCCACATCTTATGGTTGATTTCTAGCCAGATCTTGAAACAAAGCTGTTTTCTAATTTACTTTGCTCTTTAAATGGAGACAGCCATTGCCATGTTCTAAGTTTTGTAGCTGTGTCAAAGACACACATGGAGAAAAGGATACTACACAGGTCTGTAATCTGAGACATGACCAATGTCTCAAAGCTCCTGCAGTTTTCTGCACGAGTCTCTCATTTTACTCCTTCAGCTCTATACACCCCTACTCAGTTTGTCATCTCCATTACAATTTAAAAAGTATTGACCCAATGGTATAAATTCTCCTGAGTTATCAAATTTTATGCAAGTTGACTCTGAAATCCACTCCATTTTCCTTGACTTAAAGTTACAATTAATATAATCTTTCAAATGTATGTCACTAATATTTTGAAGATATTTTCATTAAAGTTGATTTACTAGTGGAGTGACTAAATTAGAAAACAGAATGCCATCAAGACAGAACCTCATTGTATAGGCACTAACAATGACACCTGTTGGCTCTAGGCAAAATGCAAAGATACTGCTAATGAACACCATAAATCAAATTATGATTTCCCAGAAGACATCTGTGAGGTGGAATCTAGTCTTGTCATCACACGAGTTTCAGAATCAAAAGGACCTCAAGAGGACCTTGAAAGAACCATATGCCCATCCTTAGATTCCTCCCATGCTTCTGACAATCACAGCTTGAGTTTGGACTTGAGATTCTTGATAAGCAGCTTGTTCTAGGGTTGCTGGTTTGCACAAGTCAGCCCCTCTGCATCTGTCCTCATGATCACATGATCATTTCTCCAGCTGGTTTGCACTAGTCAGCCCCTCTGCATCTGGCCTCATGATCATCTCTCCACTTGGGTAAAAAACAACTTGTCCTGTCCATGTGTTTTTCATACGAAAGTCCTTCTCAAGCTTGTACAGTGACTAATGTCCATCGGCTCTTTTTCTTTGCATGAGAAAAACATACTGCTTCTGTCAACTGTTTTCACTTTCTGTGATTCCCTGTCCTGCTTACTTTCTTCTGAATTGGTAAAATTTAAAATAAATTTTTACAGTAAGTCATAAAACTAATACTCAGATATTTTTTGTTGACTGAATAAGCTAAATTTATAGCTGAAGAAAGATGAACCGTAAAGCAAACCAAACAGCTTGAACTATGCATTGAATATTACCACTAATTTTAGAAAAAGTCATTATTGTTTTTGGTTTTTTGACTTGTCTTGCAGATTAGGGAAAGCCATGGACATGTATTTAATGGTATGAAGTAATGAATACTATGATGGATGTGTTCAAGATGGGGAACAAGTGGGGAAGAAGAAATTGCTTTTCAGAACCAAATGGTTACTCATGTAATAGAAACTGCCTTAAAGTTTTAAGCCATCATCTTAGAAAATCAAGCAACAATAAACCAAAATTATGCTATTGTAAAAATAGGCATTTAGCAAGTAAACTCTTGAAAGTGAAGGATGGGAAACTCCATGGGTCTTCAAAGGGAGTTCAGCAGGACAGTAGCAATTTCCAGAGTCCAAACTTCACAGTAAAACCCCAGAAATCGCCACCTTCAAATGCTGCAAGGAAAGCAGCATCCTTCAGCAGATGTGGGCATGTCCTGGTGCTCTTTCTGTGGGGACTGCCAGCAACTCTACTGATGGGTGGTTTAACATCTTAAACTGTGGGTCATATCCATATGGACTCTGGCAACTGAGTGAGGGGTCATGAAAAGTTTGACAACAATAAAAGGCTTCTGAATGTATAATAACCAAACATTAATTCAAAATACAGCACATAAGGAGTCGGAGGTGTATCTGTGTAGCTAGAGTCTTCCTGTCTGGCCCACAGTCAGGACAAATCTCTGTTACCCGCCAGTCCCACAGCCGCTCAGACCCAACCAAGTAAACACAGAGACTTATATTGCTTAAACTGTTTGGCCTAATGGCTCAGGCTTCTAGCCATCAAGTTCTTAAAACTTAAATTAATCCATTTCTATAAATCTATACCTTGCCACGTGGCTCATGGCTTACCGGCATCTTTACATGCTGCTTGTCATGGTGGCAGCGGCTGGCAGTGTCTCTCCCACTTGCCTTTCACTACTCAGAATTCTCCTCTCTCCTTGTCCTGCCTATACTTCCTGCCTGGCCACTGGCCAATCAGTGTTTTATTTATACAGAACAATATCCACAGCACATCTGACTGCACTTGCCCATATGGCATTAAATGACTTCACCACAACCTTGGTTCTGAACATACACCACACATACTTCCCAGTGTACATGCCTCACACCACATAATACTGATGAATCCAGTCTGAAACACCTCAGCTCAGACCCCAGAACACTGCATGTTACAAACTACAATGTGTTTACTGTGCATACAAAATTTGCTGCTCTTATGGGGACATAATGACTTAATTATAAGAAACAAAAGCTTTTTATATTTTCCTACTTATCAAATTGTATATCTTTGGGTCTTATTATGCTAGAATGTAGGGCTTTAAAAAAAATCCTTGTTAAAGATGCTGACTAGAGTTTTACAAGGTATCATTAATTTTGGCTTGGGATTAGGACAGAATCTCCAACCATTTCCAAAATAACTCTGAACTTCTTTTGCTATCTTGTAAGAGGTATAGGCATGAAGTTATTCCCTTATTACTCATAATTTCTGAAATCAAAATATTGATTAACTCTGAAAAAAATATTGATGCTCTGTGTCTTGCAGCATCAAATATCAGCTAAGATTTGTTTATGTAAAGAGTAAGCACATCTCTCCTGTTAGCATGCAAAATTGCCTTCATCTTTAAAAGATGTAAATCTCAAAGGGTTACTTTAAAATAATACATTTTATGATGTTATTAGTTAATGTTTAATATATATATATATATTTATTATTTTCTTTTAAATGTTTTTCTATTCATTTTACATACCAACCACAGTTTCCCCTTCTTCTCCTCCTCCCACTCCCCCACCTACCCCCACCACACTAATTTATATATTTATTTTTATGTACTTGTAATATACACCTGGGGTTATATAAAACTTATCATGCAAAAAGGGGTCATTCTTGGGAAAAGTTTAAAAGGCTCTACTTCAGACAGGGGGAAAATCCACATGCTAGCCATCTGTGGCCTAAAGTGTCCCCACTATGAGAACATACCCTACTTGGATTCTTTGTCAGGTTTCTGTGGGAATGCTGTTCAGAGATATGCATTAGGATAGATCCCAAAAGATGGTGGAAACAGCACTGCCTTTTATGACTTGGCCTTAGCAGCCCAGTGCAGTCCTGGCAGTGGTCATGAGCTAACCCACATTCAAAGGAAGGAAGTGGATTTAATCAGTTGATTAGGGAGGGGGAGCCACAGTGCAGAAGAGTAAATGACACAGTAACAGGATTAAAAACTTAAAATGCAATCTGCCCCTTATAAGTAAGACAGAAAACAATGCATGGACCAGTAGCAGGGTGATGACATGGCTAAAGTCATCCACCTATCCGCCCACCCACTCACCCATCCACCCACCCACCCTTCCACTCACTCACTCACTCACTCACTCACTCACTCACTCATCCATCCACCCACCCATCCATCCACCCACCCACCCACCCATCCACCCATCCACCCACTCACTCACTCACTCATCCACCTACCCACCCACTCACTCATCCACCTACCCACCCACTCACTCATCCACCTGTCCATCCACTCACTCATCCACCTACCCACCCACTCACTCATCCACCTACCCACCCACTCACTCATCCACCTGCCCATCCACTCACTCATCCATCCACCCACCTACCCATTCATCCACCCCCCCAACTACCCACCCACTCACTCATCCATCCATCTACCCACTCACTCATCCATCACCCACCCACCCATCTATCCACCTGCCCACTTACCCACCCATCCACCTACCCACCTACCCATCCACCTACCCACCCACCCACCCACCCATCCATCCACCTACCCACCCACCCATCCATCCACCTACCCACTCACCCATCCATCCATCCACCTACCCACCCACTCACTCATCCATCCATCTACCCACTCACTCATCCATCACTCACCCACCCATCCATCCACCTACCCACCTACTCACTCATCCATCCATCTACCCACTCACTCATCCATCACCCACCCACCCATCCATCCATCCACCCACCCACCTTTTTGTTGTTGTTGCTTTTCAGAGAAGGTCTCATTCTACAGCTCATGTTGGCCTGGAGCTTATGATGATCCTCCTGCCTCAGCCTCCACAGTGCTGGGATGACAGGTATGATACCCCACACTAGATCACTTTCACTTAAAAAAAACTATAACCTTGAACTTGGACTGTTTGGTTCTACACTGGATCTGATATTCAGCAGGTTTGACTCAAGAGCTACAACAGGACGCTGGCTGAGTGCTGGGCAGTGCTCAGTTTCTCCTCTCAGCTCACTCTGGTTTCTTTCCTCTTCCTCTGTGTTCTCTGCCTCACCTGTTTGGCCTTTCATCAGGAAGTTCTTGTCTACTCTACTTCTCCTTAGCATTCTCAGAGTGCCCCAGTATCCAAATGTCACCTCTACTGGGGAGCCATGGAAAAGGCTTCAGAACTCAAAATGTTGGAGGAATGATTTTGTGGTGAGAAATCTGAATGGAACTGGATATGGCAAAGTGCTTGAAAAGCCCTGGGTTCCAGCTCAGTCCTGAAAATGGAAAAGAAAATCCCAATTGGCAAATCTTCACAGACAAATATGAAGTGAGAGATTTTTTTATGAATATAAACATGGCAGAAGAAGAAGGGAAAGAGCGTATTAACTCTGCTTTCTGTTTCTGTATGTGGTATACCCCAGGAGAACACAGCAGGTCCTAAGGAAACATTAGTCATACAATCATTGGATATAATCAATATTTACATAGTGTTGATAGACTATGTGTTAGAGAGAGACTACCAGTCAGGAAATTCAAAGAAGACCAAAGAGGCAGCCACCAAACAATGGGGAAGAACGCCATGAAAGAAAACAACTAACAAAACCATGCTTCATAGATTCGACTAAAAACTACAGTTGTGGGAAAGGTAGGCAGAAGCAGTCATCCCAGATACCTGGCTACGTCTGACTGAGCTCTCAACAAACAGTATGTCTGCACCCAAGCATGAGTGCACACACACACACACACACACACACACACATACACACACACACACACACACACACAAACACCTCTCAGGGGGGAATTAGAGAGGAACATGGAAGCCTTGTATCTGAGAAGAGGCAGAAGCAGAACAAATTGGGATGTATATCATCCCATGTATTCTTCCTTGGTATCCCTACAGCCTCGGGATAGCAAGACTCTCTTTTCTTTCTCCTCTGGAGACATTTCATCTTAGCTGCTGTGACATGATTGGGATAATGAGCAGGTAACTGAGGTTGAACATTTCTGAAGAACTGGAGCCTGAGCTCAGTTTTTCTGGCAACCACTGGAGGGCCCCAAAAGTAAGCTTATAGACAGTCACCAGGTGTTTCTTAAACATGATTTTTTGTTTGATTTTTGGCTCCTTCTGAGGTTTGATCAGCTCCAGGCATTTGGGGAGTTGGTGAGTGGCTACATCACTCTTAAGAATGAGAGATGAATAACATTTGGCTGGAACAGACTGAGTCAACTTTGGGCAGAGGTCACATGAGGACCTTGCCACACAGTTCTCTATGTAACCCTAAGGCCATTCCACCCACACCATGTTTTGTGGACGTGTCTTGCCCACACATACCTCCTTCAACCCACTTGCCCCTCGACCCACAGCACTGTATGTGCAGTATGCCAGCTGCATGGATCACCAGCCCCTCCCTAGTTCCACCTTGGACTCTGTGCCAGAAGCCAGGCAAGGACTGAATTTACTCCCTGCTGGAGCCTTGAAGTATCCCCCAAAGGGGATTGCCAGGGGTTTTTAATCTCATTCTGTCCTAAGGCAGGGAGCACTCACAAGAAGGGCGAATGAGGTTTAGGGTCACAGACACATGGACTTTTCAATGTTCTGCACTTCCCTCTTGCTGGTTCATGGGCATCTACCTTGCCTGGGGCATTTGCAGTTTAAAATACAGAGATAATGCAATTCTGAGCACCACAGAAGAGACGTGAGCAGAAGAGTTTTGTATCTAAGCACAAAGAGGCTCTGAGCCTTCCAGACTGTACTAAGACAGACTATGGCATGAGATCAGTCTCAGTTATTAGAAGTGTGTGTGTGTGTGTGTGTGTGTGTGTGTGTGTGTGTGTGTGTGTGTGTGTGTAAGCATGCATGTTGACCCCAGAGGTCACTGTCCAGTATCTTCTTCAGTTGCTCTCCATTTTACTATTTTTATTTTATTATTATTTTCTTCGAGACAGGGGTTTTCTGTGTAGTCTTGGCTGTCCTGGAACTCACTCTGTCAACCAAGTTGGCCTTGAACTCACAGAGATCTCCACCTCTGACTCCTGAGTGCTGGGATTAAAGGCATGTGCCACTACTGCCCAGCTCCATTTTATTTTTTTGAGACAAGGGTCTGTTACTGGACCTGGAGCTCACTGATTGGCTAGACTGGCTGGCTAGCCAGTTCCAGGGATTTTCCTGCCTGCCTCTGTCTCCCCCACACTTGGATTACAGGTATGTGTCACTGAGCTCAGTTTTTCTCCCCCTTTTTTCTTTTTTTACATGGTGCTGGGGATTGAGCTCAGTATTCATGCTTATGGTATAAGTATTTTTCCAACTGAGTCATCTCCCTAGCCCCATGGTGATTTACTGTTACGAACCACAAAAGTGAGAGACAAAACTTGAGAGTGGACAACTGAGTGGATGTCCCTCCTGACTCAGGTTAACAGTCCAGTTATAATTCACCGTATGCCCACCCACCTACAGGCCAGAGAGCTGTTTCCAGTCTAACAGAGAAGTGAGGAGAAGTACTGGTCTATGTGTTTTGGTTTGAATGACAGTACATTCCCAACACCAATCTTGGTAGCTCTTGGAAGCCCATGGTCTGACGTTCTACACATGACCTGGCTCTGCTTGGGTGGCGTGGAAAGCTAGCTGGATCTCATTTCTTGTCAGAGCCACCCTCACAGTCAAGTGACGAGTGGAAAGGCCCTTCAGACATAGCCCAGAATCGAAGCAGCTGTCTGTGCCCTCTAAGTATTAATGACTTAATTCACTTGCTGAGGAGAGAAGCATGGAATGTCCAACAAGCTTAGCCTTATCCTGGGTTCAATTTGAGCTAATCGTAGTGTTTCAGGAACATGCCTATGTGGGTTTTTCTCAGTGAGTACAGACAGCAAGTCTGAACAGAACTTGCCTATGCCGACCCACGCAGCTCTGCTTGGACTCTTGCTATGTGACATTGCATCATCATAAGAGGGCTTCAAGGAGCTCTGAGCCAAGTAGAATTGGCTAAATGGTAAACACATGCCTTTAGGAAAGAGCATGGACACTTCTCAAAGGAAGATGGAGCTGAAAGCACGGTGGCTACCTCATCTCAAAACCTGAGAGAAATTAATCCCAGAAAACCCTATGTTTCTCAACCATAAATAAGGGTAAAAATTTAAGGAAATATCTAAGTAAGGGTGGTGAAATACTTCGATGTAAGGCTTGTGCATGTGCAGTTGAATTAGAGAAATTACCCTGCTGGTTTGTGGTACCACTTTATCACAACATGGTCACAGCCTGCTGGGTACAGAGGCTGGGATTCATAGGAGACCAGAGCCACAGAAGAATCTTTCCACAGTTTACCAGGTCCAAGGCCTGAGGAGGGAGGAGGTAGTGAACATTTTAAGTCTTCACCCTGATAGAAGCAGTTGAAAATAAATGTGAGCTTTGAGTCCAAGATGTAAAACAGGGGGCAGAATCATTGCCAGTGAGGTAGAAACAGGGCGAATCTCAGATGTCCTTTGTGCTTCCGTTAGAGGGCATCCTTGCCTCACACATTCCAGGGTGTGTTCATCATCAGAGAGTGTTTTCTTCCAAGGCAGGTCTGCATTATAGGTGGTCTAAACTGGCAGACTCCATGCCAAGCAGAGCAGGCAAAGCTGGGGGTGGGGGGGGGTAATGTGACATTTCTTTCTTCCTGCTTTCACATCAGCAGCACATACCCAAGGTTAACAGAAAGCAGCTTGAGCCAAAACTGTGCTCCTGGTTCTCCCCCTCCCCTTACAGACCCCATGACTACACTTCCATGGACTGCTGGAGCCTTCCCCAGAGGAGGCTGAAATGAGAGATGGTTGATTATTCAGAGAGATTTTGCAAATACAGCCAAGGAACAGGAAGGTGCCTCAAGTCCTAGACAGGCCTTTTCTCTCTATGGGCAGCCACTAGGGCCCTGCATGTGGGGAAGGAAGCCAATAGAAAGCTGAACACCTTTTGTAACTCCAGCATGCCCCAGCGCCAGGGATGTCTCCCAGGCAGAGACTTCCCAAACTGAAGCCCATCAGAGTCCAGGCATCTGTGTGCACATGAGAATGATTCTCATGTGGAGTCACACACATACACTCCTAGAGGAGTCCTTAGAACATCGTGGCTCTAGAGTTGTTTGCGGTATGTTCAGTTTTAAAGCCTGAGGCTTGAGAATTGGTGTGAACAATGATGTTGGTATCACCCAAGGCCTGGCATGACAATGCTTGCTACCACTGCAGTAAGTAGAAAAGCCTGGATGATGAGGGACAGTGAAACACCTTGTGGACTGACCACACATGTGGTATTGAGTCACAGGTGGGAGAGGATGAGACATGGGACCAGGAAGCTAAGCCTGTCACATGGAGCATGCAAACATTGTGTCCTAAACACAGAGGAGAGTTGTGTGAGAAACTTGGCCTTCAACATTGTGGAGAGTACAGGGTGGAGCCAAGAATTTGGGAGCTCCCAAGGCTGGCACTCAACTGCCTCAGTCTAAGCCTGTAAACAGAAAGGTGGATTGAATAGCACACTGAGGACACACCCCTTTTTCTCCATCTCCCCTCACTCTCTAAGCATGCGAGCACACACACACATACACACACACACACATTCATATAGAGGTCAACCTTGGGTGTCATTTCTCAAGTAATATTCTTGTTTTTGAAACAGTGTCTCTCATTGGCCTGAATCTCACCAATTAGGTTAGGCTTGACAGTGGGCCCCAAGTATCTTCCTGTCTAAGCTGGGGTTACAAGTGTGCTGCCCATGTGACTAGACTCAGGTCCCTATGCTTGAACAGCAGGCACTTGACCAACTGCACTGCCACCCCCACTCAACAATGAGGATTCTTTGTCAAGGCATCGTTTGTGGGAGCCGGACTGCCCGAAGAGCACCAAGGCAGACATACAAAGTTCATGGACCCAGGGGGCAGTAGCTAGGACTCACCAGTGTTAGACCATTATGGAGAGCATTTATCTCCAGGTGACTATAGAAAATCATGTCAAGACAGTACAGGAAAAAGCTTTTATGAGATTCTTAAAGTACAAAACTGGCAGAGGACCCACGAATGCCAAGGGAACTTTCATGACTCAACACCTCTCTGATGGGCTTAGGTTGGAGACCCTGGACAGAAAAATAAAGCCTGTAGCAAGAGCACGGGAGGGCAGGGCCCTGAGCTGTACCCTTGGCAATGTCTTCACGTAAAGTCCTTGTAATTACAGTCCTGGGAGGAAAGAGACTTGTTCTCTCCCTGTACCCTGTAAGCCCCTGGGTTTACAGCTAAGTCTTCTGGCCTTGCTTTCATTTGGGTTCTGTAGCAACACAGCACCTTTGGCCCAAACCTCTCCCTTTCTATTTTTGAAAAAGAAAGGACTTAAGAGTCCTAGGAAGCCTGTAATTGACAAAGCACTTACAATCATCAAATCCACCCCAAGGCAGGGATGCAGCTCGGCTCCTGCTGCAGATTTTGATGTCTTAGCATAGCACCAAGGGCTTTCTGTTATGTGCAGCCTGACCCACGGCTCCCTGACTGCTTGTGTTTCACAGCTCACCTCATGTAAAGGTGGGTGTGCCTGGAGTATTTTCAGCTTGAGAAACATGGCAGGACTTGCCAGTATAGAACCCTCTGGAACCCTGTGGACTTGGAGCTCCAGAGAGGATGCCAAATACTTTTTTTTCCTTTGCCTTTGAGGTTCAAGTTCTTTTTAACTTTTGGCACACATAGGACTTCCTGTTTCTAGGGGAGGGGTGAGCTTTTAAAAAGGTCCATTGAAAGAACTGCTGAAGAACCTGGATGCCCAGTGGTTTTCATAAAACAATATTTTGATATGTTAAGTATAAGCATATCAGAGACATGTGGATTGGATTTCCCTTAAAACACTCAGGGTTTGAGTGCAGGATGCAAGAAGGCAGGCCAGACACACTTTAGAAACCCAAACACTTGAAAAGGAACTGGGAGGTGTTTAAGTCCAAACCTATGGGACTGGCCCACCCAGGATGGCAGCAGAAAGGTCACATGTGGACAGACACCTGCTCCCTGAAGTGTTGGTCTTTGCATAGGTAGGCTTCTTGTAGCCCAGATGCTTCACTGTGACAGGAAACAAGGCATTGCTTGTCCAAACTTGGAACAGCCCATTGTCCGTGCTCTTAAGAACTTGACAACAACCTATGCTTCCTCCCCCACCCCCAGGTGCTAATGTAGCCCAGGCTGGCTTGGAACTCTCTATGTAGATGAAGATGACCTTTAATTTCCCAAGTGCTGAGGATGTAGATGTGCACCAGTATAGCTGATTTATGCAATGCTGGAGCCTCTTGTACATGCCAGGGCAAACACTCTATCAACTGCGATGTGCCTGAAACCCAAAATATGGTACTTTGTGTACAGACTTCAGGAAAATAGATCCCAATAAAACAATTGAAACCTGGACTCCAACCCTAATTGGACCAATTGCCAGAAATAGGAATGTCCACCCAGAGGCACAGGGTTCTATTTTTTTCATGACCGTGTTCCTGCTTCTGTTCCATGTGGTCTTTACTTAGAACAGAAGTAAGAAGTCTCAAAATCAACCAACCAACCAACCAACCAACCCCAAACAAGCCATCTCAGAAGTGTGATCTTACAAGACTTAACAATTCCAATCATTAGGGCAAAGTCTCTGCTAGATGTCACAGAACTTCATGGTTCTGCGGGGCTGAGAGGGCCAGTGGTCTTTCCTGAAACTCGCAGTTTACCTTAGGACAAGTGGATCTTAATGCCAAAGGAAACAGTTGCTTTGGAAAGGAAGCAAGGAGTTCAGGCAGCACATGGCCCCCTTTTCAGTGAACTTAGGATATCCACAGCCAGAAAGACGTTCTCTCTTGCAACCTGTTAGTGTTTTTGGAAGACCACACAGGTCTTCTCAGACATTCCTCTTCTCGGCTGCGTGCTATGCTCCTGGTTATAGATAACCCAGCCAGCGTCTTGCAGATAAATGGATGAATGAAAGAATGTTGATGGCTTCTGATGTGTGGACTGGTATGACTTGGGCTGGCACTCGTTTGGGTCTCTTCAGCTCCTTGTTGGTCTTTTGAGGTATTCCAGAAGTTTCCACCATGTGTTGGGGCTACAAAAAATAAAATAAAAGCTGAAACCAAGACAGTCAGAACTTCAACGGCAAACAGGGCTTTGAAATAGCTTGAAAGCCAAAGCGGCTTTAGCTGAAAGGATGGCATCAAAAGAGATAGGGGATCATTTGGCCTCCCCCCATAATTAAGCTATCTGTACAATTAGTTCCTCAGTTTCTCCATATTTCAGAAAGGATGTTTTAAATATTACCAAATAACTTCTGGGAGAGTAATTCAGAATGCTTCAAACTCCTTAAGGGCAAAGTCAAATTTTTAAAAAATATAATAAACCACGCTATTGAATTATGGTGGAATCAAGTACAGCTCAGAGAATGCTGGGAGACTTACCTTGTTCTTGCTTCCTGGTTGTCTACACATAATAATAGTAATTACTTAGGCTGCGGTGCCTACCATATGCCAGGCACTTCTAGATTTTTCTATGCATCTTAATTCATTCAGTCTTCACAACACCATTAATAAGTAGGTTCTTTTATTAACCTGATGGGGAAACCAAGGCACTGATAAGTAGTTTGCTCAGTTGCCAACATACTTTTGGCAAAGCCAGGCTTTGAACCTAGGCAGTTAAGTGCTTTCATCTCTATGCTGGACAATCCAATCCGCCTCTGGTTTTTCTCCTCTGATCTTGAAAATACCCTCATGCCTTTTCCTTCCTCTCATGTATTTTACAAGCAAATAATTATGTTGAAATCACATAAATCACACACAAAAAACATTTCCCTCTAATTTGCCACGTCTACATTTGCTGCCAGCAGGGGTGTCTTCATACAAACGGGCTTTGTCTTTGCGTGGAAAAGCTACTGTGTAGGCTGATATGTGAAAGCCTACAACACTCACGAGGGGAAGCAGTTCATCTCCCTTCATTAAAAGTAGACCTACAAAGTATATAGAAAGCAGGGAAGTTTGCAGACATCTACTGAAGTTGGTGGAGACATCAACAGAGGAACACCTCAGAGGGCTCAGACGCTTGGAGGGCAGGGAGGGTGAGAAGACCCCAGGCTTCTCTAGGAGCTTTTACTGTATGATTGACAGGCAAACATGTCTGTCTTCCTGGTCAGGTTGTTTCAGAAGGGTCTTTTCCCAGCATCATCCATAAAGAGCCTCTTGTGGCCTGTGAGCAGTCCACACTCTGAGGAAGGAGATTGGGAGACCCCAGGCCCACATCCAGTCTGTCCCCCTTCTCTCTGGCCACAGAATTTCCACTCATCAGAGAAGGACACTGAGTTTCTGAACAGAAGCAGGAGGAACACTGAGGATACCTGGTTGCTGTTAGTGTAGCCCTGCCCCGCTGAAGTTTCACAAGTGGCTCTTCATTACAAGAAGACTAAAGGAGGCTGGCAAACTGTGCTGCAGCTTCCGAGTGATGCTCCAGCCGTGGATCTCTGGAAGGCTGTGTTGACCTTATGGAAAAGCCTGTGCAAAGTTTTGTTTCTATGGAAATAGAACCATTAGGTTAAATAGCAATTGAAAACTATTTAGTGAGAAAGATACCAAGTACCATTTCTTTTCATTTTACACTGAATTGCACATTATTATTTTAATTAGCACTAGAGGGCAATGCTCATGTTTGATTATATGAAACTACACATATGCCTACACATTTGGGAAAGTAGCATTGATTGGGCTGGGTAAGTGGCTACGTTGTCTGAAGAGACCCTCTGAAAGCTCTTTGCAGTTGTCTGTCAAAGGAGTTATGTGACCACAGGAGACGGAGATAACTCACAGCCGCTTTAAAAATACAAAGTGTCAAACATATTGACTACTACTGTCTTTTCCTTTCTTGGAGAAATGTGCAACCTGACAGGGGTTGACTAGGAGAATGCTCTTCAGAGGGACACCTGAGGGTAAGATTACTAACACACAGGTCTAGAAGGTTCCTGCAGCAAGTGGAGGCTATGGAAATGTCTAGAGAACTAGGCCAGGGGTCTCCCTGACATGGGGGCCTCACCTTACAGATCTCAGCAAATCAGTTACCTTTCTCATTGTTTTGGTAAAATACATGACAAAAGTGACGTAAATGGGGAAGGATTTCTTTTGGCTCATGGTTTGAAGGCAGAGTCTGTGGTGGTAGGGAAGGTGTGGCAGAGTCCTTGGTGGCAGGGAAGGTGTGGCAGAGTCCTTGGTGGCAGGGAAGGTGTGGCAGAGTCCTTGGTGGCAGGGAAGGTGTGGCAGAGTCTGTGGTGGCAGGGAAGGTGTGGCAGAGTCCATGGTGGTAGGGAAGGTGTGGCAGAGTCCATGGTGGTAGGGAAGGTGTGGCAGAGTCCTTGGTGGTAGGGAAGGTGTGGCAGAGTCCTTGGTGGCAGGGAAGGTGTGGCAGAGTCTGTGGTGGCAGGGAAGGTGTGGCAGAGTCCATGGTGGTAGGGAAGGTGTGGCAGAGTCCTTGGTGGCAGGGAAGGTGTGGCAGAGTCCTTGGTGGCAGGAGTGAGTGGCAGAGTCTTTGGTGGCAGGGATGTAGTGGGTAGCCATTCCAGCTTTGATCTGGAAGTTCCAACTTCAGCAACTGTCACGCCTACAAGGCAGGGCCAAGGGAGACGCCTGGAGACCTGAGATCTGGATGGGGTGCGCTCACACTCGGTTCCGGGACCCTGGACGGTGTAGGTGGGCCAAGCAGAGCTCCAGAGAACACCGTTGGACTGCGATACACCTTCCCCAGACCCCGCGACCTACCTATCCCTTAACTTGTAAGTTACGCCATTAAATAAATCTCCTTTTAATTACGTGGAGTGGCCTTAATAATTTTGTCAATACAGGGAAGGTGTGGCAGAGTCCGTGGTGGCAGGAGTGTGTGACTGTGACTCATCATGTCTTGATGGTTCAGGAAGCAGAGATGGAACAGGAAACAAGGCAGGCTAAACACAGAGGCCTGTCCTGCAGAGACCCTTCCACTTGGAGGCTCTTTGTCCAAGGGCTCTGCAGCCTCCCCAGACAGTACCAGTTGGAGACCAAGTGTTCAAACATGGGCCCAGGGAGGACATTTCACAGTAAAACTTTATATCACTCGAAGAGAAACTTATCCGAGTCATTTCACCAGAGCCCACCATGGCTTTGTGAGCTGTCTGATCTGCAAGGAAGGAGTGCAGCCCAGGCCCCCACTCTGATTGTTTTGGTGCTCTTTGGACACAGGGCCAGCTGTCAGCCTCTACACCAGGATAACAGTCACAGATAACCTACACTCACTCCACAAATAACCCTGAATCTTCATCTGGGAAATCCTCAGTAGCCAGGGTCCAAAGCTTATGGGATGGATGAGGCTGTCCTGGACACAATGCCCTCAAACAGGCTGCTGGGGAGCCTCAGTGTGAGACGTCCTCATGTTGGCAAGTCCAGCCAACATGCCCCCTATTGGCTGTGAAATACCTCCTGGGAACTTCAGAACTCTACACAGTTTTTCCCTTTGTTAAAGCACCGGTCATGATTGCTTCACCGTGGAGTCAGTGGCATAGGGAGCATCAAGTCAATCAGAACTTCAACTCGGAAGGAGACGCTCTCCAGCATCACCTTCTTTCCACTCTTGGTTTACAGGTTTCTCCCATGCTCGCACATCGCACCTCCTCCAGCTAGCCCTTCTGAAGGTGGCACTCGGGTAGTTCTTCTCAAATAGTTCATTTAGGCTTCAGGTGCAGATTCTGAGCCTGCGATTCTAGGAGGTTAAAGAGTTTGTCTGCATAGCTAACAGGTTGCCATGTGATCTCAGGTCCAGAGATAAACTTTTAGATGTAAAGTGGAACATATCCAATCCCTGTATATATGCATATGTTAGGGTGTGTATATATGTACAAATGTGTGCACATGTGTATATGCATGTGTATGTTGGTATTTTGTGCATGCGTGTGTGTGTGTGTGTGTGTGTGTGTGTGTGTGTGTGTGTGTGTGTTGCATGTGTAAATGAATAGGGATGGTAACACTTGCCTGATATCTGTCTTCTTTTCAAATAAAGTCATGTATTACTTAACACCAGGATCCCATCCTAAGGATACATCATAGGTGACTGTCATTGTACACACATTGTGGGGAGTGCTCGCACTAAGAAGTCTATGCTGTCACCAGGTGATATAGTCTTATGGAGCCACTTTCATAGACCTATGATGTCACAAAACAATATAGTCTTGTGGGGCTGCTCACATAAGGCTATGATTTCATTAGGTGATTTTTGCCTTATGACTACCCTCACACAAGCCTCTGATGTCACTAGGTAACATAACTTAAGGCCATCTTCCTAAAAGGATATGATATCATGATGCATGATTGCATTCAAATCTAATGGATGAATTGGAAAAGTAAAATCCAAGCCTTGATTTCTTAGTCCTAATCCACAAGCCTTTGCTGGGTTGAAGGTGTCAGCCAAACCCCATCAGTGAGTAAGACAGAGATATCTTAATCCAGAGCACATCTCTTCCCACCTATAACAGGTACTAACATTTCCACATCCGTCCAATCAGCCATGCTAATGAGGCCACAGCTCCACCACATTACCTGTAGACATTTGCAGCCCAGAACCCAGATGCTTTGCTGAGACCATTTCCTGGCCCAGCATCAACTGTGGTAGCTCCCTTTTCCTCAGATGTTTTAAATTCATTTCTGGGTACACTTAGTACTTGGGAAAGATGACCTTTGTCCTCAGAGCCTGTCATGTCCCAACATTGTCCCCTTAGAAGATATTGCCTGAGTTTGGACCCATGAAACTTTACTGAAAACATTATATGTCTTTAAATTTTTATTATTTATTTATTTATTTATTGGGAGATTGCTTGTATGTGTGTGCACATGTAAGTGCAGGTGTGCTCACACATGTGTGAGACACAGGTTGATGTCAGGTGTCTTCTATTGCTCTCCACCTTATGTTTTGGGACAGGGTCTCAGGGAACCTGGAGGTCACTGCTTCAGCTAGACTGCCTGGTCAGATAGACCCTGGGATCAGCCAGGGCCAGGATACACATGCACCTTCGGTGCCATCTTTATATGGGTGCTGGGGATCTGAACTCTGATCCTCATGTTCTTACAGCAAGCATTTACTCCACTGAGCCGATCCCCAGCCTGAATCTCTGTTAATCCCTGAGGGATTCTGGTCAAGGACTAATTCATGAATTCAGCTTCTCTTAATTTGCTCAAAACTGAGAAACAGCAACTCCATTTTTCTCCTGATGTCCTATTTTCTCACCCCCATCCTGTTTGCTATTTTATAGTAAAAACAACTGTGGGTAAAGGCATCAGTCTGTGACAACGAGTGAAGGGAGGGGCAGAGTGAGCTCCACAACCAACAATTTCAGGAGCAGAGTGCGGTGGGACTGTGTTCCCCAAAATATTGTGCACCCTAATAAACTTGTCTGGGGTCAGAGACAGAACAGCCACAATATTAAACATAGAGATTAGGCAGTGGTAGCACACGCCTTTAATCCTAGCATTCCAGAGGCAGAGATCTACCTGGATCTCTGTGTGTTCAAGGATACAGCCAAGCATGGTGACTCACGCCTTTAATCCCAGGGAGTGGTGGTAGAAAGCAGAAAGATATATAAGGTGTGAGGACCAGAAACTAGAAGCATTTGGCTGGTTAAGCTTTCAGGCTTTTGAGCAGCAGTTCAGCTGAGATTCATTCTGGATGAGGACTCAGAGGCCTCCAATCTGAGGAAACAAGACAAGCTGAGGATCCGGCGAGGTGAGGTAGCCGTGGCTTGTTCTGTTTCTCTGATCTTCCAGAGTTCACCTCAATAACTGGCCAGTACAAATAATTGATTTTATTAATAAGACTCTCTAAGATTCTTGCTACAGTAGAGAGTTGGGGCCTGATGTGGGCAAACCTTCCTTGAAACTTTGGAGCCTTGGGGGAATATGAACTTACCTCTTGATGAATGGTGAGTGGAAGGAAGGGCACCAGAATGAGATGGAAGGAGAGAATAGAAGCAGAAACAGTGATGGATACTGGGAAGGAGTGGAGGCTTCAAGATTTAGGATACTCACAGACAGAGAAGATGACCTGGAAGGGGAGAAGGGAAAAGGAAGAATTTACAGTTTATCCTTCAAATGCAGGTGAGTTTAAATATGTAATTTTGATCCAAGATCCATTATTTAACTACGTTCATTTTGACTGCTGCTGAGTCCACCACTGGAACACTGAAGTTGCTAAAGGAGAAGAGAGATTGATGAGGAGTCCCTTAAGGGATCTTGGAGAACAAAATATAAAAATTTTGGTAAAGGAGATATAAAACTGACATGCCAGGGACCTGAAAGGAAAGCCAGAGGATGGCGCCGAGCCCTGGGAGCTAACTTCTGCAGGAACCAACTTATCATTTGTTGATCCATCCTGCATCAAACCCACTGTTTCCCAGAGTCTCACTTCACAAATGAGGCTGGCCAAACAAAGCTTGGATGGCCAGAGTGTTGAAGGGAGCCCATTCTCTTATTTGGTCTCTTTCTGGATCAGGCTCAATGTTTGTTGGCGAAGGAGACAAAAAAAAAAAAAAAAAAAAAAAAAAAAAGAAGTTGTTTTCCACAAACTTTGCTTAAAATAGACAGTTATTTTGAGCTTATTCGGTATGAGAAAGAGAAATGATCTTGGAGGTGTTATCATTCATGCTGTTATATCATAAACAGGGAAGTGATTGTTTATTGTCATGTAACAGTGATTTACGTCATACTTTTTTAATACCCTCAACATATCTTTCTTCCTCATGCTCACAGCAGCTTTTTTTGGGTAACATCTCATGAAGACTAGCATGAATTGAAACCTTCTTTCACACAGGAAGAGAGTTGAAGAAAGAGGCTCCATGTAATGGATACATCAACATTTTAATTTTGCTCTTCAAATAATGATGACTTTGGGAAACACTTGGGAATCTTTGGTATTTCTCAGCACTCCCACTGGCTGCCTATTCTGACTCAGATATTAATTAGGAAATAACAGAGAAAAAAACAGAGCATAACGTTGGCTTGTTTCCTAGTGGCTCAAGCACTCTGTGTGTTATGACATTCCTATGGGCCATTTCTATGTTCAGAAAGGATTTGAGCTCTTGAGCATTTCATGAATCTGAGTTTTCACTCTTAGCCAGTTCACTGGGAACCAGCCCATTGGAATAACTTCTGATGAGGGCAACATCTGTCACAGGAGACCCAAACCATTACATGCACATTGGACTTTTTACAGAGCAATGAAGGCCCATGGAACACAGCTAGCGTTCCAACTGCAGGATCACTTCACTGTTTAGAAGCAGGTCCAGCAGCAGATAGGATCTTCAGAACATCAAAAGCCAGAGCTGGAAGCCAAAGGGCAACTTGGCAGTCAGTATTCTGGCCTTGAACCTGCTTTGGTGTGGGGGTGGGTCAGATGACTTCATAGCCCCTTTTCTGTAAAGCATTGTTCTTGGGAGGAGATGATTTAATGGGCTAACACATATCTGTGTCTGCCTACTCTGCTGTTCTTTGTATTTGTTATAATTTACTTGGTTACCCTGGGAAGAACAAATAGATTATGTAAGTCCAGAGACACACTGAGGTCAACATCTGCAAAGGGCATTTTGAAGGGATGTGGTGAAAAAAGAGAGAAATGGTGGTACATAGGAAACCTGAGCCCACAAGTGCTTTCTAGATGTTTCCAGAGAAAAGTTTGAGGAAAAGTACCAGGATGTAATATGTCCTGGTACTGTGGGAGGAAGAGAAACAGGCAGAGGGAAGACCTAGTTTGAACTCTGACTTACCAGCTTCTTTCTAATGACCTCAGCTTTCCACATAGATAATGGGCTCAACAATAATTATCTCACTTCTTTGAAGAGGTTGGTTTGAGAATCACAAGAGAGAATGTGTTTGCTCATTAAAATGTAAGGTGATATGTAAACTAGGAACATTGGTATTTAATAAAATGGTTGGTATACATAGCCAGATAAAAAGTTCCGAGTACACAGAGCTCTGCCAAAAATAGCTATGTGTTCTTAAAGTAATTCTGGGAGAAGAGACAAGACACTGACCATCGGAAATGGAGCTCTAGCCCACAGGAAGGAGGAGCAAGCATTGCAGGGTCTTGTCTTCTGGTTGGCTCAGTCCTGATACGAGCAAGCCGGAGACATGTTCAAAGCCACCACAGGATTTTCATATTAAGTTGACTCCTAGAAAAACATTAAAGTTACTTTCTCAACAGTTGAATATTCATAAAGATGATTGAAATGACCAACTAGTGTTTTTTTCTAAACAGCTTCTATAGCCACAAGAGGACTCAGAAAAAGAGAAAAGACATGCAGATAATCTGTGTCTTGCCTTCAAGAGTTGCAGTTCGAAGGGGAAAAGGAGTCTGCAAGTGTTTCTGGGATTTTCCATGGTTAAACAGGCTCAAGATTCTCCCAAAAGCTCAGAAGACTTTTTTCTCACTCTGTTTCCTCTCACATCACTCACTAGCACCCGGGCATGGCTTCTTGTTGCAAGCTTGTGTGCATTTCCCTTGTTCCTCCTCCAGCTTTTCCTGCTAGCACGTCAAAGAATTGCCAAAACATAAAGAAGCCCCCTTGCCCGGCCCTGCTTGAGGTCTCACCAGCACTCTAAGAACCCCGTGGCACAAGTGACACTGTAAGTCAGAGGCGTGGAAAAAGGAGGTGAAATGGGAAGCAAATGATTCTCTGCGACTGGGGAAGAGGGACAGTCACAGAACAGTTTCTCTGAAAGAACACATTTATTTCTTTCAGTATAAAGCATGAATAAGATGTCAACAGACCAAAAGAGTGAAGGGTAGCCAGGATTGGGAGCATAAGAGACAGAGCACAGGGATGCGAGTACAGAGCAAAGGCTTTTGCTCCAAAGCAGCACAAACCAGTGAGAGAAGAAAAGGAAATGAGGCTGAAGACCATTATCATCCCTAAGAGATGAGATGTGCATTTCTATTTTCACATTTTTACACCTTCCTATAATAGAGTTGGTTCTATTTCCTTTTTCATTAAATAATAGGATTTGAATTAAAATGTATCATATATTCTAAAAGTATCGAATCTGAAATAAAGTCCGAGTATGATCCCAGAGATGGAAGCTGGAGTGGACTCAGTGACAGAGTACTTTACCAAAATGTCTGGACATTCAGCTCCAAGGCTCCAGAGACCACACCATGAACAGAAAGTGTAGCCTGGTGTCAGGCATGAAAACCAGGTCCAGTCACCGGACACTATTGGCTATAGTCCCTCTTCATGTCCCAGCAATGTCCATCTGTTAATTGACGTTTGTTGAATTAATCTCATCACCGTTAGGTTTTTCAAATACTTGAGTGGTTCTTGATTGGTAGTTCTGATGAAATCCCCTCTAAATCCAGGTTTTTCCATGAGGGATGACAATTCTTATTGAGACCCATGGTCCCACCCAGCCTCCAGCTGATGGAGTATCGTGACTTCCCACATTGACTGCCACACCAGGGTGTTCAAATCAAAGCCTTCTGGATGATCACAGACCTTAAGTTCCTGCTGGTGTCTTTGTTTAATCTTCCTTCCACGGTCCCTTCAGTCCTTTCACAGGAGCAGGTGTGTTGACTTTTGGTCACGTCTGGTGCTCCAGCAGTAATGTTCAGATGTAAGAATATTTTCCCGCTTGCTTTTGAGAACATCTGGCATGCTTCGTTTAGTTAGGAGCTCTTTTTGTCACCATTTGCACTCAATGTTTTTTTTTCTTTCATTTTTCTTTATTAAGAAATTTTCTACTCACTCCTCATACTATCCACAGATCCCCCCTCCCTCCTTCCACCCCCCAGTCCACACTCGACGTTTTGAATTGTAATAATTGTAACAATACTGCATTAATTCTACGACATTAAATTTGACTAGTTATTGTTTTAAAAATGCACTTTTGGAGCAGTTGAAGATTTAAAAATCTCCCAAAAGTTTCAGAAACAATCATCTTTCACTATTCAAGTCACTCAAAGAAATTCTTATTGCCATTCAGCTATCAGAATAGAAATGTCAGCTCTATGCTGAAAATCGCTTGGCAGGGAAATGGAGTCTGAAGCTCCATTGGGAGCCTCATGTTTAAGTGGCAAAAACATCCTGTCTTCATTCTCTTTCTGTTTATCTATCACCATCTCTCCTCTCTGCCCAGCCTACACATTTTCACAATTCAAGACTTTTTTCACAGAACAAAAGAAGGTTATAAACAGCAGATGGGCATCCTGGGCGTTCATGTGTACACCAAGCCATTTCCATAATGAAAGTTCTTCATTATTGTGGTTCATTGACCCCCATGTTAAAGACGCAGACACAGGCTTGGGGTAGGCTAGGCAGATGCCTCAGTGACACACAGTGAGCATACCTAAGGCTGAGACTCAAATGCAGAACTCCTGGCTCCAAGTCCATGCTCTCTGGCATGAGATGCTGTCTCTTCCAGTGAAGCAGCAGCATTGTGACTTCCTGGCTGACCTGTGCTGGAGGAGCAGGGACAGGGCTTGACCAACTCGGAAGCTGCTAGTACTTGATCCTTTCCACTGACACCTGTGATAAGCACAGGAAGTCACTCAAAGGATGTCTGGATGGTATTTAACTTCTGTATTGCTCAGAATACCTCAGAAGATTGTCTTTATAAAAGAGAAATGTGTGGCTAGCGATAATTGACAGGAAAAAATGAAAGGATTTAATTCAGGCTTTAGAAGGTAATGACTACTTGACACACACTAGTCTAGCAAAGACCTGGGGGACAAAGTCCATAACTACTTCGTTGTCTTTTGAAAGATAATGAAACAAGGAAGAGCCAGAAGGTCTGAAGAATAGGACAGAATAGTATCCAGGAAATGAAGGTTTTTCATATATTCAGACTCCAATAAGCCTTTAACAATGGATTAACTGAAGGTCTGCTTTTTTCAATGAAGAAGAGATGGAGACATTAAGGATGTTTTAGAGAAAATTAGCAAAAGACAGAAGTTGTAGTCTGGAGCTGGGAGCTCATGGTGCCTGGGTTAATCACTTTTGAGAAAGGATCAAGGTACTGCTCACTCTGTACTTCATATCATGATAAATTTGCAATTTTATCAGGTTTCTACCTTTTAGAGGGATCCATGTGGGTTTCAGGTTGACCTCATTTTCTGCAAATAAAATTTATTTTCTAAAAAATTACATGTAAATCAAGAGTGTTTGCCAAAATCAAACCATGAGTAGGAAGAATTCTGTTAGCAGATTCAAGCCTGAAAGAAATTGAAGCCCTGAATTATCCCTTCCAAAGGCACCGTGAACAGACCACAGGCCCCCCTCTGGTCTCAGCAGCCCTCTCTTCGGAAGGCCTTGTTGAGTCAGGTTGAGCTGCAACTGATATTACACATTTCTCTAAGGAAATTGAAATGGAACAAAACCAGAACATCAAAATACTCTCCAAACCCAGTCTGACCCGACCTGATATTTCACTTGGTTTGAGTCCCTGGTATGGAAAAAAATGAGTCATAAATATACTAGAAAATTCTGTTACTTCAAAAAGAATTCTATGATAGAGGCCTTAGAAAAACAGACTTTTGTCAAATGAATAATTGTCTACTGATCTGTTTGTTCTGAAAATGTCTGGTTTTAGGGCTTTGATTGGCTTAAACTACTTGAAGATCTCCAGATTTTAATCTTATGCGTGACAAAAACCTAGTACTTGTTTGGTCTCTGATACCTACAACTCCATCAACAAAATAATCAGGCAGATTATTTTTAATTAAAAGTTATTACGCAATTTGGGTGATCAATGGCATGATTCATTTTCTTCTACCGAAAATATAGGATGAAAGAGTTGACATCTTGCATTTCTCACAGTTAGAGATTATAGGAGTTTTGGAAAACCAAAAAAAAATGAGTCCCTTTGTTTCCACAACTCTGTGTTGACATCCAGTAGAGTTGTTACCCATGGTGAGGTAGTTTCTGACTGCTCCTTTTTCCTTATTTTTGCAGGGTAAAGCCATGCCTGAGTCCCTTTAATGCCCCACTGGGTAGCTCTCCATACCCATCCAGAACTCGTTCCCTGCAGCTCACACCCAGCACCTATCTAGAAGCAAACAGTGCATTCACTTTCTCCTAATCAAAGTGAAAATGGTCATGACTCAATTTCTTGGCCTTGGATTCTGTTTCTTTAAATTTCTTTTATCTTGGTTCTTTGGCTTTTCATTCTCCAAGCTTTCATTTGCACTCAGAGGCTAATTTAAGCCCATCTCTAGTAAGAATAGAAAGGTATGGGTTAATATGTATACATGAGGAGTGTGGCAGGGACCATTAGTGTGATTTATGAAGAGCCCACCCGCTAAACGCCTCTTCTCACCATTGTATCTATGCTCTATGCTGGTTAGATTTCTATCCACTTGACACAATCTAGTTATGCTGGGAAGAAGAGGCCTCGACTGAAAAACTGCTCCCATCAGACACATGTATGTAGTTGTGTATATATGTATGTGTATATGTATATACACATACACACACCTGTACTCATATTATGTGCCTCATTGCATGTTCTATCTGGCCTTTCTATCAAACTGTATCTGTGAGCATCTTTAAGGGATGTGTGTAGATGCAATTCATTTGTGTTTAGCAACAGATCTCCCAGAGATGAAAAAGCCAGAGCCAGGCATTCACACAGGCTTTCTGATAATTCATGGTGAATAGTGGATTTAACTGTCTGGAGTCTCAGATGTGCTTGTCTTTGTGTGTCATGGCTTAAGAGGGAGCATTTTCTCAGCCTTAGTAGATACTGCCCATCTTCACACTTTAACCAGCAGCGAGTCCTACATTCTCTATCACCTCACCAGCTCCTGTCAATGATCTGCCTGATCCAGTGCACTGCAGTCCTGGATGGTGTGCTGTGGTCCTGGCCAGGGCACCACAGTCCTGGTCAGTGCACAGAGGTCCCATCCAGTGCACTGCAGCCCTGGCCAGTGCACAGAGAACTGTTTAGTGAACTGCAGCCCTGGCGAGTACATTGCAGTCCCATCCACTGCACTGTGATCCTTGCCAGTGAGGTACTGACCGTGGCATTGTTGTCCTGGCCAGGGCACTGCAGTGCTGCCACGCTGTGATGTGGATTTGCACTTCCTAGATGATGGTATGCTATGTATTTCTCCGTGTTCATTGGCCAGCTGCAGATCCCATTCTGTGACATATGATTCTGGCTGTTCTCTCACTAAATGAACCATCACAGATGTTTAGGACTTCACCATTCTGTCATAAATGCTCACCCCCATGGCATATCTTCCTCATCCTCTTCATGGTTTTGAGTGATATATTTTCTTTTAATGTGGTTCAATTTATTAGTAATCTCCTTCAATGATGTTTTGTGTACTCTTCCCTTCCTTAGGTAGTGAGCATACTCTTCAACACAACGACTTTGAAAGCTTCTTTGCCATTATCGACATTTCAGCTGGAATGGATACTTGGTGTGTTCTGAGCGTGGTCTGTTTCACAGGCACCCAAGCACAGCTTAAGGAGATGATGATCATTCTCCCAGGGAGGCACAGTACTGACTGTAAGTCTAGAGCTCACATACCTAGACTCCTTTCACCACTGGCCTGTCTGTTGATCCTTGAGACACCACAGTGTCTGAGTTATTATCACTTTGCAGTGTAATAAATGGCCAAGAGAATCCCCTTGCCCAATTTTTCAAATTGGTCTTAAATAGTTTGGGCTTTCTTTAACTTTTGGTGTAAATTTTAGAATCAGCTTATGATCCACCAAAATTACATGAAAAGTTTTAGGGATTTGAAAAGAGTTGCATGGAATCATAAAGATCATTCCCACCTATTTTCTTCAGTTCTCTAGTACCAAGAATTCCCATATCAAGATTTTAGTTGGCTTTCCTTAGGTTTATCCCTAGAAATGTAATGTTTTGAAAATGATGAATATCATTTTTTTAAATTTAATTTCCAGGGGTGGAGGGATGTCTTAGTTGGCAAGGGTGCACCCACCTAAACCAGCTGGTCATGGCCACAGGCGTCTGTAGCTTCAGTGTTGTTCAGGGCAAATTCGAGGATTGCTGGGACTTCCAGGCCACCAGGTTCAGTGGCAGTCCCTATCTCAGAGCAATAGGGTGGAATGTAATAAAGTGGCACCCTCCTCTTGCCTCTTCATGTGTACACTTACCTGTGCACAAAAAACACATGTACATACCCCACCCCACCCTACACCCTCCATTTGATTTCCATTTCCATTTCCATTTGCTGCAGTTAACTTTAACACACTTGATATTTTCTCTATTGATCTTTATCCAGCAATTCTAGTAAACTGGATTATCACTGCACATTTACACATGATCACATCAATTGTGAATAATCAGACATCAGGGTTGTGATTTTCAATTCTTATTTTTCTTGTCTATTACTGCACTTTCTGATCTCAAGGAGAAAGCTTCAGATTCATTACCATTAAATGTGGTGATACTCAGTGTCCTCACAGGTGACTTGTGGCACCTCCATTTTAACACATTTCCTTATATTCTGAGTTAGCTAGGACTTACAAATTTCATTAACATAATTGACTTTTTCAAGTATTATTCTACAAATGCTTAGATAAGTACCATTTTCTCCGACGTTTTACTGTGATGAACTGCAATGATGGATTTTCTGCAGCTAAATCAGCTTTTCCTTCTTGGTGTAAATGTAACGGCTGGGACTATGTAAACCTCAGCACAGCTCAGTGTTTCTCGCTCCTGCTTCTTTGTGTGGGAGTCAAGTTGGCCTGTGATGTTTCCTCTTCACATCTTCGTCAAGTTTTGTTTTCAAGGTTATGTTGGCCTCGTAAATTAGAAATGGGAAGTTTTCCATATTTTCTGTACTCTGAAAATGACATTATTTCTTCCTAGATATTTGCTGAAATTCAGTGGTGACCTCTCTTGGTCTGAAGATGCAGTGACATCATCATCCACAGTTCTCACTCTTTTCATCTTTGGCAATCATATGTTTTAGGTTTTTTTTTTGCCATGTTTTTCATGTAAAATTCAAGGTTTTTTTTCTTTAAGCTGTTTCTAACTTTAGTGACCATATAATAAATCATCTCCACTGGACAGTTGTGAGAGGAAGAGGGGGTACTACAGATAATTGAATAATGTAACCTTTGAAATGTTCATTTATTGACCTAGAATTGATTTTATTATTTCATGGTGCTTGTAAAACGGTTTTTATAGAAAGTCTACTTTCCAGGAGAAAAAAAAAAGCCATCTTGTAAAATACAAATAGCATGCCATGTTTTTCTTAACACACACAACAAACTTGTTTATATATGGAGTTTGAGTATATAAAAATCACCTTAAACATGTATTTATTTAAAGTTTTTTTTGTTGAGTTGAGGATTGAACTCAGGGCCGTGTGCCTGCTAGGTAAGCACTCTACCACTAAACTATATTTCCAGCTATTTATTTAGTTTTATTTTATGTGTAATGAGTGTTTTGCCTGCCTATGTACATATGTATCATGTGCCTGTAGTGCCCTTGAAGGCCAGAAGAGGAGGCCAGATCCCCTGGAACTGGAGTTGGATGGGGTTGTGAGCTGCCATGTGGGTGTTGAGAACCAAGCCCAGGTCCTCTGCAAGAGCAGCCAGTGCACTTAACTGCTGAGCCATCTCTTCATTCCTTAAATTTTATTTTTGGTAATATCCATGCCATTTAATTAGTATTCTGGCTGTCTTTACCACCAATGTTACTATACCAAAGAACTCATCTTCTATTAGTATCTGGGTATTAATTTTTTCATGTAATTGCCTCTAGAGTCCTTCAGATTTGAATTCCCTATTTCTAAGTTTGGAATCATTGACACTTAACACTGATGTCTCTTTGTAGTTTAAAATATTTTTAACTGAGGGAATATTCTTTCTTCAGGCCAACCTCATAGTAAGTTTCTGGAGTACATTTTATTATTTTTTTTGTAATGAAATGTATAAATATTTCAGACTAAATATTTTCACAGGTTCTGTCTTTGTACTTCCATGCAGAGTGCATTTCTTTGAAAAAATATTTTTACAAGGAAAAATTAATCAAACAAGTTGTTTTGGTTCGTTTGAGCATTTGCTAAATTTATATGCTACAGAATTGTGGGTCTTTCAACTTCATTACCTCCCATTCAGAATATAAATCTATCCAATTAAAAATGGGAACTGCATCAAAAGAGTCTCATGACAAGTTAAAATATCACAAATCTCAATTATAGTGTTTTTAAAGTTAAGTCTTCTATACTCTTTGAGGTTTCCCAGTTTACTTCTCCCCTCCTCCTCTTCTTTTTTTTAAAGAAATAACTGTACATGTCTCATTGAAGCTTTATTGTCTAACTGCAGTTAGCAACTCTGAGAGCTGAAGTTTCCTGTTGCCTCTTTTGTTGAATTTTCACTAAAGGTTTCCAACCAGATCTGAAAAAAAAAAAAAAAAAAGCAGGTTTTAGAGGTTGTGTTTACAAAGAACTTCAAAAGCATTATGGGACACTGAGGTGGTCTTGCAGATCATGTCCTCAAAGGTTCAAACATTTCAAATACTTGATTGATATCAAGTACCAAGGCACCATTGATATCCTGCTGTGTTGCTGAAGTTTTTATTATTTAATATCAGGGTCTTCAAAAATATCTTATATTTGGAATAATCATTATGGAAATCAGTATGGCGGTTTCTTTGAAAACTAAAACCAGGAGAACCCAATACCCAAAGGACTCTAAGAAAACATTCTGTAGAGATATGTGAGCATCTGTTGACAGTCCTGGTGCTAGGCAACAGATGAAGTAGACGAAGAAAGCGCGGTGGTATACACGGTGGAGTTTATTCAGTCATAAAGAATAATGAAATTACATCATTTGCTGTAAAGTGGGTGCAACAGGAGGCATTCTTAAACGAATAATTAAAAATTTTTAAATCAGAAGCAAAATGAAAACTACTGTGTATGTGATTTAATTTGTAGGCCTCAGAATACACACACACACACACATACACACACACACACACACACACACACACACAGGACATGGAATTAGAAAGATGGGGGCATGGGGAGGAGATCAGCAAGAGGAAGAAGGGGAAGAGGGAAGGATGAAAAGGAAAGGATATGGTCTAATACATGGTATACATTAACAACATTGTCTATATAACCCTATACTACCTGCCACAAATGCTAATATAAAAGAAAACAGCAAATTCCTTGGGTATAAATATCAATTGTGAGTCATAACTAACAACTAAGATAAAAATTTCAAATTTAGTAAGATTATTGTCTTAGATTGGTATCTGTTTCATTAAGATTTGCACTTTTCCCATAAAGTAATTTTGGTTTTAGAGTTAAACTTTTAACTAAATTTACCATAATATTCACAACATTTTGGCTTGTGGCAAAGCAAATTTTCAAATAAAAGGGACTCTAAGTGAACAGTTGCAGCATTATGGAATTGTCCAATTTTCCTCTGAGCGACTGGATACATAAGTCAGAAACAGGGTCACACACTAGAAAGTCACTAAGACAGTAAGCAGTTCACTGCCATTTCTTTATATGCGGACAAGAAAATGTATCTCATCATATGAGTGGTGTTCTTTCAGCCCCATCATATGATTTGGATGAAAAGTCACACTCTGTACACGGACACACAGACTCACCCTGCAGAGCCTGTTGTGACAGCTTGCATCCCTGGGAATGGCCTTCTTGACTGAAATGACCTTGGATGGCATCCAAACTCTTCTTCAGCAGATTGTTGTCAACTGTCATTTCCCATGTATGGTCAGGAATAATACTGAGACCCCCATACTGAACAGTATGCAAATAATTTGTGCTTTGTGCTTGTCATCAAAAGTGATAAGTGCTCATTTTAACATTCAGAAGTATTTATGAGAAAATAAAGGGTGTTACTGAGATGGACCAGATGGCAAATCCTCCCCTAAGGTATTTGCCTAGGGTCAAACACTGATAAATCATTTTGTTAGTATTAATGCCATGGTAAATCTTCATTATAAGACTTTAACAGGACGTCTTTAATGTGGTTCCTGTGTGTGTGTGTGTGTGTGTGTGTGTGTGTGTGTGTGTGTGTGCGTGTTTGTATTTTGTGAGTGTATGCATGTGTGTGTGCAGATGCACTTGCCTGTTTGTGTACATGCGGAGGTCAGAGGTCAACTTCAGAGGTCTTCCTTCCTCTGTGACTCTCTACCTTTTTTTTTGAGATAGAATATCTCACTGAACATAGAGCTTGCTATGTTGTCTAGACTGACTGACCATAGGGCTCTCAAGATCCACATGTCTCTTGCCCCCAGCACTGGACATGGGCTAACACACTCAGCTATTTCATATGGGTGCTGGCATCTGAACTGAGTTCCTCATGCTTCTGGAGCAAGCACTTTTCCCACTGAGCTACCCGCCAGCCCCCATGCTGTTCTTACTGAATGATGGGAGCTGTCATGGCCAAGTGGCTTGATCACAGCTATTAGATGCTTTCCCCAGTTACCCAGTTGTCTCGAGTGGGCCTTGGAGGTCTTTGGGTTTATGAGTCCATGAGCCTTGGACATTCATCTAAGATTTCAGGGTGCCAGCACTAAAGGAGCTTCCCCTCACCTCTTCATGGTTCCCTAATATATCAGGTGTCAAAAATAAGACTTTACTATAAAATGAAAAACTCAAGTGAAATGCCAGTAACTGGAATACCACAAGAAAGACTGTCTTAGATAAAGTTTTATTGCTGTGAAGAGACACCATGATCACGCCAACTCTTATAAAGGAAAATATTTAATTGAGGCTGACTTATAGTTTCAGAGGCTTAGTACATCATCATCATGGCAGGACATGGCAATGTGCAGGCAGACATGTGCTGGAGAAGGAGCTGAGAGTTCTTATCTTGATCCACAGGCAGCAGAAGGAGTCTGTGTACCACACTAGGTTTAGCTTGAGCATAGGAGTCCTCAAAGTCCACCCCTACAGTGACACACTTCCTCCATCAAGGCCATACCTCCTAACATTGCCATTCTCTACTGGCCAAGCATTCAAACACATGAGGCTATGGGGGTCATATCTATTCAAACCACCACAAAGGCCTAAACTGGGATGTACAGGCATTTGTTCTGTAGACAACACCTTCTGATAATTTGCCTTCCTTTATCTCTTCCTCCTCATCTCTGTCCCCCATGTAGCCCAGGGTAGCTTAGTAATTGAGTCAACTGTCCTATCCAAGCCTTCCAAGTCATAGTATTCCAGGCAAGAGCCACCATGCTCAATTCCCTTGTCTTTATTTCAAGTATGCAGCACTATTCTAATTCTTAATAGATTCACAAAATTCTTCAGGAAGATCTAGAAAATAGTTTCACAAAGTGCAAAAATAATTGGAGTTCTTTTCCTTTTTTTTTTTTTTTTTTTTTTTTTTTTGGTTTTTTCGAGACAGGGTTTCTCTGTGTAGCTTTGCGCCTTTCCTGGAACTCACTTGGTAGCCCAGGCTGGCCTCGAACTCACGGAGATCCACCTGGCTCTGCCTCCCGAGTGCTGGAATTAAAGGCGTGCGCCACCACCGCCCGGCCTGGAGTTCTTTTCCTTATATTTACCTTTTTTATATAAAGAAGAATGAAGAACACTGGGGAGATAGCTCAGTTAGAGAGTGTTTATCATAAAACTTGAAAACATGCTATCAGTCTCCAGAACCCCTGTTTTAAAAAAGTCAGGCATGATGATGCCTGTTTGTAATTCCGTCACTGGGGAGGGAGGGAAAGAAGAAGGGAGGAAGAGGGAGAAAGAGAGGATCACTAGTCACCCAGCCTCACCTAACTGGGATCCCCAGGTCCCAGTGGGAGATACAACTCAAAAGATGAGGTGGACAATATCTGAAGAATGGCACTCTAGGGTGACCTCTGACCTCCACATACATGTGCTGTGCACCTACACACATATGAAACCACAGAACACATATCAAATATACATTGGAGAAAGGAAGAAAGAGAGAGATGGGGGTTGGGGACCTGAGACACAGAGACTTGGGTATACCTGGAGTCATTTATGAAAACAGCAGTTGTTTCTGTTCCTTGAAGACTTTCTGTGTTGAGTTATGTCTTCATAGTGAAGGATCAATACAATAAATCAGTCTTGGAATCTGATTTCATGTCGCTAACATTCCCAGTGGCAGTTTCTGTGGGCTTGGCAGGTGGTCTGCTTCCAGAAATCATATGATAAAGGAAATGATGGACCAGGCAAAAGATTAAAAACCTTAATTCGTGGGTTTCTCAGAGCTCCAGGTCAAGTTGACACTGTTGTTCTAGCCTTGATTCACATGGGCTCAAGAAAAGCCTCTTGGTGTCATTTCCTCACTTGTTCTAAGCTACGCAGACCTTCTGGAAGTGAGTCTCGGAGCCCTCTGAAAACTAACTTTCATTAGTGTCTCACACTGAGCCTCCAACTGTGAGGACTCTCAGGAAGAGACATGTCATCAGAAATTACTTGTTTTCAGCCACACTTTTAAACAAGAAAAAGAAACCCTCCTCTCCTTGGTCTTCACTCCACCCTTAGTTCTTTTAGGGAACTCTTTAAATGAAGTAAACAAGTTACAAATCCCCTCTAGGGTCCTTCCAACCCCCATTAGAACTGAGCATCCCACATCTGGCTACAAGAGCTCATATTCTTCCCAGCAACCTGGTGAGCTTGGGAAAACCTCACATAGGTTCCCATGTCCCATATCCCCAGATTGTGGGATTTGTTGGTTACAGAGAGCATCCAGAGAGTCTTGAGTTTCAGTCTCTGCCAAGAGACTCAAATGTCTGACCTTGAAGATGAATCATTTGGACACCACCTACTGGAGGAAGACTCTGGGGCAAATATAGGAACCTCTAAAATCCTGATGCGGCTTGTAAGTTGTATTTCCCAGATCAAATAAACAAGTCCAAGAGACAGTTATCCAGGCCCCAGAGAAAAACATTATGTGGCCCAGATGCTTTTGTGGCTGGTGAGTGGCTAAATTGGGTTCTTGTTTTGTCTAAAGGCATTTGGGTCTACATAAAAAATTATATACTAGAAGATCTGGTGTCTTGAATCTCTCCAATTATGAAAACTACTAGTCTCATAATGCATCAGCTGCAAAGCATAAACATAAATTAAAATCCAATTTACCAATAAAAGCATGTTGTTTACATATTTCAGAAACACAGAGAGTATCAAGCCAAAGCGTAACAACAGCCTAAGCCACTGTTCAGTTACACTTCTAGAATCTTACAGTCATGGCTTACACTGAAAACCAGAACCTGAAAGACCTTTATAGTTCTGGGGAAAGTTACACATGACTTGAGACATTTTGGTCCATTATTCAAACTCATTGTTCAAGAAAGGAACAAACAAAAATCCACAAAAACAGAAAAGAACAAACCCATTTCTCTGAGTTCCAGTTTCTTTCAAATGTTCTTCAGAACATGTAATGGGTTTGGGTGTTCCCTTCTTTCCTTCTGTGAAGTTCTAGATTACACAGTCTGGAAATACCCCCAAGGAAAGCCAGACTCTACCATCTCAACCTTTCTCAATTCCAATTTCTGCTATTTTTATCTTGTCAACCACCCCAAGGAATGCAGGGTCATCTTCATCTGACTACACCTTCATCCTTCATGCAGGAATTGACCAAGAAAGGCAAATTTTGCCTTCTTGTCCTTTCCATCTTTCTCCTCATTGCCAGAGATGCCTCCCAGCTTAAACTACTTGCTGTCCCTCAGACACCAGCTTTCTGGTGTCCCCCACTTCTCTCTCACTTGTTGGGATGGTTACATTGTCAACTTGAGAGGATCTGGAATCAATTAGGAGATAAGCTTCTGGACATGCATGGGAAGGATTATCTGGCTTAGGTTAATTGAGACAGGAAAACCCACACTAAAAGTGGGTGGTACCATTGGATGGGCTGGAGTCCTGGACTAAACAGAAAGGAGAAAGGAACTTAGCATCAACATTCGCATCTCTCTACTTCCTGACTGCAGATGCAGTGTGACCAGCTGCCTCACACTCTACCCCCATCACTTCTTTGCCACAATGAACTGTACCCTATAAACCTTAAGCCAAATATAAATAAGTCTTCCTCCCTTAGGTTGGTTTTGTCTGGTATTTTGCCATAGCAGTGAGATACATGAGTTAAGCCCTTGTCTTGGTTTTTTCTGAAGGCTTTCAAACACTCAATCAATGTTCTGTGATCTTAGCAACTATAGCAAGAGAGAAATTGCTGTGCTAAAGTCAAAGAAAAGGAATTATGGACGGAAACATCAACAATCACCTTGTGTCCACCCTACATTTTGAGAGGTTTTTTCCCATGAACCTTGGCTTCCTCATTCTACAGTGACAGTCAAGTGAGATGAATGGAGATTTTTTTTTTTGCTGTCCTAGGGTTTAATAATTCTTTGCTTTCTCCCTTTGTTTTATTTTTTATATAATCTGTATTCATTTTAGGAGAGGACTGGAAATTTTTCCTTGGGGCTTTGCTTCCTCTTAGACTTTCAATTCTCTATGGTGAGAATTCTGGTCATGTAGGAGCCAAATATAAACAACAGCAGCTCTTCCTGCTTTGGTAGGCCATTTAGATTTCTGCATGCTGTTTATTAAACACATCATACACGTAAACTATACCCTATGACCCGAAAGCTTGTAAACTTGTTTCAAATTCACTTTAATTGCTGTGAGAAGAACAGGACCAGTAAAGTGAGTAAGAGAATCACTAGAAACCTTTCCACTGCTGTCAATCGATACTGTGTAATATCAGATGAAAGAAGAAACGTTTGGTTTTAGCTCATGGTTTCAGAGGCTTCAGTGCTCAGCTATCTCCATTGCTTAGAGGCCTGTAGCAAGGCAGAGTAACATGGCAGGGACAGTGAGGTGGAGTGAAGAAACTTACTTCACTGTAGCTTGTCACCCAAGAGACAGAAGAAGAGGCCAGGTTTCCGTATCCTCTCCAAGGGCATGGCTTCCAAAACCTAACTTCCTCCTACCAGGTCTCACTTCCCTGGTGTTATCTCAGCTCTCTGTAGCACCATAGTCTTGGAACTAAGCCTTTCACACATGCCTCTGTGTATACTTCAGATCTAAATATCATCCATGCACGGGCCCAGACTCCACAACTGGCAAATGAGAGACAAGCTGAGGCTGGCTAGACAGGCAGCCTTATTCTTTCCAAGTGCTGTGGAGAAGATAGTTTCACTTAGGGACCAGGCTTCTTGCTTGTTTTTCTCATATCATTGAAGAAGTCTCATTGTGAGGCCAGGTCTTCATCTGCAGACTCCATAACACTACTGCTGGAGCCATAATACTCACACACAACGACATTCCCCTCAATTACATTAATGGAACTAAGACCCACACAGCACAGGAATGACATCATGGTTTACTTGGTTGTCAATTAGATAAGTTTAAGTCACCCTTGGGGATCAGTGAAACCACCTTTGGGTGTTTCTGCAAGGGATTTTTTCAGAGAGGTCTAACTAAAGAGAAAGACCTACCTTGAATATGGGCAGCACTATTCAGGGCCTGGGGTACCACACCGGATAAAAAGAGAAAAAGGAGACAGCAATCTGAGCACCCACATTCATCCCTTTCTGCTTCCTCACCCCCTGAGATGTGAGCAAGTTCCTTCCACATGGCTGTGAGCCATTTCTGGCACCATCCTTTCTTTCCATGATGGATGTACTTGGAGCCAGGAGCTAAAATAAGACCTTCTTACCTTAAATTGTTTTGTCAGGTATTTTCTCAAAACAATGAGAATAGTAACTAACTAAATATAACCCTCACAGTCTAAGCCTTGTGTCCTGAGGAGCTTAGTCTGGTTCTGCACTCTTTTCTACACATGGAAAAGCTTGACCTCCTGTATCTACTAGGGTGAAACTACCTTCTTGAGGGTCTTTTCTGATCAAAGAGCAAAGCTCTATAATCACCCATTTAACCAATTATTTGCCATGAACCCAGCATTGCTGACATGTAAGGTAGAGCGCTTGGATATTGATGAACACAATGTCATCAAGGGCAGAACTACAACTATGCCACCATGAAGGGGGATGTTCTTCCTGAGTATGGAACCTAAGGCTGTCCTGTGGCCTCAATATTCAGGCACACACACATGCATACACACAGATGGGCACACACACTTGCAAATAGAGAGATAGGCATTGTGATGATTTGAATGAAAATGGCCTCCAGAAGCTCATAGGGAGTGGCCTATTTAAAAGGATTAGGATATGTGGCTTTTGAGGAAGTATGTCACTGGGGTGAACTTTGAAGTTTCAAAAGTTTAAGCCAGGCCCAGTGTCTCCCTAATCTGTTGCCTTCAGATCTGGATGTAGAACTCTCAGCTCAAGCAGCACCATGTCTGCCTGTGTGGCTCCATGTTTTCTGCCATGATAATGGATTAAACCTCTGAACTCTAAGCAAGCCCCAGTTAAATGCTTTCTTTTATAAGAGTTGCCATGGTCATGATGTCTCTTCACAGCAATAGAATATTGACTAAGACAGGCACACCCACTTGCACACACAGTGACAGGCATACATACATTTATACACACAGATAGGGACAGGCACACACAGACAGGCATGCACACATTCATACACAGAGACAGGCACACAAACATATGCATACACATGTGTACACCCATAAAAAATTAAGGAAATACTATTTTTATCTCATGCATTGTCATAAGAATGAACAAGAAATGAGCAAATGTCCAGTTCTCAGTAAGCAGCTGTGTGTAGCCCACCATGGCTTCCTCTCACACATGCAAACACTCCTCAGTCAGTCCCAGTGTTCACTCAGGGCTGTTGTGGGGCTGGGGCGTGTTTTCACAGGAAGCTCACAGGTCTCTCATCTCTGGATCACCAGACCAGGAAAGCTTAACCTCCTGGACTCTTGCAAACCAAAGGCAAGAGCAGGAGGTTATGGGGGAAGCAGGAGCAGATGGGGAAAATGTCTTGGGCAAAGAGACTTTGGTTGGAAACATCCATTTCTAGTATTTGTGATGCCAACCCTTGCTGGCAGGATGCTCTTTTCCAAAAGGGGAACTCCCTCCATGATGGCTTAAGGCACAAGTCCAGGCTTCACCCTGTCTCTTTCCAGAAAACAAGAATCTCTCAGTTTGTGTTTACGAGAAGAGCGTGGGTTTCACCCCAGCTAGAGGTGAAGGGAATGTCACCCTCAGCAGCTCTGGTCCTTGTTGAGGGTGTGGAGCTGTTTGGGGTGTGTGTGTGTGTTTGTATGTGGGGGGCGCCAGTTAGGAGCCACTCTGGAATGATGGCCTCAGAGCTGGGGTTTGCCTCTCGCACTGGTACACTGTGTATGTTGTGCATAGGACTTGGAGGATGAGCCAGGAAAAATTCCCTGTGGAGACAGAGGGCAGCTCCTACTGGCTCAGTCTGGGGGAGGTGCCCCTTCAAGAGCTTTGCAGGAGCTGCTGTTGACAGGTTGCTGGGGTGCTCTCAGTTCAGGCTGCCCAGTGGAGAGCAGGAGGGAACTTGTGGGAGGGAGAGATGGAAGGCCATGCTGCTGCTGGGTAGGACACACCTGCTCTAAGGCTCTGCTTCCCCCAAAGGACCACAGCACCATGGTGAGTGGGTGTACATTGTGTTCCGACCAGTTAGGACTCACTGGCTGGCTTCTTGCATATGCACTAGACTGTGGCCCCTAGCATCAGATTTTCTACAATCCCTTGTGTTTCTATTCCAATGGAATATGGCTGAGAAACCCAATTATGGACAGTGAGGCTGAAGCTGCTGGTAGTGTTCATGCTTGGAAAACTGGATGAAGAAAGAAGTCAAGGATACAATAAGTTGAAATAGAAACATGCATATTCTCTGGGCAAAGCCAGTGAGACTAACATGGAATGCTGACACAGAGGGTGTGGACTGTCATCTATCTATCGTCCTACCTACTTACTATCATATTATGTATTTATCTGTCATATATCTGTCTTCCTATCATTTATCAATCTATTATCTATTTGTCTATTACCCGTCTATCATATATTTGTCATCAGTCTACTATCATCTATCTATCTATCTATCTATCTATCTATCTATCTATCTATCTATCAAATCTATCATATATCTGCCTACCTTTATCGTTTATCTCTTACGTATCTAGCTACAATCTATCTGTCTACTATCATTGACCTACTATATATTATCTGTCTACTATCATCTGCCTACTATCTATTTACCTATCAATTATCTATTTGCCTATATATTATCACTTATATATCATCTATCTAGCCTCTATCTGCCAACTATTGTGATCTATCTGTATCTGTTTATCATCTACTATTTTTATCTACTTACCATCAATCCACTCTCATCTAACTATCATCTATCTCTTCTCTTCCCTCCTTTCTCTATCTTCTGCCTTCTGGACATTTGGGGACTGGAACAGCATCTTTGTTCCTACCTCTCTACTTCCCAGCTCACTGAAGCTTTATGTGGTTCTGCTGGGCCAAATTGAATCTTAAAAGCAAACAGACCTCATTGTCATCTTCAGCCACCATATGTTCCACTCCACTCAAAAAAAAAAAAAAAAAAAGTCAGCACTTCACTTGATGGAAAGAGGCAACAGGAAACTCACTTTATACACAATAGCAACAATGCTCTCATGAACGCCCTCAGATGGTGGGGTTCTCCTGTACTACTGTAGCTCCAGTCGTCTCTGCCTGCTTGGCAGGCTCTCCCTCTGCATCTCCCCCTCCTCCTGTTGGCTGAGTTCCCACCCTCATCTTGGCTCCTACAGCTCAATTCCTGGCTGGCCACACTAAGCCCACATAATATTTTACGCAAATTCATAAGAATCCCGATACAAAGCTCAACAAGGAGGCACTGCTTCATTTCCTTGTGGGAATTAATCATTTATAACTCTAAGAAGCCAGGCCAACTGGAGGGTCCTTGAGCTCAAAAGAAACATTACCAACCTCACTCCAAAAGCAACAGATTTCCCATTCCTCGGCCCTGCCCTGGCCCCCCAAAGTGCCGTCTCCTTTGGAAATTCCCACTAGTCTCATTTAGAACTATGCTTACACAAGCTGCCTGGGAATTTCTCCCAGAAAGCCCCCATCTCCCCTGCCCTGTGGGGCCCGATTCCCACAGACCCTTGGGTGGTTTCTGGTGTTGTCTCCATCAACAGTGCGATAAACTTATTGTGGCTGCCCAGGCTTCTCCAAAGAGCTGTGGGAACCATTGGGGAATTACTTCTTTGATTTTTTTCTAAACAAAATTCTGTTTCTCCTCTTGTTAAATGGCTGTTCCCAGAGTAGTTTCTGGGCATGGTGGCATTAAAGAGAAAGACGAGATCTCGGCTCTAACTAAAATCAATGAAGGCACCAAGCTCTGGCTTTTCAATCAGGGTCATTAAAGTTCAGTCAACAGCGCCTTTATCTGCCCCTGATGCCTCATGAATAAGGAAGGTCTTCCCCACTGTAATGTTTTTTACAACTAAAGAGAATATCTAAGCACTAGGCTATGTGGGGTTTTTTTTGCAGATAAACACAACCTCCATGCATATACTGCTCTGGGAAAACAGACTAGAATTTCTCTGTTCTTATTTTCTTTACACAAGACTAGTAGACTTTAGCATCCTAGCACCTCAAACTTTTCAGCAAGTTTCAAGGATCACTCTCCGCAGCCGTGTGGGTGGTGGTGGTGTTTTATGTATTTATTTTCTATCTGGTGAGAGCAGAAGTTAGCTGTCTGTGTTTATAGCTTCAGCTTTGGGAGTATAAATTCTGCTTCCATCTCAGCTTCACTGCCTTCATTTGTAGAAAGGAGTCCTGACTAAGGCAGTAGCATCACTGGAATAGGTACCAGTGAATTTCTCTTCTTGGGTATATGATCACTACTGCGAAGTCTCTCTCTGACTTAGAATATTGATCACATGATTCACGCCTGAGATATGGTTAACATACACACGTGCACATACACACACTGGCACAGGAGTCAGAGCTCCGTAACCCAAAAAGGGCTGTGTGGTCCAGGTAGACATGTCCCACTAATGGTAGCTAGATTACAGGTGGGCTCCACAGGTTTTACGGGAGAAGATAAGCCATGAGAATATAAACCACGAGACGCTGTGCCATGGTTCTTTTTAAGTGGACTCTTTATTTTATGATACATTTGGTTTCCCAAAAGTTAGCAAATATACCACAGAGTTCCTACATAGTCAGAATCCAGCCAGGCCTCCTAGGACCTTCCACTAATGTGACAAACTGGTCACAGTGAAAACCTACAGTGACGACTAACTGTAGGCCAGACATTGCTATCTCATCAGTCATCTTTTTCTACTCCAGAGTCCCACCCTGCCGTTATGAGAGGCATCGTACCTCCTCAAGAGGGCAGTAGCTATGAAATAACCTAATCATGATATACATGCAATCAGCGTAGATGTGACTGTAGGAAATAGTAACTAAGTGTTAGAGGATAGAAAAGAGGAGACGGACAAGTTCTCAGGACACACTGACTTCTGTTTCCCTAATGGCATGAAAACTGTTTGCTCACTACCCTAGTGGTGCTAGAGAAAGCTCAGTACAGTGTTTGCCATACAAGTGCAAGGACCAAGTTTTGCACACCAGCACACTCAGAAAATGCTAAGTGTGGTGGAGCACATCTGCAATCCCAGTACCAGGACAGTAGAATCAGGAGGATTTGGGGGGCGCACTGGCCAGCCAGTCTAGCCAAATCAATGAGCTGCAGGTTCAAGCACAGAAACTGTCTCAAAACAAAACAAAAAATGGTGGCGATTTGTGGTGGTATTGTGTTCCCCAAAATATTGTGTACCCTAAACTTATCTGGGGTCAGAGACAGAACAGCCACTAGATACAAAGGCTAGAAAATGGTGGCACTCACACCTTTAATCCTAGCATTCCAGAGGCAGAAATCCATCTGGGATCTCTGTGAGTTCAAGGCCACATTGGAAACAGCCAGGCATGTGACACATGCCTTTAATCCCAAGAAGTGAGCCTTTGATCCCAGGGAGTGATGGTAGAAAGCAGAAAGATATATAAGGCATGAGGACCAGGAACTAGAAGCATTTGGCCTGGTTAAGCTTTTAGCTGGTTAAGCTTCAGGCTTTCGAGCAGCAGTTCAACTGAGAGCCATTGGGATGAGGACACAGAAGCTTCCAGTCTGAGGAAACAGGATCAGCTGAGAAGTTGGCCAGGTGAGGTTAGCTGTGGCTTGTTCTGTCTCTCTGACCTTCCAGCATTTCACCCCAATAACTGGCCACAGGTTTGATTTTATTAATAAGAAGTTTTTAAGATTCCTGTTACAGTGACTGATTGAGGAGACATCCAATGTTGACCTCTGACCTCCACTGCACACAGGTTCATGAGTATCCTCACATAACACACACAAATAGATTACATAATGCATGTATACTCAGGGTATGAACTGTTAACATCCATTATTCACTCAGCAGCCATGGTCTTGTGCCTCTTCCTTATTTTATTCTATCCCTTGAGCCACTGCATCTCACTGTGTGAAGTAGGGAAAGTTCCACAGCTGTCAGCCTGTGCTCATCTAAGAGTACTGTAACAGATGTTTGACTCCGGCCATCACTGCAAAGGACACCCAGCTCTCTGGATAAGTTCAGTGCTTGATTCACCCCACAGTGTGCACAGCCCGAAGACGACAATCAGGCTGCTGGTATTGAACACTTCCCCAATCAATCCTCATTTGCCGAGTCTTACCTGCCACTGGGCATCCAGGATTCACTCTCTAGTTTTCTTGGCTGTCGTGAGATTCTAACTGCTCCCCCACAGCCCCCTTCTTCCCTTGCTTTCCTGCCTTCAGTAGAGGGATTTGCTTGTCCTGTCTAGACTAGACACCTGCTATGAGAATTGGTTTTCAAGAAGCTCAGTTCATTCTGGCTCTGTGATGATCAACTTCCTTGGGAAATGATGGCTCTCTGCTGTGCCTGCCAAATTCTAACCAGCTATTGGAGCAAATGCATTAAAAACCAAAATGATGGAGAGCAATGGGAGTCTCCTCTACACCTTGTGAAGACCAGGATAGAGCTGATCTGCAGGAGTGACACCCAGAGAGGGAGCTTCTGAGAGTCATGGAAGAGGCCAGACTGAAATGAGCTGGAAAGAGGGGGTTTACCTGGGGAAAGGTGAGCACTGGGGGACTGAACCAGTGTCTTCACTGATAGATACCGTATTCCACTCACATTCAGTGTGGGGCCCTCCCCTCCCTAAGGCTTCTCTTGAGCTTGTCTCACAAAGAATTTGACACCAGGGATAGTAGTAGTTCATGTCCTCTGTGGAGTGATTTAAAGCCAATTCTAAATCCATATTCTTTAAAAAATTTACATAAACTTTATTCTGTAAAAACATTTGAATAAATAAAAACTTCACACACCAAAATTAACCAGACCCAAAGTCTATATAACTCAATAAACATATATATAGTTCGAGTATATATGTTCGAGTATGTATATCCAAGTAAAATAGAGGCCTATTTTACATTAAATTTTACACTTTCGGTATCAGTATCAAATATATTTTATCCACTTATCTACCACTAAAACAAACAAACAAAAATCCATGATAGAGTTAGAACTAGAAAACCAATTATCTGTATATAATCTTTCTTAAATCATGTATATTACCAGCATTCAGTCTTTCCTCATTTATCCCTTCTGTTCTCTTCTTCATTTTTTATTATACCTACTTGTACACTTGTTTACATACATACCTATATTATTCATTGTGGTGGTATTGTATTCCCCAAAATATTGTGCACCCTAATAAACTTATCTGAGGTCACTGAACAGAACAGCCACTAGATACAGAGGCTAGAAAATGGTGGCACACAGCCTTTAATCCTAGCACTTCAGAGGTAGAAATCCTCTGGATCTCTGTGAGTTCAAGGCCACATTGGAAACAGCTAGGCATGGTGACTCATGCCTTTAATCCCAAGAAGTGAGCCTTTAATCCCAGGGAGTAATGGCAGATAGTAGAAAGGTATATAAGGCATGAAGACCAGGAACTAGAAGCATTTGGCTGGTTAAGCTTTCAGGCTCTCAAGCAGCAGTTCAGCTGAGATTCATTCTGGACAAGGACACAGAGGTTTCCAGTCTGAGGAAACAGGATCAGCTGAGGAATTGGCAAGGTGAGGTAGCTGTGGCTTGTTCTGCTTCTCTGATCTTCCAGCATTCACCCCAATAACTGGCCTCAGGTTTAATTTAATTAATAAGACCATTTAAGATTCCTGCTACAATTCATTAGATTGCACATATGAGAGAGAATATGTTTTTTCCTGAGATTGTGTGACCTCTCTTAATAATATTATATATTTAAGTTCATCCATTTTATTACAAATTTTTTAACTTCATTTTTCTTTATACACACACATCAAATTTTCATTACCTATTGATGGGCAATTAGGTTAATTCCAATTCTTTGCTACAGTGAAATGAATGAATAATAGAAATGGAGATACAGTTAATTCATGTTAGTTTGATGGTTTAGTTTCTGACTGCATACTGAGAGAACTGCTTTAATGTTGGAGAAAGAACTTTGGCACATAATTGAAAGACAACAGCTCAAGTATTGCCTCTGCCACATGCTTTATAGTTACTTTTCTCAGGGCTGTGACCAAGCACTTGTCAAGAAACAAGTTAAGGAAGGAATGAAGGGCTTCAAAGAGATTCAAAGAACCATCAAACACTTATTTCTAAGTAATAGTTCTGGATTTTGCACATTAAATTGAGACCACCCTACTCTTGTCTTTGGCCCTCCCAATCTCTAAGCTCTTTTGACTGCTTTTGGTGGAGTCTGTGGAGATGCCCATCAGGAGCATACTTCCACATTTCTGTTATCATTGCCCTTTCTTCCCCTGTGGGCACTGAGTTCACTAATATCCAAGACAAGTAATCCAAAGATTTAAGAAAGAAAGACACATTTCTTTCCAGGTTGGATTCTTGTCCATGTCACATATAACAGAAGACAGAAAGCAGTGGCAGACTGGAGAATTCTGAAGCAGTGGACTCAAAGGTCCTATCATAAGGCATTTGTGTGGTGTGAATGGATCATAAAAGAGTTGACAGTCAGACCAGAAGTCCACATGTCTCCAAGACTCAAGAATAAAGAGAGGGAAGGGGTAAAAAGAAGAAAGACTTGGGGCTGGAGAGATGGCTCGGTGGTTAACAGCACTTACTGTTCTGGAGGGCCTGAGTTGGGATCCCAGAACCTATGTCAAGCAGCTCACAACCACCTTTAACTCTAGCACCAGGAGATCCAATGCTTTCTTCTGGCCTCCAAGGACACACACACACACACACACACACACACACACACACACACACCCTAAGATTTTTTGTTCGTTTGTTTGTTTGTTTTTGGAGACAGGGTTTCTCTGCATAGATTTGGTACCTTCCCTGGATCTCGCTCTGTAGACCAGGGAGGCCTCAAACTCACAGAGATCTGCCTGGCTCTGCCTCCCAAGTGCTGGGATTAAAGGCATGCACCACTACTGCCCAGCCCCTAAGATTTTTTTAAAAAAATAGTTCCACAGGCTCTTTGTGAATTTGAGTGTTCAGTCCCCACATTGTTTAGGGAGGATCTGGAAACTTTAGGGGGTGGGGCCGAGCTGGAGGTGGTAGGCCATTGAGGATGAGGCTTGAGGTTGATGATGCTGTCCTATTCCCAGGGAACTCTCTGTTCCCTGATCCACACAGTTGTGAGTGAGTGGCTTAAGACTGCTGCATCTACAGCCTCAAACCACACTTGCAGCCATTGTGACAGACTGTCCCCTCAAACTGTGAGTGAGATTAGACCCTTCTTCCCTTAAGCAACATCGCATTGGGTGCTCGGTCACAGCCCTGAGAAAACTATCAGTAAAGCACGTGGTGGAGGCAAGACTTGAGTTGTTGTCTTTCATCCCAATGCCAAAGTTCTTTCTACAACATTAATAAACAACTTTCTCAGTATGTAGCCATAAACTAAAATATGAATTACTTATATACATATATTCATCATTAATTTATTTATTCATTCATTTTGAGATAAGATCTCATATCATAGCCCAGTCTGACCTTGAATTCATGATCTTCTTGCCTTAGTCTCCCAAGCACTGGGATTACAGGTGCACACCACCACACCCAACTACTAGTTACATTATTTTAAAGATAAATCAGAGATAAAAAAGGTGTCCATTTGAGTGTATATTAAATCTGAAGGGATCAGAGAGTGGGGATGAGGTAAGTCTTCATGCACAAAGAGGGCTCCACCCAGGGTATAAGGTAGAGGAGCAGAATGGGGTGCAGGAAGAAGAAAGGAAGCAGGGAAAGTTTCCAATTAAATAAGTGGAAGACACAGTTCAAGGTGAACACAGAGTTTGGCATTTACAACAAGAGCTATCTCTTTCTTGTTATTTAGTTTTCAGATTGTGAACCTCTTTGCTGAGTTTGGCTACATTTTTCAGGTCTTAACTGGGTTAGGCTTCAAGATACAGAACACATTTTTTTTTTTTTTTCCATTTTGAGACCCAGGCTATAGGATGGCTCCCTGAGACTTGGTCACTAACAAAAGATTTCCTAGAAGGATTGGTGAGAACTTGCCATGTCCTTGAAAGCCTTCACTTCTAATGAACACCTTGCTGCTTCTACTCACAGCTTCTGGTAAAATCAAGGGCTATCACCAAGACGGAGATGAGTGAGGTGAAGAAATATACAGTACCCAGCCTGGAGGGAGATTGTGGCAAAGGTGGGGAGGGGAGAAGGAATCGTGAATGATTCAAATATCCACCCAAGTTTGGATACACTTGGGTGCTGCTGAGGAAGCCACATGCATGAGAGAGGCCTTTCCATAGCTGGAGAGAGACACACATTCTTCCATGGTTTGAAATAGCAGAATGATACGTTGCTTTCAGAGAGTCCAGAACCCAGATACAGTATCTGGTGGAACGAAGCTGGAAAAGAAGAAAGGCTTTCCCAACAGAGCAGTGCTTGTCAGGCCATTGCCTGCTCCTTGGCACAAGCAATCATGGCAAAGGATGTGCATAGAAGCCACTGTCGACAGAGAACAATTTATATAGATTTTTTTTTAAATTTTGGGGCATGGCCTCATGTAGCTGAGGGTGGGCTTGAATTCATGACCCTCCTAACTTCATCTTTTAAGTACTGGGATCATTACCACACTCAGTCTCAAGAGAACCCTCTTAGAAGTCATCCCGATATCTTAGTCTTGTAACTTGGAAGAATTAAGAAGCTGTGGGGAGGAAAATTAGAGGTAGTCATTATGATAATGAGTCCCTTTGGGGATTATTGAATCAAAGTATAGATGGTCTAACAAAGTGGTTCTCAACCTGTGGGTTATGACCCCTTTGTGGGGCTGAATGACTTTCACAGGGGCCACCTAAGAGCATTAGGAAACACAGAAAACTACATTACAATTCATAACAGTAGCAAAATTACAGTTATGAAGTAGCAACAAAAATAATTTTATGGTTGGCGAATCACCACAACATGAGGAACTGTATAAAGGGTTGCAGCGTTTGGAAGGTTGAGAACCACTACTCTAATGGATGCACAGCCACACAGAGGACTGTAAGAGTCCTCCTTATTAACACATACCTTTAGTTCACATAATTTTCATCAAAGTGAATCAAATCACTTGGAAAGTTAGGAAAGTTACAGAATAGTTTGTGAAAAGTCTTCAAACCATGAGATTCAAACCATGATTAATATATTTTCTGCATTTAAAACCTTTTCTGCATTTCAAAGGTGGATTTCCTTGCTCTTTTGATCAATCTCAAACACGGCAGGCTATAAGATATCCTCCCTGGGCCTTCAAAATGTTATAGTGTGACTGGGTGCAGGCTTTTTGCCAGCCACAGAAAATGTAATTTCTATATCCACTGGTTCATACAAGGCAGAAGAAAGACTTTGAAGAGAAAATTTCCAGAACACCGGATGCTGTAAATTCTGCTCACACTACTAAGACAACTCGCATGGAGTAGAACGCCCCTGATTAAGTCTCCAGGCTTAGGAAACTCTTCTGGAGGCTCAGGAGATGCTCTGGATGTCATTAAAATCAAGAGTTAATTTTATATGTAGTGACAGAACATTCAGTGCACCGAGACACTATCAAAGTTCTGCCTACGACTCTTATTCACCCCTGCTCAGCATGCCTGCATGAGACTAAGATAGTAAAATGTGAGTTCATGATCAGCCTTGGCTGCTTAGCAAGACCCTGCCTCAACTAAACCACAGCAAAGAACAAAAGCCCTGCTCAGGAGCAAGAGTTTCACACCCCTGTAATTCAGCACTGGGCCTGAGGTAGAAGGATTGCTATGAGTTTGAGGCCATCTTGAACAACACAGAGAGTTCCAGGTTGGGATACATAACAAGACCCTTGTATCACAGAATGAAGCAAATGAACAAACACTCTTCGTATATTACCCACATTGCCTTATCCCTCTGCCAGTAAGGCCTCTTTCATCTAAAGTCTGTTCAAACTTTTTGTTTGTTTGTTTTTGAGGGGTTAGATGTTAGAGAAAACTGGATGCCTTTCCAAAGTGGAGGTCATCGTTTGAAGTGCTTTATAAGCACTTTGTAAGCAAAGGGGACTCATAGGACTTCACTTCTCTCTCTCATCCTGCTACAGTGGCATCCCAGGGGCCAGTTGCTCTCCACAGAGACATGTGCACAAACATATACGCCCACAAAGAGACACACACATATGTGCACACACACATTCGCACACTCACATGTACACACATGTACACACACACACACACACACACACACACTCAGAGGACACTGGCTTACTAGCATAACAGGTTTTATGCTCTTTTGTAAAGTGCAGCCCGGTTTTAAAAATCTTTGAGACATCAGAAGGTGCATAACTGCCACCTTTTAAGTGGGAAGCAGAGTGGACAGCAGACCTAGGAATTTCACTGTGTGAAAAGCTGTCAGGCTCTGGTGAGCAAGGCGTCCTGGCTGTGAATATTTGTGAGACTTTACTAGAATAAACAGTCAGGGTCCCCAAGCTTTCATGCAAATTCTGGCTGTGAACCTATGTTAACTCTGGCTTGGGCTCCAAGCTATTTTCAGAACCTTTCAGCAGCTTACAGGAAGCACCTTCTCTTTTCATTTACATTCAGTATTGTTATTTTAAGTACTTGTTGCACATGCAAGGGCTTTTTCCTGCACTTTTACCAACAGTGTTTAAGAGCAATGTATGCGTGAGCAACCAGGAAAAGCTGTACGTGCATTTTTGGTTGATGTTGAGCTCATCTCAAGAAAATAGAAAATAAAACATTTCAAGTCTGTTTGATTAAGTTGCTAGACTGGACGGCTCTTTCTAGCAAAGCTCACAGACTTGGTGAGACGACAGAGTCTCCCTGGGCTCCAGGGTGAGCTGTGGCAAAATCAATAAACAAATAAATAAAGACCAAAGCCTCCATGGAGAGTGGGGGCTCCATGGCTCTTTCATGAGTAATGAATGTGGCAACCACAGAGACTTGGACAGGGCTGCAATTCTCAAGTCTGCACACTAAGTCTGAAGCAAGTCAGGGCCCTGTTGCAGGGACTCTTAGAGGGTGTGGGATAGGAATAAATGAGGAGAGGGGTGTTAGGCAAAGCAGATGGGATTTGGGAAGGCATGTTTGAGAGGGATTGCTGGAGGCCACCTTCCCCCACACCTTCAATCTGTTTGTGTTAAAGTCTGAATATCCAGAAGCTGCTGTGCAACATGACTAAGTGCCCCAGCCCATCTCTAGAGAAAGAAGGAGACTTGTGCTCACAGAGGGCCCACTTGAGGAGGCCATGGATCTGCAGCCTGCTACACAGCCTGGGTGGTCTCAGGATCTTGAAGGCAAATGTGTCTCTCTTGAGAAATACACATGAAGTGAACAGAACAGACGTTGGCACTCACACTGGCCTCTCCATTCCATCCTAATCCTGTGTGTTTGCCTCAGTACAGGGAAGCTTTCTTAGGTCAGCTCCTATATGCACGATCCTGAATGCTTGTTAGGAGAGAGATAGGGGAGAAGGAGAGAAGAGACAAAAGGGCCTGAGAGAACTTGCCAAGGACATGAACCAAACTACAGAATCATCATGGAGACCATGGACTCTTTCCCCAGTCATAGATGGTTGGAAGGACAGAAGCAACACTTTGTCTCATGCAAAACATTTGCTCTTAAAAAAAAGCATACATGGTTCTGTTTTTCCATTAAAACTATTTTTGGGATACAAATATTAACCCAAGTGAATTACTTTTGCTGTTGTGACAATACACACAAAACAGAATTAGAGGAAAAAATGGTTGATTTGGGTACAGTCCATCACGGCAGAGGGGGTGTGAAGCAGTTGGTCATATTCATCCATGGTCAGGAAGCAGAGAGAGATAGATGCTGGTGCTCAACTTATTTTGAACATTATGTTTATTTATTTTGTTGGGAGCAGGCACAGGCATGCCACTGTCACCTCTGGAGGTCAGAGGACAGCTTGTGGGACCTTGTTCTCTCCTCTTACCATTTGGGTACCAGGGACTGAAATCTAGTTGTCAGGGTTGGTGACGGGTACTTTCGTCTAGAGCCACCTCAGCAGCTTCTCACTTTGTCTAGCCCATGGCACAGTACCACCACATTTAAGGTGAGTCTTCCCTGCACAATTAAACTGACTTTTCTGGAAATACCTTCATAGGCACACCGAAGAGGTATGTTTCCATGGTAGCTCTAAATCTGGCCAAGTTTAAGAGCTGAAGGTTTGCATGGGGATCAACTTTACTAATGTATTCATAGAAACTGGGGAGAATGTGATTTATACTCAGTGTTTGTGAAAGAATGTTTGCTCACCTCTATAATAGATGACATGGATACCTAATGAGCAGATCACCCTTGAACCACACTGTACAGCTGAAACATTTTATGGTTCAAAGAAGATACTGAAAATTCTATAGAGAGTAGAGTCACATCACCTAGGGCAGAAGCCATTGGCGTCAAGCCTTAGGAGGGAGCCAAGGCTAAAAGCAGATTCCTCTACCTTCTCTGGAATCCTGGAATTGCTAGGAATGGCCACTGCTTCCCTGAGAGAGAAGGAAAGACTGCACTCAACTGTGTTGGTCATGGGGAGGCTCATCACCTACTTGGATGGGAGGGACTCTGAGGGTTAAGAAATGAACAGAGGAGGTGGAAAAGGAATGTCTAATATCACCTCTAGGATGTTAGGGAAGACAGATAAATGTTGGAAACACAGTGAAAACCAGGCACGATGTCCCGAGTCAGCTGACTGCCTTTCTTTGCCATCTACAACAGTCAGGATGTGAGGGCATGAAAGATGCTCAGCATTTAAAAGTACTTACTGCTCTTAGAGAGTTCCCCAATTCAAGTCCCAGCCCTCATGTCAGATGGCTCACAACCACCTGCTCCAGAGAACTGGCCATCATGTGTATAGACCCCACACAAGTCCACATACATACAACATGATTACAAATAAATAAATATTTTTAAATGAAGATATTTATTTTCATGATTTATTCAGGCCAGTGTTCTCCTCCACCCTTTGAAGGTGGCAGGAAAGAAAATACACTCACTTGTAAAAAGCCAGAGAAGAGTATACCTTTCATCAGGAGCCTGCAGGGGAGGATGTTCTGTGACACATTTTCTAGCCCCAGAACAACAAATATGTCTCCAAAGGCACCTGTAAAAATGTCCTTCACTAAAGGCTTAACTTGTAGGGGTCAAGTGGTTAATATCAGATCATCTGTCTCTAGTGGCAGAAGTGTGTGTGTGTGTGTGTGTGTGTGTGTGTGTGTGTGTGTGTACGTGTGTGTGGGGGGGGCAAAGAGCAGACATGTATAGCTACAGAAAAAGTGATACAGAAGGACAGTGTTCTCAAACTTCCCCTTTTCACCCCGAGCTCTCAGACATGAAGGAGCCTGTTGTAGAGTGCAATCCTTTGAGCATAACAGCCATCATCTCCCTCAGAGCAGCTGTGGCTTCCTGGAATAGATCCCAGAGATGAGGATAGTTGATATTCCCTCCTAGAAGGAGGGGTGGAAAAAGCCACCTGAGATTCTGGCTGCTCCCTCCTGCACCTCTCAGCCATTTGTCTGTCATTCTGCCCTAACTTCAGGTAATGTCAGGTCTTGAGAGGTGGTCAAGTATACGGTGCATGCAAGATTCAGCTATGAGAGGAACTCCATCTAGGCAGCTATGAGGAAGCCATTGTGTTATCTATGCTGAAGTGAGAGTTTCTAGGGGTGCAGATGCTTTGGGGTAACCCTTTACCCATGCTCTGTAAGCCCAATACGTTCATTGGCTCCACAGTGTAGACTCTGGTAGACCACACTTGTGTTTGTCACTGAAGCTCTGTCAGGAGAGGGTAGATGTTTGCTTGTGTCTCCCCAGGGAAGAGATTCTCCTAACAGAGCTCAGAATCCTTCAGTGAAGCCTAACCTAGAGGAAGAAGTTAGCTAGCTTCTTTCCAATGAGGTGATTTGTAGAGATATTCATGGGACTGAAGAGAACTCAGAAACTGGGTCATGTCCTGGTTTGCCAGCCCTAGGCTTTTTTTTTTTTTTTTTTGTATAGACCAAGTTTAACTCACAAATGAGATGAGAGAAAATGTTCTGAAAAATACTTGATGGGAGGGGAGGGAATATATCATTATTTTAGAGTTCCAGGCTCTGCTTTTTTAACTTTATAATGCATATATAATAAAAATCCCACAGACATCCTGGTTGGAGAAATACTGAAAGACTGAGCAGGACCCTGCAGGTGTCCAGGCAGGGAAGCAGATCTGTCAACCTGGATCAGAGTCCGAGGAGTCTGATGCCAGCTGGTTCATTGTGAGCATATTTAAAACACAGTAAAATTTAAACATATTTAAAACAATTTGGGTAAAAGTTTCTAGGCAGCAATCATTCCCACTGCAGGTTTCCAGGCTAGAACCATTTCCATTCCAGGTTCACAGCTTAAGCTGTGGCTACTTAGAAATTCCTTTACAAAGTACATGTGACCATGAGGGTGGGTTCTATAGCTAAAGGGTCTGGAACTGAGTGTGGTTCCCCATGGAGATAGCATAGAGGTCAGCAGGCTATAAAGTACATGTGACATCTCCCCTAAGGATAGGTTCTATTAACTGGGAGCTAGAAATAAAGGTCTAGGGAGGGAGAGTCTTGAATAAACATTCTGGGGAATTTGGGTGAAGGTGGGTGAGGTGTGCCAACACAGATAGCAAAAAGGTCACAAGGTCATCAACAAAATCCATTCTCAGCCTTCTGGGTGGAAAACAGGAAATCCCTCCCTTGTTAAATATTCCTGTTTTACTAGTGTTCTGTGGGATTACAGATTACCCACAATTCTTAAAGAGTACAATATTGATCATCTTTTCAATCTAGCATTACAAATCATGGCTAGTACAATGAGTCAATTAAACTAAAAATGACAACAGAATGTAAAAAAATCCCCAGGTCCTTAGAAGTTGAGAAACATATATAAGAACTCACACTGTAGTGGTAAAAATGCTCACAGCTAGAAAGAATGGCAAATCAAATCCTGTGAAAGGAACAGGTGACTGCAAGGGATGTTTGCTCCCCAGTCACATGCTAGGGAAGAATTAAGACAAAAGTCTGCATATCTGACTCAAGAAGAAGGGATTAAATGTAAGGCTGTAGAAGGAAAGAAACAATAATAACAACAACCAATCAGATAACCACGGAGCTAGAGATGGCTCAGCAGGTCAAAGTCCTGGCTGCTTTTGCAAGGGAATGGAGTTCGGTTCTTAGCACCCACATGATGGCTCACAACTGTCTGCAACACCCTCTTCTGACCTCTGCAGGCAGCCACATGATACACAGACATATATGCAGGCAAAACTTCATATGCAAAAATAAAAATAAATAAATCTTTTAAAAATAGATAAACATCATGCAAAATCTGTGTAATATTATCAAAAGGGGGAGACAGAGATTCAGTTACTACCAGGAATAAGAAGGTAGTCATCGGAGAAAGCCATGTACACATTACAGGGCAATGATAAGATAGCAATAATGACCTTATGTCAATAAATTTGAAAAGGAAAAAAACTTTTCAAATTCTTACAGAGCTTTATGCAATAAATAAAGAAAACGGAAGATTTGCATAGCTACATGACATCTAAATTGAGTGCTTCCCTGTCCCTAAAGTACTTCCATGTTCACTCAGATGGTTGGTTCAGATATCTAAGAAGGAACCAACTGTTGTCCTCATAAACGGTCCCAGGGAGTCGAAATACAGAAAAAATTTTGATTCCATTTCCTAAGATGACACAGCTTGATTTTATCATATGACAAGATACTACAAGAAAGAAAAATCACTAATCAATATTCCAGGAACTTACACAAAGACATGCTAGAACAATTAGAAGCAATGACTATGCAAAAGAGCACAGATCTCAAACTGACTGCGCACAGTCCAGGAAGGAACATTTGCTTAGTATTAGTAATCAGTATATTACATAGAGAACAAAGAGAACACCATCACCCTTAAACATGTAGGAAACACACTGGCTTTGGTCACATGGGTATCTCAGTCAAGGACACCAACTGCAGTGACATGAATATCTCAGCACACTGATTGCATTCACATGACATATCAGCACACTGACTGCAGTGACATGAACATCTCAGCACACGGACTGCAGTGACATGACATTTCAGCACACTGACTGCAGTGACATGAACATCTCAGCACACGGACTGCAGTGACATGAACATCTCAGCACACTGCAGTGACAAGAACATCTCAGCACACTGACTGCAGTGACATGATCATCTCAGCACATGGACTGCAGTGACATGACATCTCAGCACACTGACTGCAGTGACATGAACATCTCAGCACATGGACTGCAGTGACATGACATCTCAGCACACTGACTGCAGTGACATGAACATCTCAGCACACGGACTGCAGTGACAAGAGTATCTCAGCACACTGACTGCAGTGAGTGACATGAACATCTCAGCACACTGACTGCAGTGACATGAACATCTCAGCACATTGACTGCAGTGACATGAACATCTCAGCACACTGACTGCAGTGACATGGTCACTCAAAAGCATCTCAGGGAGTCAGAGAGAGAAGTTTCTTGATCTGATTAAATAAACAAACAAGCAATAAACAAAAAATCATACATCAAACATATTGAATGATTAAATATTGAAAGTTTGGCCTTGAAATTGGGAATGAAGCATACAAACTCACATTGTTCACCATCACATGGAATATAACTGTAGTCAGCCTGGGATGCAAGGTAGAGTTTTAAAATGTAGAAATAGAATTCGTCAGGAATGGCAAAACTGTGTGTGTTAAAAATCCAAAATTACTGATGGAGGAGTCTTTCCATATCTGCAGAAATATTTTATTTTAAATACTAAAAACTATATGAAAGAATGTCAGAAGAAAATACAAAAAGGCTTCAAAAGTACAACCCATAAAATGACATAGGATATTATTATTTTATGATTCAACACTTTCATTTGCTGATCTAAACTATGAAGGAGATTGGTAAAGTTTACTAGTTATGAAATCAATTTGCAAACTCCAGTGGCTACTTCTACATGTAAGTACCAAATCAATAAAAAATAAATGTAATATCTTTATCCCCAGTTGATAAAGAAAACCAAACAAATGGAGGAAATACAACCTTCATGAACTGTGATTCTAGTATGTTCTGGCTAGACCAATCACAGAAGAGCACAAAAAAAGACAGTATGGTGTGAGCACAGGCTAATGAACAGACCTGGAATATATCAATCAGCTAGGTAAACAATCATATTATACACATCAGTGGCAGAAGGGCCAATGCAATGTAATAGGGAACGATTTTTCAGTAGATAACTCCAAGAAAAACACACATACATGTACATATTGTAACCCCTTTCATCAAAATTTGCACCAATCACAAGTGGCTTTCGTTTTAAATATAAAGCAAATAAAAAGTTATCTAAAATCACCTCAAGAGTGCTAGCCACAAATAAAATATAAGTATATGATTATTTTAACATTTAAAGCTCATATTCAACAAAATGCACCGTTACGAGTAAAAAGTCACCCACAGAGAGGCAAAGATAGCTCTGTCCCTTTAACAGAGAACTCATGCCTGCATGCACACATCTAATTACTACATCTGTCATATAATGCCATTATAGACCAATAAAACAGACAAAACAGTAGAAAGGAACAAAAGACTCAGAGATTTCACAAAGGAAGGTGTTCATTAATCAGGACAGAAATCTAGGTTACACTGGCAGGGTTCAAATAAGGAAACAGAAAACACTGAACACTGACAAAGCCGAGGAACAGTTGCCATATCCACACACTGTAAATAGAAATTAGTTAGCACGGTGATTTGGGACAATGGTCTCAACATATACTAAAGCTGAACATGAAATGCTTGACACAAAAATTCTACTCCTAGACGGATACCCAACAGAAAAGTATGTCCCCAAGCTTTATGTACTAGAATGTTCCTAGCTGTTCTGTCAGGAGTTGCTCTAACTGGGAACTGACTTAACTATACAGATTAGAGAGTGGGAGCTGGGGAGATGATTCAACAGTTAAGAGCCTTGTTGTTCCGGCAGAGGACCTGAGCTCCCAACAGCTCCCAATACCTGTGACATCAACTCTGGCTCCTCTTCTGGTCTCTGTGGGCCCCTTCCCCACCCCCACATATATATCTAATTAATAACTACAGTAGAATCTTCAAAAATAATTAAAATAAAACAATGTACATTAAATGTTAGTATATTTACACAACAGAATACTGTGTGGTGAGGACACAGGAAAAAAAAACCCTCTAGAATGTTAAAAAATATAAATTTATCTCAGAAAATGATAGCAAATGAAAGAAGCCGAACAGGATTTCAGTAATGTTTTCTGCATCTGGACAGAGGTCACACGGATCTCTTCATTCCTTTGCGACTGCGCACAGTATGTTCATCACTTCTGCATTTCTTGTATGTATATTATATAACCTTACACTAGCGAATGATTTATAGTATGTCCTGAACCCCAGCAAGGATTTTTATTTTTATAGAAGTATTTTTGGCTAGGCTAATTAAAATAAAAGTTGACTGATTTATTCGTTAATTTACAAATGCTTTTTGTGGCTCTTCAAACTACTAAACCCATTTCTTCCTTTCTGCCAAGGCAGGCTTTTCCATCGCCACCCGCTGCCATTACAAACACCACAGGAGAAGGCGCTTTGCTACTTAGAGACATTTAAATTCACAGAACTTTTTAATTACCAAAACCTCCCCTTCTGCTGGTTACAGGCATTGTTAACCCCAAAGCTTTTGACTTGGAGGCAGGCTGAAGAGCTAGGGTAGGAAGTCAGGCAGGTGCTCGGATGCCTAAAAACCGTTGCTCCTGGTGGGATCGTAAAGCAGAGAGACCACACTGGAGGAGAGGACATTGGTTCTCTGATCCAAAGACATGCTGGGAAATGAAACAAGCCACTTCCGAAGGACAGATGTAATAGGATTCCATGACTCTGAACTCCCTGGAGTGACATAATTCAGGGGCACAGAGCACAGGGTGGTGGTTCCCTATGGCTCATTGGACAGAGGAGCAGGAAGCTCTTAATAGTACAGAACTTCATTTAGAGATGACCAAGAGACTGAAAGTAGATGGCTGAGACAATCAGGGAAGAATGCCAAATGTATGAAACCTCCCAGAACTGAACTATCTAAAAAGGTTTTTGGGTTTTTTGTTTGTTTGTTTTTGTATACAGATGTTTCACCTGCATGTATGTCTGTATACCATTTGCATGCAGTGCCCTCAGAGGCCAGAACTGGATCCCCTGAAACTAGAGTTACAGGCAGTTGTGAACTTCAATGTGGTTGCTGGGAACCAAATTCAGATCCTCTAGAAAAGTGGCCAGTGCTCTTAACCTCTGAGCCACATCTCTAGCCACCCAGAACTGTACTCTTAAACAACAAACAAACAACAAAACGGTGAAGTTTGTGTAATGCACATTTTATCACAATGGAAATACTTCTTAAAATTCTAAAGCTCATGCTTGGCACTCTTCTCCCAGCAACTCCTGATTGTGGTCACTCTGTTACCAGGTGCTGCCACTCTGTCCCCATCCCTTCCATCTCAGGGTATGTGCCCGGTACACCTTTGGGCAACATGTGGTACACTCGTTATTGTGACTGCTTGAGTCTGAAGTGGTCCCCACAGCCTCACATTTGGAAAGTTTGGTTCCCAGGTGTGGAGCTGATATGAGGGACTGTGGAGACTTTGGGAGGAGGGAGCCGGCTGGAGGAAGTGGGTACCCTGGGGACCAGGCCCTGGGAGTATATCATCCCTGGCCTCTTCCTGCCCTGCCCTCTGTTCCCTCATCAGCCACATGTTCCCTCCACTGTGATGCTCTGCCCAAGTGCATGGGACCAAACCACCATAGACCAAACTCTTTGCAAGTGTGAGCCAAAGTCAATCCATTTTCTTTTCATTTATTTTCATCAGGTATTTTGCCATAGTAGTGTGAAAATCCCCAAACACAATTCTTAAACCCAAAATGGGAAAGATGTTATTGGGAGAATCTGGAAAGGCATTTCCTTGTTGCATTGTTTCAGAGTAGAGAGATTAGCTATGAATCAGCCTCATAGAGAAGCTGTTTATCCTGACAATCCCTTGAATAACAGACAGAAGATAAGAAAACAAATCAATAATAAGCAGAACGTTATAGCTAGAACCAAAGGAGGCTACACGTTCCCTATTTTAGAGACTAAGTATGGGTTTTGAAACGGAAAGATATCTCATAAAACTGTATATTTCATTGTAAAAAAAAAAAGGTGAAATTCAAGTTGAAGGAGAAAAGCAGTACTCTGTTCATTAGTGTTGCTTCAAATTGCTATGTTAATCTGTTAGAACATAAATGTCCACAGGTCCTGACCGAACTTTCTCTCACTCTTCCCATTTCATGCACAGAACTCTTAAAAACAGACAGCATGAGACCCAGACCCAGCTGTTCTGGAACCACTGTGTAACCCTGGCTGTCCTGGAACTCACTGTGTAGACCTGGCTGTCCTGGAACTCCCTGGGTAACCTGGCTGTCCTGGAACTCACTGTGTAGACCTGGCTGTCCTGGAACTCACTGTGTAGACCTGGCTGTCCTGGAACTCCCTGGGTAACCTGGCTGTCCTGGAACTCACTGTGTAACCCTGGCTGTCCTGGAACTCACTGTGTAACCCTGGCTGTCCTGGAACTCACTGTGTAACCCTGGCTGTCCTGGAACTCACTGTGTAACCCTGGCTGTCCTGGAACTCACTGTATAACCCTGGCTGTCCTGGAACTCACTGTGTAACCCTGGCTGTCCTGGAACTCACTGTGTAACCCTGGCTGTCCTGGAACTCACTGGGTAACCCTGGCTGTTCTGGAACTCACTGTGTAGCCTTGGCTGTCCTGGAACTCACTGTGTAGCCCTGGCAGACTTGAAACTCACTATGAAGTCCTGACTGGACTAGAAGTCACCGAGATCCACCTACCTCTGCCTCCTGAGTCCTGGTGTCAAAGGCATGAGCCATCACACCCAGAAAAATCTATATTCTTTATTAGAGAATGTAGTCATCATAATCTGCCCTTATATGTGTGTCTTTCTTCTCTCAATTCTGACACAGCTCACACCAGATTCACCCCAATTCTATCACATGATCAATCCCCAGAAAGGTCCTTTCTCTACAGGATACCAGGTCTGACTGTAGCACCTCCTCCTCCTTCTCTGTGTGACAGGTTTGAATCACCTTAAAGCAATTCCATAATCACCCTTTCTGTGAAGCACTCTATATTGTGTCCCTCTTTGTGCCCTCATAGTGACCTACTCCTCTTCCTTGACTCCTCAGTGACTCAAAAACTTTGTGGTTCTGTACATTTCAGCTTTTAGACTAGAAAAGTTTCCTAATTACATCCCCTGCCCTAGAACAAGACCTTCAGCAGGCTCTCAGAACCGTGTTGGATATATGGATGGGCAAGAATGGAAGAATAAACCCTCCTAGGACATAAGCATCTGCTAGTATAGATTTCACTAAGACACAGGGACTCTTGTCCAAAGACAGAAAAGGTATATTAGCTATACTTTTTCTGTGGCTGTGATAAAACTCCATGACCAAGGCAACTTATAGAAGGGTTTCTTTGGGCTGTGATTCCAAAGGGATAGGAGCATATCAGCATCACGGAAGGGAAGTTGGCAACAGGCAAACATGGCAGCTGAAACGGCAAGATGAGAGCTCACATCCCAAACAAGAAGAAAGAAGCAGAGAGAACAAACTGGGAACGGCAAAAGGCCTTGAAACCTCAAAGACCACCCAAAGGGGAGCACTTCCTCCAGCAAGGCTACACCTCCTAAGCTCCCCTAACAGCACCACGAACAGGGAATCAAATATTCAAATATCTGAGTGTATGGTGGACATTCTCTTTCAAACCAGCACAAAGGGTTAAGGTCCTTCCTAACTAAGAAGGAAGAGTTTTTATTGTGAACTTCTTCACCCCCACTGCTAACTCCAGCTCTCCCAAGCTGCTGTATATGCACAGAGCAGAGCTCACTAACATTACTTACAGGACTCTTGCTATAATCAATTTACAACAGTTCACTGCTTCAAAGTTGAGAAAGTAATAACTTATTTTTGTATATAAATTAAAGACAGTATTTTTCTCTAGTGATTTTTTAAATACAAAAATTTCTTCATAGAAAACATGTGATAGAAAGGCAATTTGGAATTTTTTCCATATACAGTCCTCTTAAGTCATATCCCTGGAGCCACTTGGATCAGGGTACAAGGAGGCAGGAAAGAGTTTTATGCACACACGTTCACACACAGGGCACTCTTATGTGAGCCAGGCAGTGACAAGTTACTTGGACGGCTGGGTCCACCAAACAGAATTGCGCCTTGTGTTGGAGAGGCATCAGAACTGTTGGGCTTGAAGGTTTGCCTTGGCTTGGGTTCCTTGCAACACCACCCACCTCTCTTCAGTTGCAGTATCCTAATCAGGTCACCTAGATGTTGTGAAATAGATCCTCCTTGAAAGAAAGAGGAAAGAGGTGATGTCTATTAAAAAGTAATAGCCAGGGCAGAGGAGAAAGTATATTTTTACCTATAGCCCAACCTGAACATTGTGGAAAGTTGTTGGTAGCATAGAAAATCCCAGATCTCTAGGAATCAGCGGCATTTAGTGAGCACCCCAGCAGACCACGGGGCAGGAAAGCAGAATTAAGCTCGGGCTCTGGAAATTCAGAACTGAGTCTACTTCATACAGCCTCTGTGATGATCTCATGAACTGATATATGTAAAGAACTTTAGATAGCACACAGCACTGCTAGCTACGATGCAATGTCTGACCCCATGTAGTGGGACAACTTCCCTGATCTGAGCCGCCCTGGAGTGTGAGGAAGGAGGAAGGTCATCAGTGCTTCTCAACAGGCTAGAACCTTGTCAATTCTTGGTGCTCAGACTTGCACCCATAAACTGTATGTGAAATCCACAAGTCTGTTTAAGAGGTATTAGGAATTTATTAAGATATGAGATGGAGAAATACACTCATGAATACAGGATATGGTAATCCAATTGCAGAGTCCTTGGAAAGCTGGGGACCGATCACATGCTGCTTCAAGCTGCCTGACCCGGTCTTCACCACACAAGAGAGCACACCACTCGACTGCCTTGCACTTAAAGGGTCAAGTACACAGACAGAAAGCCACACCCTAGGGTTTGTACCCCCAAAGCCATTGGCAGAAATAAATTCCCAAAACACTAAACCTAAGAAAAGATGTGACAAACAAAAAAGCCCAACAATTATGGAGCCTACCTTCAAATCCCTTGAAATTCATGGACCTGTACCCATTAGCTGTGAGCTGATTTCAGCCCTTGCCCCATGAGCCGACAACACCATCATAGACATCTACCAGTATTACCTGGCCGCTTCAGACTTGGGGCTTCTTCCTTGTGCATTTCTCCTTGCATCCCTGTATCCTGCCCAAAATTCATTCAATATCTTGATCCCTTATGAAACAAATTCTACTCTGAGGATTTCTTACCTGGTGGAGTTGTCCTCCTGCCTTTTGATTCAGGCTGTCTGTGTGGAACAGACAGACTTCAACCATCACACAGCAACATGTCCTAAACTATGTCCCTAGTTGGCAGGAGGTATCTGCTAGAAGCAGCTGGTATCCGCTTTAACTCCACCTGCCCTTAGCACTCAGGAGGAGAGGGCAGGTGCACAGTCAGGCAGTGACAAGGTCTTTCCTATTTAAAAAATGAAATAGAGTTTAAGATGTATTCAACCATACTTTGCTTTTTTTTTTTTCTCTCTCTCTCTTAGTAGGAGAATATACTTCTTTGAAGCTTTGGGGAAGGTATCATTTCATGGCTAAATGCAAAAGAAGTAAAGATGGTAACTAATGGGAAAGTTCTGTCAGGGCCAGTATCAGGCACCAAACGGGCCCTTTGTGAAAAAAGGGATGAGGAGCCAGCATGCTCACAACTATAGAAGGGTCTTCCATTGTTCAATAAGTCTTCATTTCCTCCAGCACTTGAGCTACCATGAAGCAGCCAAAGAATTTCCAGTCTTAGCAATGTTTTGGATCAGATGACAACTTGAACATCAACTTATGACAGATACCCAAATTCTGGGTCAGGTCCATAATTTATTTTAAACACATAACTAAGTTTAAAACAACAAAAAGAAATCTATCTCTGTGTCTGTCTCTGTCTGTCTGTCTCTCATCTCCATCTCTCTCCTCTCTAACTGTCTCTCTCTGAATCTGTCTCTCTACATCTCTATCTCTGTATCTCTGTTTCTCTCTGTGTCTTTGTCTCTATCTCTGCCTCTATCTGTCTGTCTCTGCCTCTATCTGTCTGTCTGTCTGTCTGTCTGTCTCTCTCTCTCTCTCTCTCTCTCTCTCTCTCTCTCTCTCTCTCACACACACACACACACACACACACACACACACACACACACACACACTCCTACAATTTGCCCCACAGGGTGAGGAACAGGATGAGGGTGGGAAATTCTAAGTCTTAATAACCCATAGGCTTGAGTTTCAGGGTCTGTTGTATATCAGGTGTGGGTTCATGCGGGTCTGTGGAAAGAAGACACAGAGCACTGTAAGGATGATTTTTAGCCTTTCCAGCTGCAGGGGGATCAGCCTCTTGTGGACTGACTCACTGTCACTTAGCAAAGAACTTTTTTTATCTTATCTGATTTACACCTTTAGCAAGTTAATTTCCATATCCCAAAACCTCTTATCTAAGCTCCCCAATGGGACAATGCCAAATGCAAATTCTCAGTTAAAGAATACCACAGTTTTCTGGGTTGTCCCCAACCAAGTTTTGCATAGGCTTTGTACCGTTAGCAAACTCTCAGATAAGACTTCAAACAGAAGGTACCTGAGACAAAAGTAGCAGTCACAAAAGGAAGATCAAAGCTAGGTGCTAACACTCTGGAATCAAACCAGCTGCAGAAATCTGCAGGATTTCCAACAAGGGTCTTTATGGGAACAGAAGATAGCAACCTTGAAGCTTCATGAGACAAGGAGATGGAACTGGGAACTGAGCCACATAATTGCTCTAGAAGGGAGGGAAGGGGGAGAGGGAAAGAAGGAAGGGCAAAGGAAATCACTAACAAATACTAGGTTTCTATTTATCCTGGGCTGAAATAATAATGAAAAGATATTTAGGAAGCTAGGAATAAAATATTATCTTTACTTGGTAAAGAAGCCAGAAAGATACTTGGAACAATCATCAAGTTTATTGGTGAGAAGTTTTCGCTTTTCTATGAGGACACTGGCCCTCACCACATATGTATAGTATTAGTTTAACAAGGAGGGGGAATGTATTGAAGTGTGAAAGGAGCTGAACACATTATTTCTGTGATTTTTTTTCATGTCAAATACTACAAAATCTACAGAGAAATCACTGGGTATGATGGGAAAGTAAATAGAGAAGAGAAACTGAGTAAGTGTTGGAACACGGTGAAAGATTTACAACACGCCCCCACGGTCAGGCGTGTTCGCATATGCCTGGCGGACACTTCCGCCTAGCCAGGCCCAGGTCAGGATAGCCATTTCCGGGTCAGGGCATCTCGCGGGACCGAGATGCGTGACGTTTCACTGGCCACGTAAGCGCGCAACGTGGCCATGTGATCTACGCGCTTGCGTGTAGTAGTGACGCTGATCTGTCCACGCCCAGCCTTTAAAATCAGGCGCCATGCTCCTGGCTTCCCCTTCTCCACACACGTGTTTCCCGCAGGCCTGTTCACTCTCTGTCCCTTTACCTTTAATAAAACTCTTTGTTAGCGGATTCTGTCGTGTTTTGTGGCATTTCCTTGCTGGGTAAGAACACAACGCAGCTAAAAAACTAACACACGGTCCATGAACGAAGCTGTGTGAGATTTCTGAGGGCTTGTGAGAAAACTCCAAGTAAACAAGACAAGAATCTTGTAGCCTCTGTTCCTCCATAACTTGGATTTGTTCTTGGAATGTGCTTTGGTGCCCCTCCTAGGTGCAATAGTAGGAGTGGGTTTACTTCAAATTATTCAACGTCTCACCCATTGTCTTAGGTTTTATTGCTGTGAAGAGACAACATGACCACAGAAACGCTTGTAAAGGAAATAATTTAATTGGGGTTGGCTTACAGTTCAGAGGTTTAGTCCACTATTTTCATGGCAGGAAGCATGGCAGTGTGCAGGCAGCCATGAAGCTAGGGAAGGAGCTGAGGTTCTTATAGCTTGACTCACAGGCAACAGGAAGTGGTCTGAGACATTGGGTGTGGCCTGAGCATATTTGAGACCTCAGAGCCCATCTCCATAGTGACACACCTCCTCCAACAAAGCCACATCTCTTAACAGTGCCATTCCCTGTGGGCCAAGCATTCAAACACATGAGTCTATGGAGGCCATACTTGTTCAAACCACCAAACTCACTATTATTCAGAATGATGCTTCCAAGCATAAATTGTCCTCCTGACTATATACAGTCTAAACTCATGTGACCTTGCCCTTGTGACTGTATACAACTTGAACTCAAGTGACCTTTGCTCACATGACCTTGCCTAACCTTTAGAATTCCCCTAGAGAGCAGAAACAGTAAGTAAAAAGAAGTAATTCAAAAGAAGAGTGGGTCAAGGATTTGGCTTAGAGTTTAAAACCTTCGTTGTTGTTGTTGTTTTTTTTTCTGTGTGGACTCTAAAGTTACTGAGAGAAAAGTAGTGAGAGCTGTGGATTGAACTGAGGAGGCAGGCAGGAGGATGGCCAGTGAGTGAAACTGTATGTAGGTAGGAGTGAGTTCTATTTATATAGGGGGGTGGTGATTGGAGTTAACAGCGGTATGAGGCATATGCAAAATTATAAGTGTCTTGTCCATCTTAAGAGTCATGGAGCCAGGCAGTGGTGGTGTATGCCTTTAATGCCAGTACTCAGGAGATATAGGCAGGTGGATCTCTGAGTTAGAGGCCAGCCAAGTCCTCTAACTACAGAGTAAGTCCCAGAACAGTCAGGGCTACACAGAGAAACTTTGTCATGAAAAACAAAACAAAAAAGGAGTCATGGGACCAGCTAAAGAAGCGTTATCAGCCAAGAAAAGTGTTGGGGCTTGTTGAATAAATCCGAATTACTTTTAATGATAAGAATTTGGAAGAGAATGTTATGAACATTGTTTAAACGTGCAACAATCCTGACTCCAGTGACTCACACTGCTCTTATTGCCCCAGGGTGTGACACTCATTCACAGTTTAGTGCATATGGCCTATTGTCTCACCGGGTGAGTTGTTTATGGATTCAGCCTTACTCAAGGCTATGATCCCTTTTGCAAGCGTTATGCAAAGGCCATCGATTTGCCTCAAACTGTCTTTTGCACGTTCTCTGGCTTTCCTGTGACTTCAGACTGTTGCTTCATCATTGTCTCACACTGCGCTTGCAACCCATTGAAGACACTACCTCACATGCAAGCCACTTAGTCACATCCTTATCATCTCCAACTTACCTTTTGAAGGATTTAGAAAATGCATTAGTTACTTTTCTCATCTCTGTGACAAAATGCCTCACAAAAGCAACTCTGGGGAAGGAGGGTATATTCTAGCTCAAGGTCAGGTAGAGTCTGTCAGGGCAGAATCCCAGTGGTGAGCTTGTGAGGTACTACAAGCTTGTGTGGTGTCTTAATTGTGTCTACAGTCAGTGTCTTAGTTACTTTTTTATTGCTTGGACAAATACCATGACCAAAGAAACTTATAAAAGAAAGCATTTAATTGGGTTTAACAGTTTCAGAGGGTTAGAGTTCATGATGTAGGGACAGAGGCATGGCAGCAGGAACAGCTGACAGCCCGCGTCTCCATAAGCAGGATGCAGAGAGAAGCACACCAGGGATGATGGGAGTCTCTTGGAACCTCAAGTCCCATCCCCAGTGACACATTTACTCCAACAAAGCCAACTCCTCTTAATACTTCTCAAATAGCTCCATCAACTGAGACCAAATATTCAAACACACGAGCCTATGGGGCCGTTCTCATTCAACCCATCACAGCAGGGAAGCAGAGAGTGAATGGTGGTACTCATCTCTCCTTCTCCTCTTTATTATTGTTATGCAGGCTAGGACTCCAACCATCAGTATGATGCTGCCCACATTTGGGGTAGGTCTTCTGACCTGAATTAACCTACTCTAGAAACTCCCTCACAGAAATGCCCAGAAGTTTGTCTCCTAGGTGAGTCTAGATCCTGTCAAGTTGACCAGATCAGCCATCAGAGGAAAGAACATCATATTTCCTCTCATTATAGTTTGGCTTCCTGGACTTGGAACATTATCCCTCTTTGCTATTGAGATCTTATTGTCTCTAGAAAATTTGTCATCTGCCCTGATTTTGGGTGCTGGTGTGCTTTCTGTGATCTTATCTTGTGATAGTTGGTCTTGTTAATGCTATTTAGAATAGCCTAGAAGACACAGCTCTGGGCATGTCTATGAGCATCTCCAGAGAGGACTAACAGAGGAGGGAAGACCACTCTCAAAGTGATCACCTTCCAACAGGGACCAGAAATAAAGGTGTGAGGTGCTGTGAACCTGCCTGCCTCCACTAACATCACTGCTGACGTCCCCTTTGACATTAGACCCCAGCTCTCAGTTTTCCCATGTGGACTCCAGCTTCTGAGCTGAGCAGCTACTAGTTTTACTGGTTTCTCCATGTCTACAGCATGCATCCAGCCACTGCTAACCTAGCTAGCTTCTATCATTTAATCCAATCTAGTACACATGCTTTCATAATATGTACATATTCTGTACATGTTATTCTGTCTCTTCTGATCCTCTGCAGAACTCTACCCACCACACTCTCAAACTGCTGATAGGATTAATGAGTCCTGTCAATAATAGGAACAATGACAGAGCTATCATGAAGGCAGCTCTAAGGGGACATAACTTCATGTGTTAGGTACAGGTAGAGCTAATGACATCTCTAAGGACCTGTGTGTAGGAAATTATATTGCCCAGCCAGGCTGTGTGTCAATTTATATAGAATTATAAATATATAAAATATTTTTAGAATTATATTATTAATTATTTTATAATTAATTATATTAACAATTATATTTAATTCCATATAACATGGAATTAGGGGGAAATTCTGAAGCTGCTGAAGATGTCTCTGTAATATTAATGTTCTGCATCAATTGTTCAAACCCAAGGAGACCCTAACTAACCATAGCGCTAGTTCTTCTCTGAGTAAGTCAGCTGTGTTTTTAAAGAACAGACAGGAGCTCCTTTGAGTCCCAACTGACGTCTGTCATAGCCCTGGAAGTTTGAGTTGAAGCAACAGGAGGGACTCATGGTTGGTGTCTTCTAGAAGTGGCCCTTGTTGTGAAAATCAGAATGTCCCATTTTGTGTTAGTGTTATAAATGTGGAGTAAGGTTCTACTAAGAAAGATGCACTCAGCTAGAAACACAACAGTCCAGGGAGTCTCAGCTGGAAGAATGGAGACTTTTTTTTTTTTTTTTTTTGGTTTTTCGAGACAGGGTTTCTCTGTGTAGCTTTACGCCTTTCTTGGGACTCACTTGGTAGTCTAGGCTGGCCTCGAACTCACAGAGATCCGCCTGGCTCTGCCTCCCGAGTGCTGGGATTAAAGGCATGCGCCACCACTGCCCGGTGCATGGAGACTTTTAATGCCTTCAGGAGAAGCTCTGAGACGTGGTGCTTGGGACACTGGCATGGCTTCTAGGAGATCAGCTCATGTGGGACAAGAAAGAGAGATCCAGACCCCTGTGATAGGCTTTCCTATCACTCTGCTTTGCTGAGCTCAGAGTCTCAGCACCCCAGAGTTCCTCCTCACTGGCTCCTTATCTCTGCAGATAGGAGGAACACAAAGGACAGAATCCATACTTTGGGAAAGATAGAAAAACTTAAAGTTGTTCCTGGCCCAGGGCAGCATTTCCCAAGAGGAGCTCTCTAAATGGCTCTTTACCACAGGACACAACAATTGCTGCATTCTACAGGCTGCATTCTACAGGCTGAACTCTACAGGCTGAACTCTACAGGCTGCATTCAAGTCAGACATACTAGCTCATGCCTGTAATCCTAGCACACAGAAAGCTGAGGCAGGAGGCCACCCTGGGATACAAAGCAAAACTCGGGGTTTGTTTTTTTTTTTAAATAATAATGAAAATTAAAAAGTAAATAAGTAAAAAGGTTACTCATATAATCTGTTCTCATTTCTCATCTGGCTGTGGCCCATTCAGAAAGGCACAGCAGGAGGCATAGTCTATTCTCTGGCCTGAAGAGAGGTAACATCATTTCTTTCTGCTTTCCCTTCCCTCCACTCTCTGGAAGCCCCTTTGTCGTCAGTGCCTCAGACACAAGAGAAAAAGGAAAGAATTCTACGTTCTGTCTGCTGCATCATGGTGGAGGAGCATTTGGGGGGAAGCTGGGTGGTTCAGGGCACAGGGGTTTGCTCTGTGGTGCACAAGCTCAGCCTGAGACACTTCCCTACTGATGCCTGGGGGTTGTCTGTGGGAACAGGGGAATGTCAAGACGTGCCTTCAGTGTTCTGATAATCACAGTTACATCATCCAGCCAGACTCCAAGCTTCTGCCTCCCTGACCCAGAATGACCCCAAGGCTCCCCTTTCAGCAGAAGCTCAGATCTTCCCATTTGCTCACCCATGACTTCTCCCACACACTAGAGGTCAGAAGTGTCTTATTACAAAGATGACTTTATAATCCAGTGGGCTACCACCCTTCAGAGACTCCCGCTGAGATCACCCTTTTAGAAGTCTATCTGGATACTAAACCATGGAGTTTCAGAAAATGGAAGGTCAGGGTCTTCTCTGGGACACTGGATCTCAGTTGTCAACAGGATGCCCAAGATGGCAGCACTTATCCTACGTGATAACTTTTTGAAAGAGGTCTTGGGTCTCTAAACACAATGCATTTTCCACCCAGCCTAGCAGGTGCTGGAGTGAGACATTCCTTTCCTGGAAGCTTGTCTATCAGGTCCCACTGAAAAGAAGGAAATGGTGAGTTAGTGAAGTCAGAATTGTGACCAGAAGAAAATAGATTCTACACCATATGGCACAACTGGTTGTAGGTTAGAACAAAACCAGACATGAGCATGGCTGGGGTGTGGCTCCATGTATAGAGTGCTGGCCTAGTACCCATGATGCTCTGGGTTCCATTCTCAGCACCGTATTTGCAATCCAGCACTTACTCTGGAGGTGGAGAAGAAGATCAGCAGTTAAAAAAACAAACAAAAACAAAAATGAGATCAGCCCTCCCTCTGTACCACCAGGTTAAAATGGAACCGGAGTACACCCTAAATGTAAATGTCCTAGACTCTGAGGACAGGAGGGGGAAGGACAACAGGAAGGAACAGTGTTGATACAGTCATGGTAAGGGTAGTGGGAACAGTAGGAATAATATCAAAAAACGAGAGTTTCAGAGTGCAATTGGTACAAAATGATAACGAATATGCTTTAGGATCTTGTCTTCTAACTCTGGCCTGATGAAGGAGTAGCAATGGGTTCTGAGAGCCCAGCGTCTTTCCCATGCTGACAGAGCTGCTCCTGGCAAGTCCCCAATTCAAACACTGTCCCTCCATAATGCTCTGGTACAATGACACCCTCATCAATACCACAACTTGATCCCACCCTCATCAGTACCACAATCTGACTCCACCATCATCAATACCACAGCCTGACTCCACCCTCATCAATACCACAGCCTGACTCCACCCTCATCAATACCACAATCTGACTCCACCCTCATCAATACCACAGCCTGACTCCACCCTCATCAATACCACAATCTGACTCCACCATCATCAATACCACAGCCTGACTCCACCCTCATCAATACCACAGCCTGACTCTACCCTCATCAATACCACAATCTGACTCCACCATCATCAATACCACAGCCTGACTCCACCCTCATCAATACCACAGCCTGACTCCACCCTCATCAATACCACAGCTTGATCCCACCCTCATCAGTACCACAATCTGACTCCACCATCATCAATACCACAGCCTGACTCCACCCTCATCAATACCACAGCCTGACTCTACCCTCATCAATACCACAGCCTGACTCCACCCTCATCAGTACCACAGCCTGACTCCACCCTCATCAATACCACAGCTTGATCCCACCTTAATTGATATCCTGCTCTGAGCCCACTCTCATCTCAGCAGGATTGGAGACTTAAAAAATCTCCCAAGTATTTGGGACTGGACAGATAAAGTAGCTAATTTAAGGGCACATATTGCTCTTCTAGGGGACCCAAGTGCAGTTCCTAGCACCCACACAGGGTGGCTCATAGCTTCCTGTAACTTCAGGTCCATTGAGTCCAACACCCTCTTCTAGCATCCAAAATACTCACAAATGTGGCATATATTCACATAAACAAATACATATACACATAAATGAAAATAAAAATAAATCTTTAAAAAAATTTCCTAAGTGCTTCAAATTTTGAAATAAATCATGAACAGTGTTCCTGTCTTGGTGAGGAATAGAGGTGAGGACACAGTGCTGGCAGAAGCCATATGTAGAACATGCAGCAGTGCAGATGCCCTCTGGAGGGGAAGTGGGGATTTTTTGTTTGTGATTTTATAGATCATAAACCAAAGAGAAACAGAAGAGTAAATATTCAAAATGATGAAAAAAGCAAAGGAAGGACCGTGTTCCTAAAAGGTGACTGACAGGAGGCATGGGCATAAAGATTTATGTGACCTAAATGCCATCCAGTGGGGACAGAAGAAGGCTATCCAGCCTAAACATCTAGCAGAGTAGGCTACAGCAAGTTTCTATTTAGCTAGGAACTGTTCCTTGGAGAAACAGGTTCCTTAGTGGAAGGCTGTTCTCAGCAGGAAGAGAACCTGATGGCTCCTAGTCACTGTCAGATTGATTGATTTGGAATCACCTAGGAGATACACCTTGAGGCGTGTCTACAGGCTCTTCCAGAGAGGTTTAACAGAGGAGACCCAGCCTGAGTGGGCACACCCATGGGCTGAGGTCTCAAACTGAATCAAAAGGAGAAGGCCAGCTGAGTACCAGCGTTCCTTTCTCTCTGTTTACTGGTCTGCCTAGATGTGGGCAGTTCCAGCCGCACACTCCCACTGCCACAACCTCTGCTGAGCTTTCTCTGCCATGATGGGTTACAGCTCCTCAGACCATGAACCAGAATAGATCCTTTATGGATGTCTAGTCACAGCCACAACTAAAGGGACAGACACAGCGTTCTGTGATGATCGTCCCGGTGGACACATCAGGTGGTCCCATCTGAAGTTGCTAATGGTGGAAATGAAACCCGTCCCACTCTCCATACTTCTTACAGAGTGGTACAATTTTCTGTTTCTCCCAACCACTAGTATCAGTTTTGTCTTTGCCAAAAGCAAAGCAACAAGAGGAACAGAAGCTGCAGGTGGCCACACAACTCTGTGGAGTTTTTTGTTTGTTTGTTCGTTTTTGTTTTTTAGCTCTGAGGAGTTATACATGTCCCTTACCTGATACTTGTTTACCCAGACTTCCCAGCTTACACTTTTTTTTGTTCCTTAGAGATGTCTAAGATGGAATTAGACTAGTCAATGAATATTTACTTAATGGATGAGCAATACCAAAGCGCAATGCAAGCATAAAAAATGCACTATTTCCTTGAAAATTCAAAGGAAAGGAAACAGAAAGCCAAATGTTCAGAGGAAGAAAATGGGGAGATTTGGTTAATTGTCCAAGAGGTCTCAGAACAGCGTTTTAAAACATCAGAATGAGTGAACAGGAGAATCCCTTGGAGCCATGGTGTCCTGTTGCTATGACTCACCAGCCTAGAGGCTGAGACTACACACAGGGTTCTGCTGACATGGAGTGTGAAGAGGTGCCAGGCTGAGCATCAGGGAAGAGGGCAGGGCCTGGCAGAAGTCTTTTGGAAAAGGAAGCCAGGAGCCACAGGGTGAAACTGGATCCTAAGGACACAGGGGGCCTCACTAGAGAACGTTATTCCAGAGATGAAAAACAACGGATTAAAAGGAGAATTGAGGGGGCAGGGACTGGCAGAACAGCTCAGTTGTAAAACGCTTGTCATAACAACCTGAATTCAATCCCCAGCACCCACATTAAACAAAAAAACAAAACAAAAACAAATAAAACTGACATGGTGGTGCACGCTTGTAATCCCAGCATTGAGGAGGCAGAGATTGGGAGATCATTGGTTTGGCCAGCATAAATAAATCAATGAGCCTGTCTCCAATATTAAGGCAGACAACACTTCTGAGGACTCCTAAGGAGCAACACCCCAGGATATTTTCTCTCCTACATGCGCATGCGCGTGCACGCACCCCCCCCCCCACACACACACAAATTTAGGGAGAGAGAGAACACGGGAATAGGTAAATATCAGCTCTTCTCTGCTTCTAGAGTCTTGCAAACTCCAGTTGCATGGAGGGAAGGGGCCAATACTGAGTGGGTGCTGTACGGACAAAAATTGTTGTCAAATGTTTCCATTTTAAGTTATTTATATAGTATTTTAGCACTGTACCATTATGCATTGTTGTTCTATGGTGTTGTATGATCATAGGGGTTTTTCCTTTTATTGTAGAATACACAAGAAGTGACAAGAATCAACACCATAGTTGCCTATTCCAAGACTCCATGATTCTTGCCCTCAAAATCCTTGAATGGAGTCTTACTGTACTCAGATGAACCTGAAGCTTGTATGAGCAAAGACCCCTGCATGGCTCCTCCTTCCACACCAGTTCAGTTCCACACCTCCCAACCTCCCTGTGGTGATTATGAAAGGGCTATTAAATGACCAACAGCCTGGCTTAGGGAGTGCAGGGCCTGGAAAGAAGAATGACAGAGGGCTAGGCTTCTCCATCCTGAGGTGGAGGCTGCTTCAGTTACACAGACTGACTGGCAGTAGTTCCTTCTGAGCTGAGACCTGCATGACCATGAACGCAGGCTCTTCACAGATACAGGTCTACATGGCGATGCCTTTCCTGTTCCAACACAGAAGCCCCACGATCGAAGCTCCTTGAATTGCTGCAATTTCTTGGTGAGCTGACAGTGAAGGAATGCTGTTAAAACTCTTAACCCTTTTTGCAAATTGTTAAAGCATGGTCACCACACCATTTGAAACATGAATTCTCTGAGATTCAACCCTTGGCTTACGCATGAGGCTTCCATGGAAAAGCATGAGTTAGAAATGAGACCACAGTCAAGTGGACACAGCAACAGCTTTTAAAAGTGTGGCTTCTGAAGTAGGTGATGGGATTTGCTCTTTAGATGTTGGGCAGCTTCAGAGTCAAAGATCTGAAATGTGAAGTGAAAATGTGTCATGTGTGAGTGTTGGCATTCCAACATGATGAAAACACATGCATACCTGCTTCTTCAGACTTTATGATGGTCAGTTTTACCTTCCTTACATCACATGCTTAGTTTTCTGTCTCAATGTCATTTTTAAAAGACTTTGGGATATTAAAGTCTTTAGATGGTGTGATGACCAATGATGATTGTCAATTTGATGGGATCTGGAATCACCTAGGGAACACAGCTTTGGGTGTGTCTGTGAGTGAGTGGCTCTTTCCAGCAGGTGACTTAACTATCCAGAGATTGGGGACAGCAATGTTACCTGCCTTCCCCTTTTTCTGGGCGAGTATATTGGTCACTGCTATTGTTGATGTGGGCATCATACTCTGCTAACACCACACTCCAACTCCTTTGGCCTTCCAACATGTACTGAATACCTGGACTCTCCAGGAATGTTCCAGGCCTGTAGTGCCAGATTAGGACCTCTGACGCATCTAGCTTCATGGGCTGAACAGCCATTGGGTTCTCAGCCTCTCTAGTGTGAAAACAGCCATCATTAAGACTACCCAGTCTATCATGTAAGCCAATCAACTACATCTCTTTTCATAATATATAGTCAGTCTGTTCCCCCAGAGAACCCTGAATGCTGTAGACACGCTTCACTGCATTTTTGTATTTCAGGAGGTGCCACCTGTCATTTTTTTCTTTAACCTATTGTTTTTGATTATCAAGCATATAAACATTTCAGGATTTCTTGTTCTCTCTTTTCTTCACAAACATCTATCCTTTTAGGTCTTCCCGGGCCTAAGTTACAATAAAACTATCTAGAAGGCAAGAAGCAGTTGTTCTCCCTACAATTCTAAGTGAGCAACTTGTTTCATAATTTCATTTTCATATTTGTCTTCTGCGTCTTCTTACAATATGGCTTAGTGAAGTGTGCATGGACTTGGATTCAGTTCGTGAATCTCCCACTCATCCTGGCCTTGTGACTTTGATTGAGATGATTCCTCTCCAGGCATACCTCTGAGCTCTGATCAAACACACAAATTTCACACTTGTGAGGATTGTAGAAGACTCTCCCCTTACTATATATAATTATCTGTGTAGTTTAGAATACAGTGGTTTTATTACTTATGTTAGCAAGTGCTTTTCAGGCAATGTGGCAACATCAAAATGACTGGGGCATTAAAAAAAATCCAAATCCAAATGTCTGTGCCTTAGTGATTTGTATTCTATTAGTCTGAGGAGGTTGTGTCTGTGGATTTCTGTGGGTAACTCAATGGGCAGCTGGTGTTGAATCTCCTGGATCACAGGTAAGTGAGTATCAGTAATCACCATCCCAAGGAAGAAAACAGCCACGGTGCTTCAGCCCCCAGGAGAAAGGTGCCTATCCATGTGCTTCAGAAAGAATCAGCTCATTCATCCACCCTCACTGCTCAGGCTCACCCTGCTAGAGAGAAGAAACCACTGTGTGGCTTGCCTTCTCTATGGGTTCTGTGACAATTATATGCATCCTAGTTCTTAAAGCTAGCAAAATTTATTTTATTGTTCTGATTTTGAGGACTTTTTTTGAGATAGTATCTATCTATGTAGCCCAGCCTAGCCTGAAGCTAATAACATATAGTTCAGGCTGACCTCAAACTCATAGAAATCCTCCTGCCTCTGCCTCCCAAGTGCTGAGATTATTAGCATGGTTCAAAAATTAAATAAAAAAATGATATTTAGGATTTATTATCCAGACACATTCCAATATAATTGTCTACAAAATTTGATGTAAAAATAAGAGAAATAAAAATCCCTTAAAATAAGTCATAATACTCATACATGTAAACGAAGAGCTCTACCAACCCAAACCTGTTAAAATGTTGATACTTCTTTATAATGCTTCAAAGGGAAAGTGAGTTAGATAGCTATTAATGTGCACACTACAGAAATTTAAAGCTACCTTGGGATAAGCATTAGGAGTCTTCTATCATTTTATATGGAAGAAAATTTACAATGTTGTCATTTGCTTACTGTCTACCCCAAACTCCTACAAATTCCACAGCAATTTGTTGCTAGTATTGAGGGGTCTGTGACTGAGCTACTATGTATGTAAAAGGTAACTCTATAACATACAGCAGGACAAACATTTACCATGCTGACAACACCTGATTGGGGCAAGACCACCAGGGGAGAAGAAAGGTCTGCTCCCTTTTGTAGCTTGTTCAAAGTCCTAGACACTAGGAGAGTTGATACATTGTGTCAAATGCAAGTGCATGATTATTTTTATTATTACTACTAATAAATTTATTCACTGTACCAGAAGAGATGGTGGAAACAACCAAATATAACAGCTTAGAGGAAGTACTGCAATGTTTGGAAATATTTTTAAAAATATTAAAAATGTTCAGTAGGATATTTGTTCTAGAACATATACATTCACTCACATCAAGGACACACTGTAAAACAAAATATGTGTCACACAAAATGAATCCAACAGGTAGCACTAAAGCACTTATATTATTACAAACTAGGCTAGACACTATACTAAATGGGTTATTCTATTTGGCCCTCACCACAACCTAAATGTTGTTGTCCCCGTTTCACAGATGGGAAAACTGAGGCTAGGAGATTTTATGTTGCTGATACTCAAGATGTGGTCCAGAAGTCACAGCAGTGACATCACCTGGAATCCTATAAAGAAAGTGGGATGACAGGCTTAGTCCCCCTCCCTAAGTGATGATGATGGTATTATGCTGCCCAGGTCAAAAATTAACTTAGTCACTGGGCCTGTACATCAGGATCTGAATGATATGCCCTAGGAAGCACATGGCAACATTACTATTTATGAGTGAACAGAATAAACAGGACTGGAGCCTGTGAGATGGCTTAGTCAGTAAAACGCTTGCCTTGAAAGCATGAGGACCTGAGTTCCATTTCCAAAACTCACATAAAGCCAGGGTGGGAGCACATGCCTGTAATCCCACTGCTGAAGACAGGAGATCCCTTGAGCTTGCTGCTCAGCCAGGCTGGCCTAACTGGTGTGTTCCAGGACCTAGTAGGAGATTTTGTCTGTATTAAAAAAGCAACGTGGGTGGTTCCTGTGGACAATAGCCAAGGCGGACTTATGGCTTCCACACATGTGCTGTATTCTCTCTGTGTCTCTCTGTCTCTCTCTCTCTGTCTCTCTGTCTCTGTCTCTGTCTCTGTCTCTGTCTCTCTCTCTTCACGTTGGTATGCACATACACATACACCCTGCAATACACATTATATACATGTAGGCACACACACACACACACACACACACACACACACAGAGGTAAGATTGAAAATGGTCCCTGTGCACAGTACACATGGGCCACCTCAGTGTGGGAGGCACATAGTGAGACTGTCCTTCAGAGGTGAGGAACTCCTCTGCGTTCGTGACCATGCACTCCTTGGCTCTGACTCTGAGGATGAGAGGTACCCGATTTTCCCACTTTCTCAAATGCTCGTTCTTCTAAGCTTCTGTCCCCCACTCAGGTGAGACACAGGCCACAGGGAGACTCAGTTCCTACCTCTCTGTACCTCTCATTGCCCTCTCTGACTATCTCTGACCCTGGTTGCTAGCTCACGTTCCTGTGTGGGACCCTCTGTAGGACAGCCTCACCAGGAGGAACCTCTGCTGTTGGCCAAGTGCACAGTTCCTTCTTCTTATAGACAGAGCTTCCTGTGGTCAGGTCACCTGTGCTCACAGTAATTTCTGTCAGCTACCCCAGGCTTCCCTGATTGCCTCCACCTTTTCCTATTTATGACTTTTCAGTATGTCCATAAACACTATCAGCCCCCCCCCCTACAGAAAACTCCTGTGTCAGTCAACACAGCCTCCTGAAGGATGTTCAAGCTAAAGACTATTGGAGCTTGTGCAGTCTGCAGGAAGCCAGCCATCATCTGTCCTGGTCCTCCAGGCCACGTCTCTGAGAACTAATATCAAAATCCAAACATACAGCTCATGACCCCTCAACCCCTCACCTGAGTATTCCTTCCTGGACCACCTTCCTTTCTGTAGTATGGTAGTACAGTTCACTAATCTTGCTGTGTACCACCTAGAACGTAAAGGATGTTCAATAAGTACTGACCACTTCGAATGTGTGACTCATTTACTCCTTTTGTTCCTTATGCAAATTCTTATAGGCCTGGCCACCAAGGTACCAGAAACACTTAGACATGCCCCAGCCACCCTGATAGAAGCAAATTAGCTTTCATCATGATTCCCTTTCACAAAACAAGTGGACTTTCCTTTTTGATTTGCTTTGAGAGACAGGGTCTCCCATAACCTAGGCTGGCCTCGAACTCACTATGTAGCTGAAGATGATTTTGAACTTCTGCCTCTTGCCTCTATCTCCCAGATGTTGTGAGTTCAAGTATGCACCACCACATCTGATTAGGAAAAAGAATTCTAAAAGGATAACTACAATTAACTAGCCAGGAGCCTTCCTATGCTCATTCCTTTTAGAACCACAGTGAGAGGGAATGTGTTCCCTCTTCTCCCCACCACACACATGTCGTCCGAGGTCCTTGGGGTGCACAGTCAAAACTGTGGCTTCTTTACCCAGGAGTTCAAAGCTACATGTCCTCAAGGTGTGGACTGACTTCTCTGGCTCCTGGACGATGTGGCCGGATACACCTTACAAACACTGTCCACTCTTCAGCAAAGGCTGGCTCTCCAGAAGCCCAGTGCCCAAGGGTAAAGAAACCTTTACCAGGGAGAAAAGACTCTTTGCAGGGGCATTCACCTCCTGCTACCTCATCCAGAGTTCAAAAGCCTGGAAGAATGTGATTATTGTCTCTTTGGCCTCATTTCTTTCTGTTAAAAGGAATAAATAACCAGTGACCAAGTAGCTGTGAAATTAATATGGCCCTTACTATGAGATGAGCAGTTCTTAGGTCGAGAACTACCCTGAGCCAGGTTCTTAAATATTAGGAAGCTAAGAAATCACAGTTGGTAAGTGGGACTAGAATTCACACCTGCTGGCTTGCTCTCCTGCCTGTCTTTTGGCAAATGTGGACACCAGTCTAGGTGTGAGGTGAATTCTATTCTTCTGAGAGCTACACACATCTCAAACCCAGAGAGAGTCCATGACTCCGGGGCTCTAGGTCTCAATAATCTCTGATGTTCTCTGAAGTATTGTTTGGGTTCAGCTGACCAACGTGTTCAGTCACAGGCTGATGTGAAGTAACTCCTAACAAAATGTTCAGCTGGGTCCCCATCATGGGCAATGAGCAGTCCAAGTGGTGCTTAACTGTCCCTACCTACTAGTCATCAAGTGACTGACACAAAATGGAAAATAGTGTGGGTGGATGAACGGTGTTGACAGAGAATATACTAGTCACTGCTAGTGGGTGGCCGTGCCAACAAGGGCCACCATCCTTAGGTCTTGGGGAAAAGACATACCTGGGAATCCATCCCCAACAAAAGCAGTCTCCACTGGGACCTATTCCACTAGAGCCTGTGTGGAGGCTTCCCACAGTCCCCATCCCTGGGACATAGTCCAAGGCCACCACTGGGAGCCCCAGGTAACATGGAGCCTGGGGAGTCCTGGCTCCCTCACCATTCCCAGAGTGAGTCACACTTGCGTGGATAGAATTTGTTGATGTTTCAGGAAACTCCTCGTGAGACTGAATAACAAATTCCTACAAGAAAACCTGGCAGGGTCGGAGGCACTGAAACTTGAGGGCGAGGAGCCTTCAACAGAGAATTCCAGCTTTGACTGGTCTTTAAGGGAGTTGGGGCTGGAGAAGGGCTCCAGGCTAGCATTTGCCATTGACTTTGGAATATGGGGCCAACAACTGCATACAGAAAGGGGTCTCTTTCCCGTTTACATGGTGTCATCACTAAGTCACGTAATTGCCCCTCAAACTCTCAGATGATTTGAATCTCCAGGCATCTCCATCTTTGTGATCTCTACTTCTGAAGTGTGAGCTAATTCCCTCCTGATATTTCTGGTTGTTTCTCTGAGGCTCTTGCCTGCTCTTTATTACCAAACACTTTTCTGGGAGTTTTATTTACATGGCTTTGGTTAAGGGCCCCCAGACTCCTGTCAATCAGCTATGTTGGCCTGCTAGTGTGGACCGTTCTTTCATCATCACAATCCTGTTTGGAGTTGGTCTTGCTGTTCCCTAAATGTTCTCTTTATGTCCCCAAACACTTCTCTCTTCACTTCACGCAAAAACACCGTCGGCAATGTTGACATAGAGTAAGCTACCTTTTTACAGAGCTTGGGAAATTCTCAAGGAACAACTTAGTCATTGGTGGAGGCTTCCTTAAACTCTATCACTAGCTGAGTTTCCAGGTAATTACTGCTAAGATGCTTGTGGCCTGAGAGCTTCCTCGGGTTACCTCCTCATCAAAGACCAAGACCATTCCCAGAGTACTAGAATTTATAAGATGGGGAGGGTTACTATCACTGTGATGAAATACTGTGACCAAAGCAACTTGGGAAGAAAAGGGTTTATTTCACTCACAGTTCCATATAACAGTTCATCATCAGAAGTGATGAGTGCAGGTACTCAGACAGGGCAGAAACCTGCAGGCGGAGCTCATTCAGAGGCCAGGGATGGGTGCTATCATCTGGCTTACTCCTCATGGCTTACTCAGTCTGTCTGCTTTCTTAGGGAGCCCAGGACCACCAGTCCAGGGGTGACCCACCCATAATGGGCTGAGTGCTTGCCTGCAGCCAGATCTTTTCTCAATTGAGGCTCCCCCTTCTCTGATGACTCTAGCTCGTGTCAAGTTGACATAGAACTAGCCAACACAACAGGTTTGTTAATAAAAATTGTCTTAGTTCAAGCTTATCCTATTATCGTCTACATTTTCAAAGTACATTAGTTTTTTTTAATTGTTTGTTTGTTTTAGCAGGGAATAAAATTTTTGATTGACAGCCTTCTATGTCAGCACATGGCCTATTGCCCTTGGGGGTTTTGATGAGAAATACTCTTATTGTGGCCTTTCTCATGTAGAGAGTGACTTCTGTTTTATTAAAGGGTCTGTCTGTCTTGAGACAGGCAGTTTGGCTTTGAACCATCTAGGTGTGGAGCTCTTTGAGTTTATTCTGCTTGGGGTTCATGGAGTTTCTTGGATGTGTAGATTAACGATTCTTAAATAAAACGTGAGAAGTTTCCAACTAGTCCTTTTTCAGTGGTTCTCAACCTGTGGGTCGTGACTCTTTTGGCAAACCTCTATCACCAAAAGTATTTACATTATAATCCATAACTGTAGCAAAATTACAGTTATGAGGTAGCAATGAAAATAACTTTGTGGTTGGCAGTCACCACAACATGAGGAACTGTACTGAAGGGTCACAGCATCAGGAAGATTGAGAACCACTGCTCTAGATGTTATTTTGTTCATCTCTTGCTACCTGGGACTTCTATCACATGCATCTTGATACATGGTTTTCCTGTGCATATCTTGGTGGTGTTTTTAGCTCACAGAGGCTCTGTTCATTTTCCTCCCTCCCTGCCTCCCTCCCTCCCTCCCTCTCTCCTTTTTTTCTTTCCCTCTCTCTTTCTCTCACCCGCCAGACTGGGCGATATTAATTGATCTCCTGTCCCCTGGCCTTTCCTTATCTTTGTAATCTAATTCTGAGTGTGTTTTTCCTTTATCATTTTCAACTTCAGAATTTTAATTTGTTCTTTATATTTTTATTTCTTCAGTGATATTTTCTAGGCAATGAATGGCATGTGCATCCTTTCCTTTAGTTCTTCTGACACAGCTTCCTTTTCAAAGAGTTGTTTCAATTATCCCATGCAAAGCCTTTATATAGTAAGTCTAAAAGTTGAGCTTTCTTTTGGTCGCTTTCTCTTGACTGATTTCTGCATGCTGATGTGTGTGTGTGCAGGCTATCTCATTTTTTTGTTAGTTTTAAACTAGATATTTAAAGTACCAGAGCCGGGCGGCGGTGGCGCACGCCTTTAATCCCAGCACTCGGGAGGCAGAGGCAGGCGGATCTCTGTGAGTTTGAGGCCAGCCTGGTCTACCAAGTGAGTTCCAGGAAAGGCGCAAAGCTACACAGAGAAACCCTGTCTCGAAAAACCAAAATAAATAAATAAATAAATAAATAAATAAATAAATAAATAAATAAATAAATAAATAAAGTACCAGAAATTCTCAAGATCATACTCTGCCACCTCTGCATGATTGCCATTGCCATCGAGGAGCACTTTGTCGGTTTAGTAACTTCTTGGAATGAGTTCTGGAGAGGGTATCTTTGTCACCTTTGGCAGTCAAAGGCTCTACTTGGTTTGCTGAGTGGTCAGCTAGTAACTGGGCTAGTAACTAGAACAACTTCATCTCTCAGTGTTTGCCGATGACTTCTGTGAGAATTTTAAGCAGCTTTCAACACTCAACCAGGCACTTTGCAACTCTACCTTGGTCTGAACTTTTTGCTTTCACAAAATGTAGTATTAGCCAGTGGTGAGGTTTTAGGACCTTTGATTTAGCATGCATACAGCCCTGGACACGGCAAAGCCCTTACATATGTGTGGCCTCCTAGATCCGTAGAAAGATTTCAGAGCTTTGCAAAGCTCTCCACAAATGTCTTATTCTCCATTTTTTATTCTTGGTTTTTCGAGACAGGGTTTCTCTGTGTAGCTTTGCACTTTTCCTGGAACTCGCTTTGGAGACCAGGCTGGCCTCGAACTCACAGAGATCTGCCTGCCTCTGCCTCCCGAGTGCTGGGATTAAAGGCGTACACCACCACTGCCCGGCCATTTTTTATTCTTAAGCACTTTCTCTGACCTCCTGTTTATTCTAACTTCTACCCACTTCTCAAGAGACAGGTCCCATTAGAAAATTGCATTTGTTTTTTGTTTTCTTTTTTCCCCTCCAGTCATCTTAGGAATGGAGCTGTTCATTCACATTGAGTGAGCTCAGATTCAGACAATATAGAGGCAGCCTTGCAAGTGGGGTCTTCCAGGAAACCGCTAGAGAGGGGAAATAAAAATTCTCTGGGAATGAGGTTTTGAAAACTCTCCAGTCCCATTCTTTCCCATCCAGTGGTCAGCAGATTGCTGGTTTTCACTGTGATTATGGGCTGTAAGTCTTCAAAGACCATGGTGTCAGGAAAGGGAAAATTGGACAGTGACAGGCTCAAATGCTACAAATCTCCTTGTCGTTGCTGAGATACCATTATTTTTGTCAAATAAATGTTCTATATTCTTATAAGTCACAGTTCTGAAAAGATCAATTCTGATTATTTTTTAATCAGTATTATTTTTTTTCTTAGGGAACAAAACATTTTGGGAAGTCAGGTCCCATAGTTACACTAATGTAACTATGTCATCTGATTTTTAGAAAAAAAAAAATGTCACCCAAGTGACTATAACATATAGTGTTGGAAGGGCATAAATGATAGCTGTATATTCCAAGTTTATTCACTGTTAAATACATAAGGATTTTCAGTCAATGACTCAAACAGTTATTTTAGGACAGAAGTAAATGATCTACATGAAGATACAGAGTCATTTTTACTGTACTTTCACTAGCTATTCCTTTTACTCCCTCTAGAGGTGTGATTTATCATCTTGTATTGGGCTTTGAGAATAGGCTTCTCTTTACAGGAAATGCTCTTCCTATTCAATATGTTTGTTCCTCTCCTCTTGATTCTTCAGGATTCAAATTGGATTTTTATCCCTTTAGAATATAGTACTGGTCAACCAAGCCTAATCAAATCAGGTGATTCTAGGTGAGTCTGTGACATCTTGTGTTTACCCAGTTACTACACACAGCACAATAAGTTGTAATTGTCCAATAACTGTTTATATTCCCAATAGAACTTGAGTGTTAGAGAGAGCAATCATCAGTGGATCCAGAAATAATATAATGATTTGGGAAGAATGACAAATCTCAGAAGAAGTAAACTAATTGTTCAGGTACTAAGGGTCAGGTTTCTAAGCTTGAGTTTGGGGGTGGGCAATGCTAGAGTTTGAATCACAGATAGTAATTTTTTATTAAATGGATTGAAATTTTTGATAAATGAATATTTGTTGACTTAAGAATGTCTGGAAAAATAAGGAGTTGGCACAAGATTTTAACTGATAATAGTTAAGAACAACTTAAAAGGATGTGTTTAAAGGAATAAATGAGCTTGCATTTCCACCAGTAGTGGAGGAGAGTTCCCCTAGCTCCACATCCTCTCCAGCATAAGCTGTCTTCAGTGTTTTTTATCTTAGCCATTCTGACAGGCATAAGGTGGTATCTCAGAGTTGTTTTGATTTGCATTTCCCTGATGATTAGGGATGTTGAGCAATTCCTTAAATGTCTTTCAGCCATTTGAGTTTCCTCTGTTGAGAATTCTCTGTTTAGTTCTATAGCCCATTTCTTAATTGGACTGTTGGGCATTTTGATGTCTAATTTCTTGAGTTCCTTATATATTCTGGATATCAGTCCTCTGTCAGATGTGGGGTTGGTGAAGACCTTTTCCCATTCTGTAGGCTGTCACTTTGCCTTGTTGACCGTATCCTTTGCTCTACAAAAGCTTCTCAGATTCGAGAGGTCCCATTGATTGATTGTTTCTCTCAGTGTCTGTGCTACTGGTGTTCTATTTAGGAAGTGGTCTCCTATGCCAATGCATTCAAGACTACTTCCTACTTTCTCTTCTAGCAGGTTCAGAGTAGCTGGATTTATGTTGAGGTCCTTGATCCACTTGGACTTAAGTTTTGTGCTCGGTGATAGATATGGATCTATTTGCAGCCTTCTACATGTTGATATCCAGTTTTGCCAGCACCATTTGTTGAAGATGCTTTCTTTTTCCATTGTGCACTTTTGGCTTCTTTGTCAAAAATTATATGTTCATAGGTGTGCGGATTAATGTCAGGGTCTTCAATTCGATTCCATTGGTCCACATGTCAGTTTTTATGCCAGTACCAAGCTGTTTTTATTACTGTAGCTCTATAGTACAGCTTGAAGTCAGGGATCGTGATGCCTCCAGAGGTTGTGTTATTGTACAGGATTCTTTTGACTATCCTGAGTTTTTTGTTTTTCCATATGAAGTTGAGTATTATTCTTTCCAGGTCTGTGAAGAATTGTGTTGGTATTTTGATGGGGATTGCATTGAATCTGTAGATTGCTTTTGGTAAGATTGCCATTTTTACTATGTTAGTCCTGCCTATCCATGAGCATGGGATGGCTGAGGGGTCACCAACTGGATCAGGCCCTCTGAGTGGGTGAGACAGTTGATTGGCCTGATCTGTTTGGGAGGCATCCAGGCAGTGGGACCGGGTCCTGTGCTCATTGCATGAGTCAGCTGTTTGAAACCTGGGGCCTATGCAGGGTTGCTTGGCTCGGCCTGGGAGGAGGGGACTGGACCTACCTGGACTGAGTCTACCAGGTTGATCTCAGTCTGCGGGCAAGGCTTTGCCCTGGAGGAGATGGAAATGGGGGGCAAGCTGGGGGGAAGGTGAGGGGGGTGGGAGGGGGGAGAACAAGGGAATCTGTGGCTGATATGTAGAACTGAATTGTATTGCAAAATAAAAATTTTTTAAAAAAATGTAACTATATAACTGATATCTCATATATACCTAATACACGTGACTTGAGAGTAATTAAATATTTATTTATTTGCTATTAAAAAAAAGGAATAAATGAGCTTTCTCTTATAACTTACTGGGCCTGTGCTTTAAATCAATCAACTGTAACAAGGCAAGGGGCTCATCATGCATGGGAGTTGAAAACAGTGTGCAAGGGTAAGATCAACTACAGGAAAAACAAAATGAAACAAATAAAACAAAAATTGTCAGTAAGGACGTAGGATGAAGGGGCCTTTGTAGACTGCTGTCAGGAATGCAAAGTGCAGCCACTATGGCAAACAATATGGAAAATTCTCAGAGAACTGAAAATAGCCTTTCTATATAACCCAGTTACACCACTCCTGGATACACATCCAAAGGACCCCAAGTCAGCATTCCACAAAGATGACTACACACATCCGTCTGTGTGCTGCACTGTTCACAACAGCTAAAAAATAGAATCAGCTTCAGTGCTCATCATTGAATGGATTGATGGATTGAGAAGTGGTATATGCATCAAAAGCATTGTTTAGTCATTACAATGAGCAATTCTGAATCATTAGTGGGAAATAGGATGAAATTGAAGATCATGTTAGATGAAATAAGCCTGACCCAGGAAGCAAAGTGTTGCATGTTTTCTTCCATATGTGGAGTTTTAAAAGGCTTGAAAGCAGAAGTGTCAGTGATTGGGAAGTAAATCAGTGGGAAGGGGTAAATACTATCAAAACACCTTATATATAGGTATAAAAATATCAAAATGAAACAAATTATTTTTTACAATTAATACACACTAATCAGAAGTTAGTTGCTATAGTTTGAACCATGTTGAAATGCAATTTTCTCTATAACAGCTTTAGGTAGTGGGTCATTTAAGGGAATGGTTAACACTATGATCAAGGAAGTGGGTTAGTTATGATGAGAGTGGATTTTTTTAAGTGTTTCTCCTCATTTCCCTTCTTCCTGTCTCATATATGTGCTCTGCACTTCCACCGCATTGAGGCACTGCATGAAGATCCTGAAAAGAGGCTGAAGGTAGGATCTTGGACTTGGCAGCCTCCATAATGGTGAGGAACACTTATCCTTAACAATTATCCAGTTTTCAGTTTTCTGTTATTACAGCAGATGGACTGAGATAGCCATATATTACACACCACACACACACACACACACACACACACACACACACACACACACACACACACACACACACGGGATGGCGAAGGGAGAATGCTGAGTGCAAGATGGTATCTCTATATGTCAACAAATGCCAACTTGTTACTAGAAAAAAAGTACCCAAAGCTAGGGAGCTAGGTGAAGTTCAAACTTCCCTGCAGCCCTCAGAAAGACCCCAAGTATTGCACCTTGCTCTCAGACTGAGAAATAGGCATCTACCTTTAAGCTTCTCATTCATGATACTTTGTCATGCCAACACTAGGAAATAAACCCCATGCTCTCACTTCCTTCCCTTGGTATAGTGATTTTTTTTTTTGCATTTTTTTTCCTTTTCTCTCCAGAGAGTCCCTTCCATGTTCTTGTAGGAGGCCATTCTCTGTGATACATTCTTGAGGCAGGGCCTGTTCTCTGTGATGCATTCTTGAGGTAGTCCACCTTGCATTTATATTTCAAGACTGAAGGTTCTTGGTCTCAGTGGGTCACTGTGTTGGAGCAGTTGACTGCATCCATTTTCCAGAGTCATTCTGCATTCATGTATCTCCTTACTTAGTCTACTGGGTTGGCAGAGGGTGTGTGAAAATGAACCACAGAGGAGATTGCACAGTTTTAATGAAATGGTTACACTCAGAACTTAAATAACTTGTGTGGTTTCAATGCCATTCTCTTCCTATTGAGAACAAGTAATAGGGTCTTGTTACCCCCAATTTACACTGATCAAAGTATATGGTCCACCAGAGGCCTGGCAGAGAAGAACTCCATGTTACAGCTGTTACAGATCATAGAGCTCCAGATAGGGTTGGAGAAGATGAGCAGAGAAGTAAAAAGATGAAATATCGTATCCCATCCTTTGTTCCAAAAAAGAACACGCTGTCCTCTTTAGAGAGGAAGATGATTGAAAAACAAGTTCAGCCAATGGCCATCTGCATTAGAGCAAGGCAAAGCCAGCCTGGACATCTCTACCCTCCACAGAGCCCTGCCAAACCACAGAGCCATCTTGGACTGTCTTCACACAGGCGCTTTGACTATGCATAGAGTTGCATTAAAAGGACTAAATGCCAGTTCATGTTTTCTGTAATTCAATTCAGTCCAAGCCACATTTATCAATGCTTCTTCTACATGGCATGCTCTATGCTAACTGCACAGACATGAATGAGGTCTGAGCCATTCGTATTCTGGTAAGGGATATAATATGTCATGTATACACTCTGCCAGATTTGAGCTATATTAAGAACTATAATAAAATTGTATTTGTTTTTATGTCTCCAATGTGCAGGACCCCGCATGTAGTATATACCTGTATAGGGCCTCACATGCAACAGATCCCTCATCAAAGTTAAATAACAGATGTTTATAAGTCAGCATTATGCTTAATCAGCTTTCTCAGCTTGGCTGTGTTTAGAATTACCTAGGAGACACAGCTCTGGGCGTGTCTGTAAGGATATCTTCAGAGAGGGAAGACTCATTCTGAATGTGGACAACACTGTCCCATGGGCTGGGAAAAAAAGATGAAAAAACTGAATACAGGCATTTGTCCCCTCTACCTCCCAGTCTGCCCAGATGTGAGCAGGCTCCTCTACCATGCATGGCTATGAGAGAGTACACCCTGAAGAGCCAAAAGCCATCATTCTCCTAAGTTCCTTTTTGTCAGGATTTCATCACAGAGGTGAGAAGAATAACTAACTGTTGGCTATGACGACACAGAGAAAAGAAACGTAAGTTTACTCTGCTAGGAGACATCTGGGAAAGGCCTGCTAAGATTGGATTTGGGGCTCAACCACCTAAGTTCAGTTGGTCAAAATTGAGACTAAAATCAGTAAAGACAGGCAGGTAAGTAACCATGGCTTGATTAAAGTAAAGTAGTATTTTTCCTCATGCATAATTTATGCCAGGCGTTTCCCATATGACTTGACTTTACATGGTGTTGTGCACAGCTGTCAGGGGATATAGAATTGGGCCCAGTCTCTGAGTGAAAGCATGACAGTCACATGACCAGTGAGTATCCGGTGTGAACTGTGAGCACCTGGTTCTAAAGTGTTCCATCAAAGGGAAAGTATGTGTGTGGTCCTACAGGGTTTTCTCAGGAACATGGCAGGGTCTGGCTTGTTTTCAGCTAGACAGAATCATGACGGGAAGATGGAGATCTGTCAAAATTCCTTAAGCCAGATCCAAAAGTCAACTTAGAAAACACAAGCCTGGGTGCCCTAGCACTTTCACACTGAGTTGAAGGAAGGGATCTTTACTTACACACCTGGAAGAGATAATCCTACAGTACCAGTGGGTACAGAAGTAATTCACTGTAAATTTATACCTTTTAAAAAGAGTTTTATTTAATCACGTGTATGTGCGTGCAGTGCCTGAGGAGTGCCTGAGTGTTCAACTCCCTGAAGCTGGAGTTACTGGTGGTTGTGAGCTGCCTGATATGTGTGCTGGGAGCTCAACTCAGGTCCCCTGCAGCACAGTTGGCACTCTTAACCACTCGGTATTTCCAGTTCTGTGAATTGGTATTTGTAATTCTTCAAAATCAATACACATCTAGGTGCATACACAGGAGACAGGTAGCCAACTGCACAGAGAAGTTTTATTTTTAATTTTGTTTGTTTGTTTGCTTGCTTGCTTTTTTGTTTTCAGATTCTAAATTTTTTAGTTTATTTTGAAAATCATTTGTGGCTGAGGCCTAGGAAAATGAATATTGATTATGAGCAAACTAACAGGATACTTATGAGCAATAGAAATAAACAAATATGATTTACATGAAGCAATATAGATGAGTATGTCAGAACATATTGTCAAGGATAGAAAAAGAGGTTGGAAGAGAATGATACAGTTCATATACAGTTCAAAAACTATGTAAAATATAATATATATGTAATATAGTGTAAAATAGACATTATGTAGGGAGATGTGTGAATATGCAAGGAAATTAGAAAGATCAAATTAGTCTACAGTTATACAATTTTTTCAGTGTTAATGATTACAAAGACATTTAAAGATGTATTTAGTGATTGAATTTTCATAAAACTCTTTCTGCAGATGTCTGTGTGGTGTGTTACCTTAAGGAAAATTAGCTCTGGAGTGACAGTCAATGATGACTCTTAATGCCCTTCTATGGTACATGCTGTAATTATTCTTCTTGGATTTGTGCTTGCCACTAGACTTTATGTGGATATATAAGGAAATATTTAAATTTTATCTAGCTTGCTTTGCCAGGTTTCTTTCTTATTTTTGAATTTGAGTTAAATGTCCTCTAAGATATTTGCAAAACTTTCCATGTTTTCTTTTTCTGATTTTCATTTTAAACATTTTCAGTGATTTTTTATTTTAGGTGTTTCTGCCTTAAACATGATAGAAGAGATTTTTCAACATGAAAATCATATTTTAACATATATTTTATGCTTGTGATATTTGAAATAGTTGGATTTATTTTAATCATCCTGTTTTCCTATTTACCATCTTCTATTTTATATTAAATGTCTTTTTCTATGCTTGGCTGCTACTAAAATGATAAGAGCAGATAGTCCAGACCTTAGTCAAAAGGCAGGGTAGTAGTTGATGTACTTGGCTATGATTCCATTGTTATATTTCTAAACATTACTCCATTAACACCTCTTCTGCTTTAAATATGAATAGTATTGGGCATTTCTACCCTTAATTATTTCCCTCAAAATAACTAAGCTCACTCAATTTTCTTCTTTCTCTTCCTAAAACTTAGAAAGAAGTTTGGAATGCTTAAAGAGTCCTTCTCCATCTTATCATTGTGGTTTTTTTGAGATTATAATATAATTGCATCATTTCCTTCTTCTCTTCCCTCCCTCCAAATCTTCTCACATACCTGTTTCTGCTTTCTTTCAAATTCCTGGCCTCTTTTTCCACTAGTTATTGTTAAACGTGTATGTTATATGTACACATAATGTACATATAACACACACACACACACACACACACACACACACACACACACTCCTAAGAACTACCTGCTCCTTCTGTATAATGTATGTTTTAGGGCTGATCAGTTGGTATTGGATAACTAATTGGTGTGCACTTTCCTGGAGAAGGACCCTTTCTCTGCTTTCACCATTTCCTAGTTGCCTGTAAATTTTTGTGTAGGAGCCTTTCCCCACCCACGTGGGCATGTTTATTGTTCTTATTCTTGTTCAGTTCACGTTTAGGCAGTCATGTTGGCAAGACTTTATGGGTGTAGCTTCTGACATCTAAGAGACAAACTCCCCCAATCTTCTGGCTCTTAGAATCTGTCTGCCCCTTGTCCATCCATAATGTTCTATGAGCCTCAGGTGTGGGAGTATTTTGTGTCTATTGGGATCAGGTCCCACAACTGCATTTTGATTGGTTGTGGTTTTCTCCAATGTTGCCCATCTGTTGCAAAAAGGAGTCTCCTTGATGAGGGCCTACACCTTGGAGGAGAAAGTGGAAAGTCTGGCATGTTGAGAGAGTTGGATGCATCATAGAAGGACTGCATGGAGATTTAAGAGTTCTTTTGGAATTTTTTTCCATTTTCATTTTGGTTGAAAAATAATAAATATGTGTATTTGTGGAATACAACATGCATATTCTTATTGCATTCGATTGACCTAGTCAACAAATCCATCACTTTGACAATATATCTTTATGTGGTAAGAATGTTAGAGTCTGTGTCAGCCATCTTTAAGCCTACACTATATTACTATACTCTGTGTCCTCACACAAAGAAATATGTCACTTAGACATTTTCTTTACCCTCCCCCATTCTTCCTCCTCCTCTCCACCCTCTGTGATAACCTCCTTTCTACTTTTTGTTTCTGTGAGTTCCTTTTAAAAACTTTTACATATAAGTGAGATCAGACAGTAACTTCCTTTTCATGGCTTGTTTCCTTAGACTAATGTCCTCCAATGGCATCCATACTGTCAAAGAGGAGCGATATCATTCTTTCTAAAGGCTGTGTAGTGTGCCACTGTGTACAGCTGCCATATTTTCTTTATGCACTAGGCTGTGGATGTACTCTCAGGTTGTTTGTTTCCTTCTGTGGCTGCTGCAAAGGATTCTGGAATAAACTTGGTGGAGCGGAGGCACCTGGTGCACATATGCAGACGTGGACTGCTGGCTCATTTGACTGTTCAGTTTTCACGTGAGGAGTTTTTCCAATAATTTGCATTATAGCTGTGCTAGCTTGCCTTCCCACTAACAGTGCACAGGAGCTCCCTGTTCTTCACATTCTCAGCAATTCTTTCTCTCTCTCTCTCTCTCTCTCTCTCTCTCTCTCTCTCTCTCTCTCTCTCTCTCTCTCATTCTCTCACTCTGTGGGGTGTGTGTGTGTGTGTGTGTGTGTGTGTGTGTGTGTGTGTGTGTGTGTAGGGGGGCATTCACATGCCACAGTGCATGTATGGAGTTCAGAGAACAATCTGGGTGTCAAACCTCACCCTCTAACTTATTGGAAACAAAGGTCTTTTTGTTGTTCCCTGTGGAACACCACCTAGCTGGCCCCAAGTGCCCATGGATCCTCCTGTCTGTGCCTCCCATATCACCATAAGAGGGCGGGGATTACAAACACACATCACTGTGTCCAGCTTTACATTGCTTCTTGGGGTTCAGACTTAGGTGCTCACACTGAAAGCAAGCTCTTTACTCACTGAGCCATCTACACACACACACACACACACACACACACACACACACACACACACACACCTTTCCTAGCCACTCTCAGGGACATGAGGCCATGTTTTGATGTGATTTTGTTTGTCTGTTTTTTGTTTGTTTGCTTGTGACAGGGTCTCTCTGTGTAGCCTTGGCTGTCCTGTAACTCACTATATAGACCAGGCTGGTCTCAAACTCACAGGCAATTGCGTGCCTCTGCCTCTTAGTGCTGGGGTTAGAGGTGTGCACCACCATGTGCAGCTTTGCTATGATTTAATTTTGTTTTCCTTGCTGATTGGAGATGCTGAACATTGATTGCATCTATTTTTTAGTCATTTCTCCTTTGTAAGAATGACCCTTTGCTGTTTAGAAATCACTTTCTCTGTTTTCCTATTCATCTTTTTTTTTGTCATGCACAAAACAACTCAACTTGATGCAATTGCACTTCTTGATTTAAAACAATATTGTAAAGCTATTATATTTAAACATGTATAGCACATACATGAAACAGACATGTAAATGCATGGAGCCAAACATAAAACTAAATATTTACAGAAACATTTAACAAAGCTCTAGGACACTTAGTGGTTAGAAGGAAGAGTCTCTTTGACAAACGGTGCTGGGGAGGCAGGATATCTACTTGAAGAAGAATGAAATTGGACCCTTCCCTCACACCATGCATGCAATCAACTGAAACTCCATATATATCTTTAGAGTAATATCTGGAGTAGTGAAGTTTCTAGAAAAAAAAAGTTATCCATTTCTGATGTGGGTAGTTCAGTCCTAGATGGAACTTTACTATAATTTTGGAGATCATTTATTTTATTTTATATATATGAATATTTCTCCTGCATGTATGTAGGCCATGTGTGTACAAAGCCCACAGAAGCCAGGAAAGGGCATCAGATCCTTTGGAACTGGAGTTATGGATGGAACCACCATGTGGGTGCTGGGAATTGAACCCAGGTCCTCTGCTAAAGCAGCAAGTGTACTTGATCACTGAGCCATCTCTCCAGCCCCCGAGATAGAGCTCTAAAAGCAGAGGTAATGGAGGTGAACACAGTGAAGTCCGTTTTCAAAGGGTGGCCTAAGAAACAGCAGGCATTTCAAGTCTGCATCCTGAAACAGACTTTATTCTCTGAGAGCGGGACTTGCATTTGCTAGATGCCACTTTTGAAAGATGTACTGCACCCTGTGCTTATCTTTTTATATTTGCTCCAAGGTGTGAACACTCACTCCTCTAGTCACAGTCACAAGGGACTCTTGTTTTCCTCATGTCAAGAGCTGCATACAGAGTGTGGTTTGGATTGTTTTCCAAGTTTTGTTAATGGAACTAGTATTATTTCTCCTTCTCACCTTCAGCTCACCACAAAAGCAATTTGATATTTAAAGCTTGACAGTTTCCAAAGAAGCTCTTCACCAGAGTTGTTGGAGACCCTCAACAATCATTAAAACACAGAGAATTAGAAATGATTGGAAGTGAAGAAATGAGAACTCTCTTGAAATATAATCACAGTAGCATTGTAACCCATCTATGACCAGACCTTCCCACAGGTAAATATTAACATTCTAGTTACTTCTCAAACTAGTTGTCTTTTTCCAGAAATTATTTTTAGTTAATGTTTATATTCTTCTAGGATAAGAGAAAAATAACATTTGTTTGTGTCCTCTAAGTCTTCTATTTGCATTAAGGCCAATTATTAAAGTTATCTCCCTACACTTCACACTGTTCCACTGTGTTGTTGGGAATGAACACACCATTAATCTGACACTCTTTAAAACCACACCTGGCAGAGATCTGCAGACAAGCTGGGTAAAAAACAGTGGTTGCAAAGTCTTAAATTATAAATGATTAAAAAAAATCCTTGTAAAATGGGTGTAGTGGAGTACAACTTTAATCCCAGCACTTGGTGGACACAGGCAGGTGGATCTCTATGAGTTCAAGACTAGCCTGGTCTACATAGTGATCCTCTGGCCAGTCAGGGCTACATATTGAGACTCTGTCTCAAAACAAAAACAAACCCACCCTCCTAATCCACAGAGGGAAAATGGATGTTGCCATCTCCACAGCAATGGGATTTCAAGTAGACACCACCATGCCAAGCCTTTGACAGGAGTGCCGGGGGTTACCTAGGTCTTCATGCCTACTGCAATGTCTTCCCAGACCCCTTTATGTTGATTTTCCTCATCTTCGGGAACTAACATTCAATCAAAACATAGCAACTGACTGCTCCAGGAGTTTTATTGTATCTGTAAACATCACTCATAAATATCTGAGGGTTGCTATGGTGAGGGTTGCTATGGTCTTCTACTAGCAATGACTCCTCAGGGAAGAACAAGAGTAATTGAAGCAGGAGGTTTAGAGGAAAGCATTTTAATAAAAAGGATGGTCATTTTACTGAAAAGACTTTGTGTATTCTGCCAGTAAGGAAGGGCTGTGATTTAATTTAATTTACTCTTATTAAGATCTCTGGAGTTTTGTGCTTGAATGGAAAATGTAGTATAAATGGTAATTGCTAAAAAGAGAGGAGCAGAAAGGCCGGCATCCTCACAGAGTTGCACTTAGAATCCCAGGCATCCCCAAGGCAGGGAACAGGGTGGTGAAGTTTATGGGAAGGATCTTGCTGCATGATGACCTTCAGTAGGATGTGTCTTTATCCTTTCAGGTTCCAAGGACTTGATATGCAATCAAAAACATATGAATCCAGAAGTTGACCCATTCCAAGCAATAACAAGATTTCTCAGAGAAATACACCCAGAATAAATATCTTATTGCTCAACACATTCCTCAAAGCATCTTCAGAGGCTTTTAAAATTATATTCCAACTCCTTGATGCAAAAGCTGGCATGGTGTTGAAAACAGTTTAGTAGAGTGAGGGCCTACTCATAATCCTGTTTCAGAATCCACAGCTCCTGGGCATAGATATTTCCATTTTGTGGTCTTCATTCATCAAGATGGCTAGTTATTTTTAATATATTTTGGAAAGTTAAGTGAAGTATTTAAAGTATTGCTACAATATAATCCTCTTCTTTCATATTACACGTGTTTGAGAAGAAAAACACTCAATGTTCTCCCCTTTCCTTAAGGAGAGGCTGATTCAAAGGCTCCTTTCAGCTGTCACTCTCCTCAGCCAGATCACAACTTTGTCTGCCCAGCAAGGAGGGCTCACTGGCCCCCAGCCTACTGCTCTGCTAACACCCATACCCTACTACTCCATTGCCAGGGAGACTTCCTGGGCACCTATTTATGCCTCCATGTCTTTGCTCACACTTAGTTTTTGGTGACCTACATTAGCTGTGTGATCATAAACTCCAACTTAACAACACACTACAGAAAGCAGACACATGAAATTCAGTCCAGGACTGCAGATTACTCTGCAGTTAGTCATTCATTCTAAGCAGAAATGAAAGAGAATTACTAAAGTATATTGTGGATTTACTGGATGGAACACAAAAACGAAATTCTAACAAAAATTCAGTGTAGATGAACAGTCTCATTAAATAAGAAACACAGAGCCAAATGCAGAGTTAAAAGCCCAAGAGGTCAGAGCAGTAGCTGAGAGCTGAGACTTAAACCGCCTTCTCACCCTTCCTGCTGCTGCTGTCCTTCCCCTCAGCAAGAGACCTACTTCCTGTGTATCTATCTTTTTTTTTTTTTTTTTGTTTTTCGAGACAGAGTTTCTCTGTGTAGCTTTGTGCCTTTCCTGGAACTCACTTGGTAGCCCAGGCTGGCCTTGAACTCACAGAGATCCGCCGGGCTCTGCCTCCCGAGTGCTGGGATTAAAGGTGTGCGCCACCACTGCCCGGCGTATCTATCTTTTTAATTGACTTTCTGTTCTGCCTTCTCATTGGTTGTAAACCCAACCACATGACCTCCTCATCACTGCCTGTCTATACAGACCTCTTCTATGGTTGGTATTGAGATTAAAGGCATGTGTCTCCATGCTGGCTGTATTTTTGAACACACAGAGACCTACCTGTCATGTGATCGGGATTAAAGGTGTGCACCACCACTGCCCGGCTTCTGCTATGGCTTACTATTAGCTCTGACCCTCAGGCAACTTTATTTATTAACATACAAATAAAATCACATTTCACTACAAATAAAATATCACCATAATTCAGGTTTAGACTTCTAGGATGTTAGAGTGAGGATGTACATTAGATGCTATGTAGCTTTATTTTTATTGTCATTTTACAGATGAAAACTGAAACTTCCTGACCCTCGAGGACTTTAGCAAGAGTCACACGTGAGTGATCAGGGTGTGTTGTCTCTGATGCTAGTGAATGTTCTGCATGTGGTCTGATTGCTGCTACAACTTGGCTCTTTAATGTCCCTCCAATGCACATATGCTAAAGGCTGGGTCTCAAGACTGTTACTTACTAGGAAGTAGGTGGAGCCTAAATGGAAGGACGTTAGACCACTGAAAGTGTGTCCTTGGAGTGGCCCTAACCCTAACCCCTTCACTCACTCTGCTCCCTGGCAGAGAAGAAATGAGCAGCTTTGCTCCACTCTGCACTCCATCTTGCAGGATTTCTTTTCACACCACATTCTCAAACCTACCGAGCAGATTAAGAATGAACTAGAGCCCCAGAAACTGCAACCCCAAGTAAGCCTCCTTCCCCTTTCAATCGATCTATTGCAGTCTTTATCAAGTAGCTAATCACACTCACTATTTGTTCTAAAACTGCTCTGGATAAACTCTGATGTAAAAGTTACCACAAGAGCTTTTCCAAAGGAGCAAAATAATAATTATTTTTTTTAGCACTACAGTGTATATTTTCCCAGCATGAATCAATGTGTTTTGCTCACTCATATTGGCTATGCTTAGAAAATACCTGTATAAAATTAAGCCCTTCTATATCCCTTTTAGATGTTGTCACAGTAAACAAATTCTATTTTCATTTTATTTTGCCCAGTAGAATCTTCCTCACCAAAATTATTTAATTCATCCCATCACTTGAGATAAAGTGAAGAGACAGCCTATAGAATGGGAAAAAGTCTTTGCCAACTATTCATCAGATGAGAAGTGAATATCTAGCATATATAAAGAACTGAAAAAATTACTGCCCCCAGTCATTGAATAAATAAGTGGACATGGGAATTTAGCAAACAAATTTCAATTTAATTTAATTTTTATGTGTGTAGAATTTTTGTCTGCGTATATGTCTATATATCACACATATACCTAGTGCCTGCAGATGCCAAAAGAGGGCACTAGATTCCCTAAGACTGAAGTTACAGACAGTTATAAGCCACAGTGTAGGTGCTGAGAATTGAACCTGGGTCTTCTGGAAGAGCCACCTCTCTAGCCCCAACACAAACAATCTTTAAAATAAGTTCAAGGCCACATTGGAAACAGCCAGGTATGGTGACACATGCCTTTAATCCCAGAAAGCAAGCCTTTAATCCCAGGGAGTGGTGGTAGAAGGCAGAAAGGTATATAAGGCGTGAGGACTAGAAACTAGAAGCATTTGGCTGGTTAAGCATTTGGCTGGTTAAGCATTTGGCTGGTTAAGCATTTGGCTGGTTAAGCATTCAGGCTTTTGAGCAGCAGTTCAGCTGAGATTCATTCTGGATGAGGACTCAGAGACTTCCAGTCTGAGGAAACAGGACCAGCTGAGGAATTGGCAAGGTGAGATAGCTGTGGCTTGTTCTGTCTCTCTGATCTACTAGCGCTCACCCCAATAACTGGCCTCAGGTTTGATTTTATTAATAAGACTCTTTAAGATTCCTGCTACATCCTCAGTTGGTAGAGCATGAGACTCTTAATCTCAGGGTCATGGGTTCGTGCCCCACGTTGGGTGCCAGATGTAGCAGGAATCTTAAAGAGTTTTATTAATAAAATAAAACCTGAGGCCAGTTATTGGGGTGAACGCTGGTAGATCAGAGAGACAGAACAAGCCACAGCTATCTCACCTTGCCAATTCCTCAGCTGGTCCTGTTTCCTCAGACTGGAAGCATCTGAGTCCTCATCCCTCATCCAGAATGAATCTCAGCTGAACTGCTGCTCAAAAGCCTGAATGCTTAAGCAGCCAAATGCTTAACCAGCCAAATGCTTCTAGTTTCTGGTCCTCATGCCTTATATACCTTTCTGCCTTCTACCACCACTCCCTGGGATTAAAGGTTTGCTTTCTGGGATTAAAGGCATGTGTCATCATGCCTGGCTGTTTCCAATGTGGCTTGAACTCACAGAGATCCAGACGGATTTCTGTCTCTGGAATGCTAGGATTAAAGGCATGAGTGCCACTATTTTCTAGCCTCTGTATCTAGTGGCTGTTCTGTTCTTTGACCCCAGATAAGTTTATTAGGGTGCACAATATTTTGGGGAACACAATACCACCACATACTGTTGTTTTAATTGTATATGTTTTGTTTCATATTTCACAGGCACAGCCAATATCAAAAGATTACATTCTCTTTGGGGGGAATTATTACAGATCGATTTATTCCCATTGTCTACTGCTTCTTTGCTAGGCGATTGAGGTGAATCAGGTTTTACAAATCTTCCTGTTTTTTCAAGAGGAGAATAATCTGCTTTGCATGATATATTAGTCCTTTGCTTCCCCACTCCAAAACATTTGTCTACATTACATATTAATTATACTATACTTCGTGAATCTTATTCTGTACAGACATCACTGCTATTTTTGTGAAAGAGTATATTCAATGAATCTTTGAGAGGCTGTTGTTCCAGAATGGTGTTACACTAAGGCAAAGTTTTGTCTTTACACACATACAAAGTCACACTTCCCTGTACCTGGAGCTAACTGAACAGCTCTGTTCAGTTTGTGTCTCATTCATGTTGCCTGGGAAGTTTGTTTTACACTAAACACAGAGATAGAAACAGCAGAAGACAAACACTGGGATTTTGCTGGTATTTTATATTAAAATGTTGAGCCTGGAATTTCAGAGGTGCCTTTTGTATGGTAATAAGATGGTGAAAGAGAAAAACAAATCCCAATCATTTTCATTAATCATGTAAATGAGTACCAAGCTTGTGCACTCCTGCTCACAATCTAAAATCTTACATAAATACATGTGCAAGTTAAGTGTGGCCCCCAGGCACCTGAGTAGGTGCCAAAGTGTGCCTTGGGGTATAGAATTGAGCTCAGAATTCATGGCTGATTCTCCCAAGGTCCGTTTTGGTGCTTTCTCTTTTCTGTTGTCTTCTGGGGCTGACACTGCTCTAAAATATGCACTTAGGATTTGACCTTGCCATCGGGACAGCCAATCAACAAAGGGGCAAAAGAAAGTGAATTGTTTACTCTACTTCAAAGTTTTCTCTGAAGGTCATTTTAAATGCCTTCATTTGATAATCATTGAATAAATAGAAGGCAAAGAGGTGGACAAATTCCCTCAACTTTCAAGTTCTTCATAGGAAAGTTTACCTTCCAAAATGGTTGGCCTTGTGAATGTAAAGCTGAGCCTCATTTATTCTCTGATCACCTACTTGGCAAACTCTGCTAGCTGGTTCCCAAGTTCCTGGAGGAATGCCTATGAAAATACTCAAAATTGATTTTGCAGTTTCTGTGCCAAAGATCATGCATTAGAGTCATGAAAGGGACTTTCTGACAGTCAATCAAAACCTGTTGTCCTCAACCTCTGCCTGCTGTCCTGCCGTATTTAGCTAAGGTGTCTCCAGGTCCACACCAGCTTGGCTGCAATCATTCAGGTACAGCCAGTTTAAGACCAGGTTCTCCAGATCTGGTACTGTTTCAAGAGCATGTATCAAAAAGAAAGAGGAGAGAAACAAGCAACAGTGAGCAAATGAACAAGCAAGGGCATCAGTATGAGGACATCTGTAGCTACGGAGGAATCTGAAGCTGCATTCATTTTCACAGGTGTGACTTTATCATGGCCTTACCGCACAATGAAGAGATGGATTCATTCTTAGGAAAGACATTTTTCTAAGAGTGGATTAGAGCAAGGAAAGACCAGTGGAAAGTACTCATTACTCTCAAAATTTTTGCAAACCATCTAAGAAAGCAAATGGGAACAATTAGGGAAAGCAGAGGGAATTGACAGAGGGGAGTGCTGATGTGTTGAAGCCTTTATGGGTAGGCAATATATCAGACTGACTTCAAGAGACACCAATGAGCTTTTCAGGCTATAATGGAGGGGTAGACAGAGCAGGAAACAGAGCATCTTGGAGAGCTTTGACCTAGTCATTTGACCTTAACCTTAAGGCCCAGAGGTACAAAGCGATTGAGATGTGCATGAGGGTATTGAATGCAGACTGGGAGCTGCTGAAGCCCTTAACCTGACTGGCATTGACTGGCATTGCACACTACCAGAGGCTCGACCTTCTGAGAGCAGCCTTGCTGTAGCTTGGGTCTAGTGCTGAAAGGCTCGTGTGTCAAAAACTTAGGCCCTACTTTGTGACATTGAGAGTTATAAGAAACTTTACAAGATGAGGCCTCATGGGACATGTTTAGATGGCTGGAGATGTGCCCTGATAGAGGATACAGAGCCCCAGGTTTTTACGTAAGAAGTTTAGTCGCCCTGTGGGAACACAGATGGAAACCTTTGCAACCAGAAACTCAATCAATTTTTTATCCTTACAAGTTTATTTTTTTCAAGTTTTTGCTAAGTATTGGAAAGCTGACTCACCAGGTCTTCAGTCAACAACTAGCAAAAAACTAATTTCCCCTCCCTCATATGAGAATGAAGAACAATTGAAGCTGAGCAAGACTGTAAGTGTCTCTTCCCTGGTTGGGTTTCAGTGAGAGGAGGCAGCTGGCCAGCACTTTGATTTCACCTTAGTGGGACCCTAAGTGGAGGATCTGCTTTACTGTGCTGGAATCCAGATTCACAGTAACTCTGAGATCACAAATATATGTAAAATGGGGTGGCTGTTTTGGTAGTTCATTGCACACCCATAGTAAAATGAATACAGAACTTCTAGGGTACATAAAACAGTTTGAACATTTCCTAGTTGTGGGTAGGTAGACAGAAGGATAGAGGGAAATATAGGCAGGAAAAAATCAGGGGTCTGAAACATAATGGAAGATAAATCTGAATTTATCCCATAGATCACTGGGGGTCATTGAAAATGGTTAATGAAAAAGGTGACAATAACAGTTTTGTTTTGGACAATGAGTGTTAGTAAAAGTGACAAGCACAGATTGGCAGGGGAGATGACAGATGAGAATCAAGTGAGATCTGTGTTGGAATAGATCTAGCACATGGTTTTACAGGGATTATTCAGTGATGGTGGCAGTGGGAGATGAAAGAGGAAAGCTGGGAAGATCTATAGTGTGGGGCCCACACTGGCCAATATGAGACCAACATGGAAGAAAACATCTCGGAGAAGGATGCCAAGTCTCTTCCTCTCAGTGGAGTGAGAATTATGAGAGAATTTTGGATTTTAGAAATGATGTGTGTATTAGTTACCTTTCTTCTTGCCATGACAAAATGCTTGATGAACTTGACTTAAAGAAGAAAGGTTTTATTCTGGCTCAAGGTTAAGAAGCAATATATTGCATCATGGGCGGGAAGGCAGGGTGGAAGAAACAGATGGTGTGGCTGGTTATCTCAGAGTCAGGGAGCAGAGAGCTGAATGCTGGTTGCTAGCTGGCTCTCTCCTTTTATTCAGTCTGGGATCCCAAGCCCATAGGAATGGCACTGCCCACAGTAGGGCTGCATCTCCCTCCTCAGTTACACCTCTCTGAAAGGCCCCTCCCCCACAGACATGCCCAGTAGCATGTCACCTAGGCAATTCCAAATCCAGTCAAGCTGACAGTGACAGTGAGACATCACAGTTAAGAGAGAGCTGCTCACAAGCAGTTAAGACACAGCTAAGGAGCAATGAGGAAGCTGAAGACTGATTTGGGGCATTATCAGTGGAGCGAGACATAGAAGTAAATGATTTAAGGAGAATACACATGCTGGATACATAGTGACAGATGAAGTTCTGGGGAGTGCCAGCATTTAACTCATTAAGTTAAAGTGAGAACCAGGGGAAAAAAAGAGGGACTATAAGAAGAACAAATCTGGAACACATCATCATGGGATTGAAGACACGAGGGACCTTCAAAGGGTTAAAGGTTGGGTGTTGCCAAGCATGACCTGGAAATCCAGTGAGCACGGGGGAGAGGCCCTCCAATTTAATGCTGGGAAGTAAGTGCTGCTAACACACAAGAGCTTGGCTTCAATAGTAAAAGTCTCAGAAGACACAGGGCAAGGGAGGGGCAAAGCCATGTTTCCCCGGGTTTTGTGAAGCAATAGGATCAACAGAACACAGAGAAGCATGCATATTCCCATTTATTACAGCATTGCTGGCAATGGCTGAACTATGGAACCAACCTAGGTGTCCGTCAACAGAGGGGTGAAGAAAGAACAGGTGGGGTGTGCACTCGATGGAATTTCTCTTTGGCCACTAGAATTAAGTACTCCTGTTTGTATGGAAGTGGATGCAACTGGGGGTGTCATATTAAGTGAATTAAGTCAGTCCCAGGAAGACAAATATGTTCTCTCTCATTAAGCAGTCTAGACTTTATATAGATACATAGTCATATATGTATATGTGACATGAAAACAGAAATGAAACTGTCTGGGGACAAAGAGAACTAATGGATGAGGAGGAGAAAAGAGAGGGCCTGGGGAATGAGTAGGAGTATGCTCAACGTGGTATATGCATGTACAAACACATATATTTTAAAAAACAACAAATGAATGGTTGGTGGAGGAAGACTAGAAACCACAAGGATTTCACAGGTCTTCTTTTAAATAGTTGGGCAACAAAAGAGAAAAGAAATTAAGTGGAAAAGAAGAAAAAAATGAAAAGCTTAAAGATGGATTTTTGAAGCACATGTCCAGTGAGGGACTTGTGTCTTAATGAAAATCCTTCACAGCCTATTCATGGAAAGGACATCACCCAATTAAGAGTAACCTGTAGCTAGAGTTTTCCTGCCTGGCCCACAGTCAGGACAAATCTCTCTCACCTGCCAGTCCCACAGCCGCTCAGACCCAACCAAGTAAACACAGAGACTTATATTGCTTACAAACTGTATAGCCGTGGCAGGCTTCTTGCTAACTGTTCTTGTATCTTAAATTAATCCATTTCTATAAATCTATACCTTGCCACGTGGCTCGTGGCTTACCGGCATCTTCACATGCTGCTTGTCATGGTGGTGGCTGGCAGTGTCTCCCTGACTCAGCCTTCCACTTTCCAGAATTCTCCTCTCTCCTTGTCCCGCTTATACTTCCTGCCTGGCCACTGGCCAATCAGTGTTTTATTTATACAGAACGATATCCACAGCACTTCCCTTTTTCTTTTTTTTCAAAAAGGAAGGTTTTAACCTTAACATAGCAAAATTACATATAATTTGGGAATTTGGGCGTAGCTTCTCTTACTACTTCCTGCTGGACGGGGTCGTTGTATCTTATGGGGACACAAAGAAAATTTTAGGATTATGGAGTAGTCCATGAGGGTGTATCATCTGAGCCAGTTGCCTTGAAACCGTTCTGGATGTTGGATCATCTGGGCCTTGGTGTCATCAGAGACCTTTCAGGGGGTCTTGGATGGTCAAACCTGATGTTTCTTAATCTGGAACAAATCCATGGCCTCTGGCTTTCTGTGGAAACAAAAGCAGAGCCTCTTTTCCAAAGCAACATGTCCTTACATCCAAATTTTGAAGTCAAGGTACCTTTAAAATACACATTTTGGCATAACTCAACAGCTTTTGCAATCAAATGTTTTTCTTCAGTTACGAATATCAAAGAGAACATAATCCAGATTCTCTGTGTGGTAGCCATCTTTGCGTGGCTTATTTTTTATATTACCTTGAGCCTATTGCTTTAAACTACAGCATTCTAAGACTGAAACGGCGCTGTGGCTGCTGGCTCTGCCCACTTCAGCTTCCCAACATGGTGGTGGTACGTTTTCTGCCAGCTCTGGAAGCCATCAACTCTCAGAAATAGTGGGTCTATGCTTCTATCAAAGCAGCATGTAGCCCAGAGTAATCAAAATCTTCTATCAGACATTTTGCCAAAGAATTTAAACCAGTGGCCAAAATGCACATGAAGTGACACCAAACACCAATCGCCACTAGAGAAGAGCAAATCAGCTTGGAGGAGCTGTAAACAGAGGCAGAGTTTTCTCTTCTGACTGGCCAGTCCCAAATACCCACCAGCCACTTTTCAAATCACCACACAGAGGCTTGTATTAATTATAAATGCTGATGGCTAAGGCTTATTACTAACTAGCTCTTAGATTTAAATTAACCTATTTCTATTAATCTATATATTGCCACGTGGGCCATGGCATCTTGGTATATCTTACTGGTCCTTTGGTATCTTGCTCCTTGGGTGGCTGGCTTGCGTCTTCTTCAACTCCGCCCTTCTTCATCTCTGTCCTCAGTTTGATTGTTCTACCTAGCCTTATTCTGTTTCATCATTGGCCAAACAGCTTTATTATCAACCAATGTAAGTGACCCATATTCACATCCTTCATATGCACCAGGAGATGGATGGAGTGGCAAGTCAGAAAAAGAACATGGGGAAACTGGAGCTTTCAAAAAGCACTGGTTTGCTGGGCTGCTGCCTCAGAGGCTGCAGATGAGCTTGTCTGCTACAGCTGAGGGAGAGGTCAGACACTGTGGGAGCAGCCCAACAACCTCTTAGGTAATTACACATAGGATTATTACATGACTCAGCCATTTCATTCCTGTGTGTAGACCCAAAAGAAATGAAAACTCATATCCATACAGAAACATGACCCTGGATATTACAGCAGCATTGCTCAGAAAAGCCAAAGATGGAGGGAATTCAAACAAACATCCATGTGGCCCTAAGTAGGAATTAAGTATTCATATATATAGCAGCATGGATGAATCTTGAAAGCATATGTCAAGTTGGAGAATGCATACATAAAAAGAGTCCACAGACTATGAGATTCCCTTCAGAGAAAAGTCCAGAATGAGGAGATAGACACAGAAGGTAGATTAGTGTTTAACCTGGTAATGGGGACATGTCAAAGGACAGGGGAATGTCAGATAAAGTGTACAGATTTCTCCTTGAAAATGTTCCAAAATGAACATGGTAATGACCATACACTGAAACCATTGCATGAATGAACAGTTCAGCATATAAATTATATCTGAATAAATCAGTTTTTAGAAAAGAAAGTTGAGAGAAGTTTAATGTAGATAAGATCAAAAGAGAGCCATGGTTCGGCCAGTGAGAGAGCCCAGCATGTTTGTGCTCCGGGAGGGAGTTGGTAGCTGTCCGGCAGGCGTGATTGATGGCCAGGATGATAACTGACTCCTCGGGAAGCTGAGGCTCTGTGGATCACAGACAAGAAGTTCCAACAAAAATTCCTAATGAAATTGACTTCTTTGAACATGAAACTGGTTTTCTCTTATTGGAAAATTAATTTTTGAACTACACAAATTCTCTCAATGGTGATGGACAAATGAGGTGTTATTCTAACTAGAGAAATAATGGTTACCAAAAGTGTCTTTTTACGAAATTATTTTTTATTTCTGAAATTTTGAGGAATTTTTTTTCTGGCTATGAAAAAAGACAAGGAGAAAAATCAAATCTCATTATTCCCATATATTTGTTAACCACATCTGGGCTAGCTTTTAGCTATCTAAAAATCTAAATTATCTTTCTAAATTTTTAACCAGCATAACTCTGGTACTCTGAGTTTCAGCCAAATTAATTTCTGTCACCATATTCTCTCTTTCTGTATTGTGCTGGCATTGTTATTGCTTTTATTTACTGTCCAAAAGGTACTTAGCAGTGTCTGAGGCTGTAGCATGGAGCCAGCTGTTAAAGACAGATGTCTAAACTTGGTAAACGCTTGCTGGCAAAAGCCCAGAGGAGCTGCACGAATTTTTTTTTATGATTTATTAAAATTCACTGGATACAGATTAATTTTTGCTTGCTCAATCTTTGTTATTGTTTCACCTGCTATTAAAGTAGAAACTGCAACTGGGAAGGGCCTTATTTTACTTAAGTTACCAAGGTCTATCAAAATTGTTTCAAAGTGCCTAATTTTTTTTTTTAAATTGGAATGATCCAATTTCAAATGATCCCTCAGACAGGTTCTTCACACAGGGTGTCCAGATGTCTTGGGTGAGGAGCAACTATCACACTTCTCACAAAAAGGGCAAGGACCTTTGGGAACTTGGCTGAGGCTCAGCCCATTAAGGGAAACAACTTTCCAATCCTCTGCTGAGGACCAAGGAAAACGGCTGGCTGGATTTGGGGTATGGGAAACAGCAGCTGAGCCTTCCACATGTAGGAAGCCAGGAAAAATAACTTGCCTGGCTCTGAAGAGGCAAGCCAGATCTGAGCAACCCGTGAAAGGGAGACCCACGGGCCAGGGTTCAATTCTGAGAACCGCATCATCAGAGAGCTGTATCCTGGCTGTTTCCTCCTGATTTGATTGACGCTTCATGTCCAGATTATGTAATTTTCCCCAAATTAAAACACACAAGATAAAGGTAAGAGGAAAGAAAGGAAGAAGGACTCCTTTTAAGCAAAACCAGTGAGTTTCGTGTGGACCAGTTCTGCAGAGATGGCTTCAGAGACAAAGACTTTTATTGGTGTAATTATTAAGGCTACTCCACATAGTTAAAAGGAAAGTTTATTAGTGGCATAACTTACAAATGAAGGGATAGGTAGGTCGCAGGGTCTGAGGAAGGTGTATCACAGTCCAGCGGTGTTCTCTGGAGCTCTGCTCGGTAAACCTCCACCGTCCAGGGTCCAGAAACAGAGAGAGCTGGCCCATCCGGATCTCGGGTCTTCAGGGTCCTCCCTTGGCCCCACCCTGTAGGTGTGACAGTTATCGAAGCCTCAATGGGGGTTGAAACTTTCAGATCAAAGCTGGAATGGCTACCCACTACAACTTTCCTTTAGACCTGTCTGCAATGTCCTATTGCTTAAACTCTCTTGAAGACTTGTCCCCTAATGTTGTCATTCTGTCTCTAACCTAAGGCCAGAAACCCTGACATGCTTCTTTTACTACACTATAGGGTCAGAACAGAATGGGAGGCTGAGGAAACTGGGTTCTAGGACGTTTGCCACTGAGCATGTTCACATGAAGTTAGAAATTATTTATTTGAATCTTCGGCCATTGGCAGCCAAGTGACTTCTGTAAGCCTTAGCTGCTTTCCCTTTGCCTCTCACTATGATACGTTATTTAGCATCAGATGATGGCATGCACGTATTAGTCACCAAATATAAAACCCTGATATTAGCTGTCAATAGGAAAATATCCCTGAACAGATCTCATCCAATTTTATGGTGTCAGAATTTGAACATAGAGTGCACATTGCTGCCATGTTTGGTGCTTCTCTTTCTCTCTTGCTTTATGTTCCTCTCCTTTTCTGTCATCTTAAACTGCCTTGCTAGCTGATAAACTATAACTGACCTTTGTCAATATATAATGTATTTTTCTTTGTGTTGTCCCAAACAGGATGAGACATCACTCTTGCTTGCAAAGCACTAATAGTTTACTGTGAAAAACGAGACATAGGAACAATGTTCTACCCATGAGTTAGATAGGTGTGGGTTTTCAGGGATTTCATTCTTCCATTGCTAACAGCTTATTGAATGCCTTCAGTGAGACAGTCATGTTAGACCCTCAGGGGACAGTAATGATCAAAATGGAAATGTTTCCTGTGCTTCTGGAGTGTGGTCTAGAGGAAGAAGGCAGATAGTGATGAAACAAATGCAAAAACCAAGCTTTTAACCAATGTAAGGGTTGGGGAGAGGATACCTTCCCATAAGGGAGTGCGGAGTGCTGTAGAGAGTCATCAAGGTCTCAGCTTTGGGATATAGAAGATGTGGGTGTTTGCTATAGGCTGGAAAGTTGTCTTCGATAGTCATACATACAGTGTCAGGCAAAGAACAAAGTTAGGGAGAAGGGGCTATTCAAAAGTGTTAGAAAATACAGAGTAAATCCATTTGCCTAAGAAGATTTGAAGAAAAACAACAGAAAATTATTGGAGGAAGGTTGTAAGGGTTTACAGAGTTAAATTAAAGAGTTTGATGTGTAAAGAGCATCAGACCTCATCAACAGCAGAGGGCATGGTCAGGGCTCTGTAATGTAACCTAACAGTACACAGAGGATGTGATAAGGGATGGGGCTGAAGCCCAGAGACATAAAGGACTCATGGGGCTTACTGCCCAGATGTTCATTTCCCAGGCTAGAGTTCTTCACTGTTTCAGGGAGCCGATTGCTCTTCCCAGTGCTGGTGTTTATTTAGGAAAGTGATAGCCTTCTTGCAGCTGGGCTTGCCCAGCCCCTAATGACCTTACGTGGTTGAACAGCAGACAGGGACAGACTCCTTCCTGTGGATGAGAACAGCTGGGTGTAGGCTGTCAGGGTCAGGGCTCCAGACAGACCTCCTCAGTGTCCATCCTAGACTCTATCCTGTGCGTGAGAAAAATCAAAGAACTCGTTGGGGAAAGAACACAAGGGACAGAGGGGGGGGCACTCAGGAAAGACTTCATTCCAAGAGGAAGGGCAGCCAAGGTGCACTCACTGGGGTCAAAATGCTTCCACCAGGTCTGGAAGAGAGAGTATGCATTGTGGCTTTGTCCCCTCTGCTTTCCAGCCACTTACCCTGCCGAGTAAAGGACAGTGAGAGATCTCTCTGTCTCTGTCATCTCTGGAGGAGGGATGCTAAGTGTGGGAAAGGTCTGACAGTTTCAGGACTATGGGCTGAGCAGTGGTAGAGACAGCCTGAGGAGATTGTAACCAAGTGTCAACACTTGGCTTTAGATACAACATTACCAGTGTTGGCAACAGCAGTAGGTAGGGTTTTCTTGGCATCTGATATCTCCACTGTCACCTTTACCTTGGCATCACAGTGGGGAAGAAATGGGCACAAATAATGAAGTATGCTTGTGGCCTTTATGTGGGTGGTCCTTAGTGTCATTAGTTCAGGAACTGAGATAGATGGATTTCCTTACTGAGCAAGATGGTAAATTCTTTTACAACCTATAACTAACTCTTCTACAGATAAAAACAAAGATGAACTTCAATCTATTATCAAAAATTATCTTTCTATGATCTTGGATTTAAACAGCATGAAGCCCAGGGTTCAGTCCCCAGCATTGCAGAAACTGAGCATGGTAGGCACTCAGGTGATGGGGTAGGGAGATCAGAAGTTCAAGGTCATCCTCAGCTATATTAAGTTCAAGGGACAGCCTGGGCTCCCTGAGACTCTGCCTTAAGCTAAAACAATAATCTGCTTGCTTCTGAGACCCTCTTAGCACCTGGTCAGAGCTTGGCCACCGGATGAGTTCATGTTTGTGAGCAACACAGTTTCTGCAGAATCAGATCTCAGAAGTCAAAGAAGTCTGAACTGGTTGGTTTTCTTCAGCTATATTTCAGACAAGTCAATTTTCAAGTGCTGATCCACAGAAAGGTCTCTAGATTGGTCATAAAACAACTGCATAGAAGCTTTATTCTGAAAAAGACCTTGAGAAATTCACTGACTTTTCATCATCTGACAGTTTTATCTTTAAAACTAGAGATTGTAGGGCTGGAGAGATGGTGTCCAGTTCAGAGCAATTGCTGTCTCTGCAGGAGAACCGGGTACAGTTCCCAGCACTCACATGGTGGCTCATAATTGCCTGTACATGTAGTTCCAGGGAATCTGATGGCCTTTTCTGGCCTCCATGGGCAGTGCATACACATGGGCAGAAAGACTCATTTATATAATAAAACTTAAAACAACATCACTTTAAAAAGAGATGATGGTTGAGCCTTAACTAGTCTTTCTGAAATTCTGATCAAATACTGTTGAGTAAGATAAGATATACTTGCCTTTAGCACCAGGATAGACCTACACACACCTACACCTACACATACCTACACACACACACCTATATCTACACACACATACACACACAAACAGCTATACACATACCTACACATATACCAAACCTGCACATACCAAACCTACACACACCTACACACACACACACCTATACACATACACCTACACAGATACACCTATACACACACCTATTCCTACACACACACACACACACACACACACACACACACACACATCTATATACACACCAAAGCTACACATACCAAACCTACATACACCTATACACACACACAAAACCTACATACACTTACACACATACACCAAACCTATACACACTTACACACACACACACACACACACACACACCTACACACACATACCTACACACCAACACACACAGTTTGCAGCATGTTTCCCACTCTGTACTAATAATGTTCACAACATAAGCCTTCACAAAATCAGTTAGGTTGATGTCCAATCAAAAAATAAGTCTCACTACTGAAGGACTTCTCAGAACCTTATGTCATAACAAAAATAACCCCAGAATTTATTGTCCCTGGTAATAGTATAAGGGTCACTAGAATCCTATGAATGAATGTTTCAGAACTACTACTCTAGGCAGAAAACACATTTAAAGATACTGTGGCCCCCTCCACAACTTCTCTCAATTCCAGTTGGTGATGCTTTGTGGCAAAGCTGCATTATGAGCGTGCAATTGACCCAGTTCTTTTCTGAAGCTCTCTGGCTTAGAATGAATCTCTTATGTAGAACTAATGCAAGGGTCATGTACCCATAGAAGCTGATTGCACAACCTTCTCTGTGAGAATTCACTGGCTCATTTGAGTCTGGGAGCTGTTCTGAAAGTCTCTGAACATCACCTTCCCATCATCCCGTGATCCTGGCCTCTGGAAGCCATGGTAAAAATTCACAACATGAGTTTCCTTCCAGGATTTTGAGTTGCTAGTGTTTTTTGCCAATATCCAAGAGGAGCACAGTAGAGAAGTTCTCATCTAAGTCAAAAGTTTTCCAGAACATGCAGTGAATCTGTTTATAGTACTCGGCATTTTATAAACATGCTAATGGACCATTCACTTACTCTTTATCAAAAGTAAGTAAAAACTTATTATGGAGTCATGCCCCTTCACAGACACCGTTGAATGATGAAATTTCAAGTTCATTGCCTAGAATAACGACCTAGAATGTGAAGATATTTTTAAATTGTTATTTTTTCCCCCAAGAATTGACTTGGGAATCCAGAGGCATGAGCTAGAGATCCAGAGGGGATCTGCACAGTTCAGTGCAGACAGAAGGCAGAGATTAGCAGAGAGGGGGCAGCAAAGAAACAAAGCAGGGAGTGGATCAAGGCCAGTGCCAGGGTGCTGTCGGTGTGCTGAAGAAATCGCTGCAGGTCTTCCACATCCCTTCCACACACCTGCACCGAAGCCCAGAGCCACAGCTCCTGCCCTCTTCTGGAATAAGCAAGTCTCTTTGTGATTATCGTCCAACCATCTCTTCCTTCAGAAGGGCTGAGTGTGTATGAGTCATGCTGCAATAAAACCAGCTTCATGAAGACCTAGCTAGTGGTTCCCCGCTGCTAGGGTTCCTCAGAACTCCGAGAAGGGCAGGACAAGCTTTAACACATGCTCACTACCCTGGGGGTGCAACTGGTTCACGTTGCATAGCCTTCTACACTCTCGCCCAGAAAAATTCTGGAGCCTTCCCCCTTCCTCGGCTTCTTTCAAGTATTTGGAAAGTGAAGTTAGACACTGCCATCACGGCTGTCAGGAAAACCACTCTGCCTTTGACATTTGGTTGAGAAAATGGACTATGGTCTGCTGTGGATATCGTTCTGTATAAATAAAACACTGATAGGCCAGTGGCCAGGCAAGAAGTATAAGCGGGACAAGGAGAGAGGAGAATTCTGGGAAGTGGAAGGCTGAGTCAGGGAGACACTGCCAGTCACCGCCATGACAAGCAGCATGTGAAGATGCCGGTAAGCCACGAGCCACGTGGCAAGGTATAGATTTATAGAAATGGATTAATTTAAGATATAAGAACAGTTAGCAAGAAGCCTGCCACGGCCATACAGTTTGTAAGCAATATAAGTCTCTGTGTTTACTTGGTTGGGTCTGAGCGGCTGTGGGACTGGCAGGTGAGAGAGATTTGTCCTGACTGTGGGCCAGGCAGGAAAACTCTAGCTAAAATGGTCAATCCATGCTTTTCCTTTTTTCTTGGTTATTTGCAATGACTCTGGCCCGCCTCCTCTCTCATATAGGCTTTTTGACCCTGTTGCATCTGTTGACAAAGACAATGATGATAGAGAGAAGAGTCTTGATTCCTTCAGGACAGAAGAGAACTTACATGTTTGAAGGGGATGATGAAACAGAAACAAGTTCTCTGGGTTGTGAGGAAGAAAGGGGAGACAGCCTGCTGGAGGCTGGAGACTGAGAAGATAAACCAGGTGAAGATGGCCGCATTCCTGACACATTCCTTAATCAAATTCTGCTTTTTCTCTCAACCAGCACAGAAAAATATGTCTCTTGGTAATCATGGCTCTTTCACTTTGGTTAGCGAATCCAGAAGCTTCTACTGAAGATGCCAAAAGTTATACTTTCTGATAGGACACTGGCTTCTGTCAAGAAACAAAACAGGTTCAGGGGAGTTGGTTCAGTCTGATCTGAGAGGAAATGGGGGTATGGGAAACAGAAGGAGCTGGAATGGGGAGAGGGCAGGGTGGAAATGATGTAAATGCAAAAATACAACTCATGTATGAAATTCTCAAAATGTAAACAAATGTTTAAAAAAGTCATCAAAGAGAGATAATACACACCCATAATTCCAGTGCTGGGGGAATCCAAGACAGGCGAGCTAGCATGCATGACCAAACCTATGAGCCCCAGGTTCATTAAGAGACCCTGTTTCAATACAAGGTAAACAACTCCAGAAGACTAACACACACACACACACACACACACACACACACACACACAGAGGACAAACAAAAAACATGTTCCAACTCATGGGTAGATACACATTATTTTGAGAATATATCCTTTCTTTCTCATTTTTGTGGTTAATTCTTTAAGTGACACATCTGTGTCAAGTTTTCCTCACTATAACTCTGTTTCTTTTATGGTTTAATGTAATATGGCAGTTCTATTATATTTTTCAGTTCCCAAAGTCACTTAAGGGTGTTGATGTAGACTCTTGTATTTGGCTCCGAGTCTTTGGATCACTGTCTCAGCTTTGCTGCTTATAGCCCAGTGGGACCCTTGGCACCCCCACAATCAGTGTAGCTGCGTTATCAGTGACATGAGATTTAGTTTAGTACTGAAGGAAAAGCTGAAAATTAAATTATCAAAAGAAAGCTTTCTCTCCAACTTATGTTCTGTATTAATGGCAAGTCTACAATTTTCAATTAGTGAAAATACAATCAAAACCCATCATATACAGAGGTAGGAATAGTAATATAATGATTGATTTATAAGTGACCTTATTAATTAAGCTAATAAAATTAGGAATGAGTTCAAGAAGGTAAGGGAAATAAATATACCCTGAAGGTTGGCCTCACCGGAAGGATGGAAGAAAGCTACTGCTGAGAAAGGCCGAATTGCACAGCAAGACTTTGACCTGCCTCTCATGACACAAGAAGAGGCTTTAGGTCCAAAACACCTCCTTACTGAGAGACAAAGCTACCCCAGACTGAGCTGGGCTTATCACTGGGCATGGAGATAGCTCTGTCTCAGACTCAGTGTTCTCAGAAGGACTTATACAGCATGTCACCTGACCATCCCCACTGCCATATCTAGCTTCTGCAGGGCTGGCCTCGGAACCCTGGAGCCACAGCACGAGACAGGTGTGCCTGGCTTAGATGCCCTGTGATGGCTGCCTGGGAAGGTTTTGCACCCATACAGAATAAGCACTCGCTTCAGAAGTGAAATACTGACATTTCATGGTCTCTTCTGGGAAAGTGAAGTCTTATCCAACCCAGCACTTGCCTCTACGAGAAGTAGATGTGCTCAGACTTCTGGCAGTGTCTCCCCATGTCACCTGCATGCCAGCTAGAGAAAGCTGAGGCTGCAGAGCAGTCACTGTGGGAAATGTGTCCCCAACAAAAATCAAGCCCGAGGCAGCCTGGCTCCATCTGCATGCAGAGTACTCTCAAATAACTCTCTTTTTATTTATACAATAATATTTCCTGTCCCACTGTCTTGGTAATGTGTGATACAGAGCTCTCTCTGGTCCACTGTCTAAATAAAGTCAAATGAATGGATTAAGTAAAAGTACCACAAGGCAGTCATTTGCATAATTAGATAATGAACAAGCCACCAGAGAAGATTATTCCAACAGGGACAGAGTGAAGACCTAGGGACCAGAATGTTACAGGAATACTGGTTTTCTTTTTCAAATAACCAAAGATTATAAGTGCTGTGACTGTATGGAAAGCATCACTCATCCATCCCACCAACTCCCACATGGCAAGAATTGTGGTAAAGTGCTGGAGATATAAAATACCAGACATGGTCTCTCATTTTAAGAATGTAATCATTGTAGGTGGGAGCTACATACGTAAGCAATTTAATATAATAACCATCCAGCAGGAGCCAGTAGTTGGAAGAGAAGAAACTGCAATGGAAATTGGGAGGCGAGGTGCTGTGCGTTCTGCTCATGGGTATCTCTGTCTTTCTCTGAGGAGCCAATAGTCGAGGGAGCATTTTGAAATGAGCAGTTTGCCAGCTGAAGAGGTGACTACTTCCGTGTTGAAGGGAGGGTCTGAATAGAAGCCCAGCTCATAGATGAGCTTTGTGTGTTATGAAAAGCTGTGGGGGTGAGACTAGAGCACAGTAAGACAGGATGGAAAGCTAGGACATGAAGATATATCCTCCTGTCTTCCCTTGGTTAAGAATCATGAGCTTTGGGGCTAGAGAGATAGCTCAGCAATTAAGAGAACTTCCTGCTTTTGTAGAGGACCTGAGTTCAGGTCCCATCACCCACATGGTGGTTTACAACAATTCATTAACTCCACTTCCAGAGGATCTAACCCAATCTTCTCCATGAGCACCAGGCATGATACACATACATACATATATACAGGCAAAACAATCATACATATAAAATAAAATAAATAAATCTCAAAAATATTTTTAAAAAGAATCCTGTGCTTGACATTTTTAGATGTTAAACATTTGTGATCTGGATTGTATTTTTTCCATTTTTCCCACTTCTTTGTAGTAGGGAAATAGGCAGAAATGTATCTTTAGAGAGTTAGGTTATATAAGATAGAGAACAGGTTCAAGAAAGGATAGAGAGTGATAGGAAAAAATGTTTTACCATAGAGATCCTATGAGGTAAATAACTGGAGCATAAACTAAGATCGTGGCAACACAGACAGAAAGGAAGGGTTCAAAGAATGTAGTGAGGCACAGGATAGGAAATGGTTAGTGACTGGATTCAAATGTTGTGATAAAAAAAAATCATAACATTTGGATTTCCAGCCTGAGTAACCAACAGCCATTCATTGCACTGGAACCTGGGAAGGAGCAAACTCAGAAGAGAATGCAGTGAGTTCCTTCTGGTACGTGTCAAAGGGGCAGGGACTCCTGTGCGGCATCCAAGACAACCTGTCTTTTAGGGAAGTAGAAACAAGCAATAGGTTTGCAAAAGCCAGGGGCACTGGAAACATTCTTTTGGTGGTCACTAGGGTACAAGAAAATATCGAGGTTGTGAGTGTGGATGAAATCATCTGGCAAGATCATAAGAATGCACTCCACGATTGTGGGAGGAAAATTGCAAGAGCTGAAGGGGAGGGGCTTTTGTGGGAGAAGAAGCTGAAAGGGGAGTACTCTCAAGGTGAGTGTGTAATCAGACGAGGGGGCATGGCTCAGCGGTTAAGAGCACTTGCTTCTCTTGCAGAGGACTGGAGTTTAGTTTCTAACTCATACATGGTATAGCTCACAACTACCTGTCACTCTAGCTCCAGGGAATGTAGGGAATGTAGCACCTTCTTCCAGCCTCCTTGAGCATCTGTGTACATGTCACACACACACACACACACACACACACACACACACACACACACACAGAGAGAGAGAGAGAGAGAGAGAGAGAGAGAGAGAGAGAGAGAGAGAGAGAGAGAAAGAGAGAGAGAGAGAGATGCACATAAATTAAAATAATGAATTTTTTTAAAAGATACCAAATAGGCCAAAGGAATCATGTAAAGCCAGAAGTCTCTTCTGAACTTGTTAATTGCTGGCTGTCTCAGTAAACCCCATCACATGGATGGGGCAGAAGCTAAGTGGCAGTGGGATAAGCGTGAAAGGAAGATGGGGAAACAAAAATCAGTGGTATGGAGATGTCTGGAAAGAGTAAGCTGAGAAGGAACTGTTGGCATGCATACAGCCAGCAGCCAGCTCTGAAGGGAGGGCAGAGGCCATGAGCCAGTGTACGGACACTCCTATGTTTAGCAGTATGGACGAGCTTACACTGCAGCTTTGTCAGGGACAGAATAGTGGCCAGCACTGAATAAATCTATAGTGGGATCTGCTTGGGTGGGGACTGTGCGTTTTGTTTCTAAAACAAAAACAATTTCGAACTTATGAACCATTTATAGTTCTTTTTCCCTCCATAAACTATTCAAGTTAACAGGGAAAAATAAAGTTTCTAAATAAAGTCTTCCCTTAAGATTGCATTTTTCACTTGCCAAGCCAAACGAACCAAATCTTTTGTTTCTCCAGCAATCTCACTTCCCAAGAAAAATACACCTGCAAACATCAGGGGCCAGGTTTTCCCCACCCTTGGCCATCTTTGTCTTTACCCTTAGAGCAATGTTGCGGGGGCACTTCCACACTGCGCTGAGGGTTAGCCAAGAAGGTTAAGTAGGGCTAAGCTAAAGCAATCAAACCATTCTTTTCACTTTGGGGGTGAAGTAATTGCCCCCTCATTTGCTCCTGAAGATGTTCAGTCTCCCACATCTTCCTGGAGGGTACAGCAAGGCTCGGCAGCTGCCAGTCATCATGGGCTCACACTTGTCATAACAGCTATTGTCTGTGCCATCCAATTATCTGTCTGGCATCCCACATCACTCAGTCTTCCATGGCTCCAGGAGAAGAAAGCTCTTCACATTTTACATGCAACTTGGAGACACTGATTCCCCAAGAGCAAAATCCAGGCACTTTATGTGAAGCTCTGGCAGGCAGGGTTCATAAAATTCCAAACTACAGAAACTTTACCCAGTGTGTTTTATTTTGGAACTTTGGGGTTTTGAAGAAAAAAAAGAGAGAGAGAAAGAGAACTAAGAGGGGTCATTCTTGAGATTATTCTGGTTTTTAGAAGTTCTTATCCACCTAGATGTGGTTAGCTGGTGGCTGGTTTCTGTAGTTATGAAGAGAAAACAAAGGCAGCTAACGATGTCTGGATGTCTGCTCTCGTGCTAGGCACCAGGAAAAGCTCTGCATTTGCTTTCTCAGAACCCCCCCCCCATGGGGTATGTGTAGAAACTGAGGCTTAATGTCAAATAGCTTGCTCCTGATGTAATGCTAGTGGGTGGTAGAGCTGAAAATTGATCCGTGTCTGCCTGACAAGTGCTAGTACCCTTTCCTGGCGTCGTTTGAAGGCACGTCTTTATGTATGTGTCTGAAAACAAACACAACAAAATAAACTACTACGTGGATGTAGGCAGCAGTGGGAAGAGACCTCCATCCACGTAATGCAGATGCCTCACAAAAGTACCCGATATTCTTGGCAGTACAATTTTCCATTGCTTTTTTACTCTCCTCCCAAAGGGTCCTTCGCTGATTGCATAACCACATGCAATGATACCATTGGCCACTCTTTTCCTCTCTTCCTCTGTCCAACTCCATCTAGTCCAACTCCTGCTCTTTTCCCCATTCAGCCAGCTGTAGTGTACAGCTCATCAGCAAACGGCCCTTCTCTGCTTGCCGCCTCACTTTCAGAAAGGTTAGAGCATGCTGTTGATCATGTAAATGCTGTGAATGTTGACCCAGCACCAGTCTGCATCCAGCCTCGTTTATATTGGTACTCATCATAAGTTGAGGCTTAGAGCAAGATGCAAGGAAGACAGTGCTGAGCTTTGGATGAATAGGAGTCTGCTTTACCTAAATCCTTCTGACTGGGGACTGGAGGGAGAAAAGACAGATAAGAAAAATAAAAATGAAATACGAAGTCAAGTCACCAACATACTACTTAAGATGGGTCCACAGACTTCTGGCAAGTGAAGATCCACTTCACCTGGCCACAGCAAACCCCTGACATCACCTACTCCTTAGGCTTGAGTGAAAGCCCAGCAGAGGCCAATGTAGATCATCACAATGGGCAAGGCAGTGACCCCAAAAGCTGACACCTCTGAGCTTCTGGTACTCGGCACCCGTTTCCACTCTGCCCATGTCATCTCTCGTATTGACAGGGATGGAAGCTTTCAAAACTCAATCCCCACAGGAATTGTTACCTCTTAAGCACTAATGAATGTCAAAGCCAAGAGATGGGCCTCTTTGTGTCAGCTATAGTTTTCTCCAGTCTCTTGTCCCTCGGTGCAGCCATGTTTTCTGGATGTTTCTGGCTGAAGAGGCAAAATAGTAATAATAATAATAGTAATAATAATAATAATAATAATAATAATAATAAAAGTTTGCTCTTGCAATTTTCTGAGCACACAATCCTCTTTTTTTGTGTGTGTGTGACAGGGTTTCTCTGTGTAGTTTTGGTGCTTATCCTGGATCGCTCTGTAGACCAGGCTGGCTTTGAACTCACTTACAGAGATCCGCTTGGCTCTGCCTCCCCAGTGCTGGGATTAAAGGCATGTGCAACCACCGCCGGGCTAGTCCTCTTTATTTAAAACACCTAGAATGGTTTCTAAATTCTTGCAAAGTACTTGAACTAGGGCCAGAATTCAAAGTTCACTTCCAGAGATGGAAGAACAGGAAACAGTCATGAATAAAGCTTGCCTCTCCTCTCTCTCCCCTCCTCTTCCCCTCCTCTCCCTTCTCCCCTCCCAACCCACCTGTAGATAATTCTAAATGGTCTTATTACATAAAAAACACGGAGCAAGAAATTTGGGTTAAAGCCTTAGAGAGATTAGGTAAATATGGAAAGCCACCAGCTAACCTCACCTCACCAATTCTACAGCTTCCAAATCGCCTGACTTCCTGTCTACCCAGGCTTTATATGCCTTGCTTTTCTGCCCTCTCATTGGCTCTTAGCCCAGCTACCTCACTTCTTCCTACACAGCTCTGTCACTTTCTGTCTGTCTGTACAGACCTCCAGGTCTCTGTGGTTGGTACTGGGATTAAAGGCATGTGTCACCACGCTTGGCTCTGTTCCCTAGTATGGCCTTGAACACACAGAGATCCTGCCTGCTAAGTGATAGGATTAAGGGTATGTGCTAACTACTGCCTGACTTCTTTGTTTACTTATAATGGTTTCTTTTTCCTCTGATTCTCCAGGCAAGCTTTATTTATCAAAGCACAAATAAAATATCACCACATTTCAGCACAAATAAAATATCACCGCACCTGCCCCCTTTCCTTCCCCTGTTCTTGCCCCTCCCCCTCCTCTCCTTTCTTGCCTCTTTCCTCCCCTATTCTCCCCTCTTCCCTTCCCTTCTGTAGCTAGAGTTTTCCTGCCTGGCCCACAGTCAGGGCAAATCTCTCTCACCCGCCAGTCCCACAGCCACTCAGACCCGACCAAGTAAACACAGAGACTTATATTGCTTACAAACTGTATGGCCGTGACAGGCTTCTTGCTAACTGTTCTTATATCTTAAATTAATCCATTTCTATTAATCTATACCTTGCCACATGGCTCGTGGCTTACCAGCGTCTTCACATGCTTTTTGTCATCATGGCGGCTGGCAGTGTCTCCCCTACCCAGCTTCCTGTTCTCTCAATTCTCCTCTCTGTTAGTCCCGCCTATACTTCCTGCCTGGCCACTGGCCAATCAGTGATTTATTTATTGACCAATCAGCAACACATTTGACATACAGACCATCCCACGGCACCCTTCCTTTCCTCCCCTCCCCTCTCCATCTCTTCCCCTCCCCTTTTTTCTCCTCTCTACCTTCTCTTCTTCTTTCCCTCTCCTCCCTCTCCTCTTCACCTTCTCTTCTTCTTACCCTCCCTTCCATTCTCTTTTCTTTTTCTCATTCCTTCTTTCCTTCTTTTTGGCTTTTTGAGACTGGATCTTACTCTGTAGCCCAAGCTGGTCTCAAGCTTGCAGCAGTTCTCTTGCCTCAGTGTCTGGAGCTCTGGGATCACGGGAGGGGGCCTCTATGCCCACTCTCTCTGCAGCCACCTCCCTCTGTTGCTTCCACAGGATGCCTATTACATGGAAGTCAGGTTTGGGCTAGGTGCCCTGCTCCCTGCTCTCCCCGTCCTTGGCTCCTCCCACCCCAGCTGCTGTCACCTTCCCATCATCACTGGCCAACACCAGCAGCTCCTGGTAACTGACTCTGCTTCCACAGAACTTGGAGTTGAGCTAAGTTCTGACTGAGTGGTAAGCAATCAAGTGATTGGAGTCTGACTCAGAGAGATGTGCCCCCTGCCCCAGGTCACACACAGATGGTTGGAAGGGCTACGTGGAGCGGGTCCTCACAAAGTGAACACCATGAGCCATCTGGAGGGGTTACTATGCTCCACCCTCTACTTACATTTTTAAAGACTTATTTATTTTACTTTATGTGCATTAATGTCTTGCCTGCATGTATGCATAGTGCCATGCATCCATGGAAGACAGAAGAAAAACTGGGGTTACAGATGGCTTTGAGCCACCAAGTGGGTGCTGGAGAATTATGAATGACACCAAACCTTGGATTCATCAGAAAAATCATACCCAGGCTTCTACCCAGGCTTTATTCCCTTACTCCAAGGGAAACACTTCATACATTAGCTTGTTGCAGCCACCTTAAACATGGACAGGTGAGCATTTCATCACTCAGTAAGACAATGGACCTTGAGGAATGAAATGGAACTTTCCTTTGGAGACTGAATTGATAGAATGTGGGGAAATATCAGAGTTTTTACACACATCTGCAGCTCTGAAAACAAAACTCTCTTCTTGGTAGCAACACGTTTATGGAAGTATCCAGCACACAATTGGTATTAAAGATGAATAAGCTAGGTGGAGTAGCTCATAGCTGTAATTCTAGCACCTGGAGTCAGATACAAGGATTGCTGTAAATGTGAGGCTAGTCTGGGCTACAAGGTTACCAGTAAAAGCTACAAAGTAAGACCACCTCAAATAAATAAAGATAGATAGATAGATAGATAGATAGGTAGATAGATAGATAGATAGATAGATAGATGGATGGATAGGTGATAAAAACAGTCACAAAAATGGATCAATCAATCAATGAGATAGGGAAAGAAGGATACATCATATAATATTTTTCCTAGAACCTGAACTATAGAAAATGCAGACAGTTTAATTAATGTTGAATGCATTCTACATGGGGGTCTCTGTTTTACATTTGTTTATAATAGCAGTTAATTGATACAGCATATGGAATTAATTGAGAAGAACCCAAAAATTATCAAGCAGCCTTAGCCAGTCCCACAGAAGTCTCAATCATAGCTCTCTATATTGATGAATATGGATTCAGGCATAAATCCCTAGTTTCCCATGCACCCCACTAAATCACAAATATACCCTTGGATATTTATTGCCAACTTGATTGGATTTGGAATTACCTAGGAGACACACCTTTTAATATGTATGTAGGGTATATCCTTGGAGGCTTAACTGAGGAGGGACAACCTATCCCGAAGACCAGACCTATCCTGGAAGACCAGACCGAATAAAAATGAGAAAAAGGAGAAAGTTGTGTAAGCAGCAGCATTCATCACTATTTTCTGACTGTGGATACCATGTGACTAGCTAATTCATCCTCCAATCACCATGCTTTTCCCATCAGGATAGACTCTACCATTAAACCATGAGCTCAATTAAATCCTCTTCCTTTAAGTTGCTTCTTGTTGTGTGTTTGGTCACAGCAATGAGAAAAGTAGCTAGTAGATATATCATGGGCTTTTTCCAATCATGAGCTAGGGAGTAGGGCAGGATAGGAGCTGGAATAGACCTGACAACACAAGAGATGCAAACTATGCTCCGGATAAAGCAGACAGAAACTCCATTCAACACCTCAGGTACCAACTCTGCTTTTGCCTTGCCAGTAGGGGTAGCTGCTGAGCTACCAAAACAGGTTCAATCCACTCTGGTGGAAGCTTCAAGACCTGCTACATAGCTCTCAGTTTATCTTCAGGTATGTGGCCAGAAGCTCTGCGCCTGCCAGCCACACAGAAATGCCCACCATTGCAATACCATGCCCAGTCTGCTTTTTCATACTCTTTCTTCTTCTAGAACCTTATTTCTTTCCCATTTTTCAAAGCCCAGATCAGATATGACCTTCCCTTACCAGCCAGCCTGAGACATGAACATGGAACAAATCTTCCTCTAGTCAACATGTCATATTACCTTCTCTCTCTCTCTCTCTCTCTCTCTCTCTCTCTCTCTCTCTCTCTCTCTCTCTCTCTCTCTCTCTCTCATGTATCACCTGTCAATCACGTCTATCTGTCTACCTATCTACCATCTATCTATATCTACCGCCTATCTGTATCTATCATCTATCACCTGTCTATTATTTGTCTGTCTATCCCTCATCTGTCTCTACATCTATCTGTACTGTTCTCATTGAGTTTTATTCTCTCTCTATGAAATGTAAGGTTTCTGGGAAAAATTCACCTTTGTATCTTAGAACATGGTACAGTTCCTGCTACACAGACACTCTGGGTAGGGAGGTGACTACCAGCAAGGATTCATATTTAGGGTTGCTCAAGAATAGATTTTTCAGGTCTAATCCTTCATCCAATGAGTAAGAAATACACCCATCACTGCCCTCTGTGAGCAAGCCTACTGCTAAGGTGAACTAACTGATTCCAGACTGAGATAGCTTCCAGATGGAGACAGCGTCTTCCTTGTTCACAGGATAAAAGAGGCAAGGGAATTAAACAGTTAGCATCACTGGAAACATGTCTGAATTGAACTGTCTGGTATGTCTTTGTCTGGGTCTGATGAGAGTTGTCATCCTGAGTAGAGGACCCTGTTCTGAACCAGTGGGTGACAGCTAATTTTGCTGACAGGCTATTCATACAAAGTGGATTGAGGGTTATCCCTGACTTCTTTTATATCCAAGTGGCTTCAACAGGAGAGAGAGAGAGAGAGAGAGAGAGAGAGAGAGAGAGAGAGAGAGAGAGAGAAATATCCTGTCAACAAAGAGAATTTCGACACCAGAATTCATATTTTTGATCTATTTTATATGAAAAGGCATGAACTAGCTAGGCATGGCTGATTCCCCAAAGACTTGTCTTTTACTAGAAAGAACTTTGTAAATGTTAATAGGTACTAGAAATGCTGGAAGCAGATTTGCTCTGGGCCCAGAGACATGAAATAATCATCACTTTGTTTATCTGATTTTAAATGGGTTTAGTATTGATTTGCCTGATATGAATTCCAAATTCCTGCTAGTTTGGAAAAGCCATCCAAACCCACTGCTTTTGATTCCTGGGAGGTTCCCGCATAGGAAACTTCCTTTGCAGTTCTGTGCTGAGTGGGGAGAAGAATATACATGAGAGAGAACGGCCAGACTTCCCTGTCTGTGCTTCTTCCTTGCTTCCAACCCCAAACCTTGGAGACGATTTCCACTGCAGCTGGCTCCCCAGGGTGTGGCTCAAGTTCAGCCCTTGTTCAAAGGGAAGAGTTCAAGTGAGTGGAGGGCTGGAGTAAACTTAAAAGCAAAACACAGACCTAGCATTTATCAGAGAGCTTATCTCGACGGTGTGGGCTTTACAAACACACTGACATGAGTATAGCTTAGAGTGTTAGGGTGCAAAGGATGTTAGGATCTTTGCCCTGCTTTGGAGTGGAGAGCAGATCAGACAGAGCTGGGCACACGACTAAAAGTAGACTCCTAAATTCTCATATCCATGGCAACATGTCTTCTCTGCCACAGTCTCTACTATGTACTATTTTAATTCTCTGTACGTTTAATGAAATGTATTTATTTAGTGTGAGTATGTGTGGCATATGTGGAGGTCAGAGGACCATGTGATCCTGGAGAGTGAACTCAAGTCATAAGCTTGGTGGCAAACACCACTACCCTTCGATCCATCTTGCAGGCCCAATTCTAAATCTGTGAACACAAAACACAGTGTGCATAAAGCAAGCCTGACCACGATGTCATTAAACACTCAACTGTCAGCTATGGGCCAAGATTATTCTAGCCACTGCTGGGAAACTTCCCAGGTTAAAGTGGGGCAGAGTCCTTATGCTTGAGGGGTTTGTGATGCTGTTGTGAGGCCATCCAGACACATTCAACCAGTGAGTCTGTCACACAGATCAGAGTCTAGGCTAGAATTTAAAGTCCTTGCCCCAGGGCTTCTCTGAAGAACTCAGATCCACTCTTCACCTCAGAATGTATTCAGAGTCTCTAGAAGTGGGAAATGATATTCACACACACAGTTCTTCCTTATGTCAGACAGATGTCACCAGCTGGAGGGCAGAAGTCAAACTGAGGGGATGGGGTCAATTTTCAAAGAATGAAGACTTGTTAGGTGTACTTCTAAGTCAGTATGTCTTTTTCCTTTCTTGGTGATTGTTATGGGGTGAACTATTGTCTCAAACCAGACACACTGGTATCCCCAGTACCTCAGAATGAGTCCTAATATAGACATGGGGTCTTTGGAGATGCGCTCAAGTTAAAATGAGATTGTTGGGATGGGTGGGTGTCTTTACAAAAATGAGACGTGTGAACATTGACATAGACAAGTTCAGAGGAAGATGACGTTTAAGACCACAATTCTGACCCCAGTTTACAATGCCTGGCACAACCGAAGCTGAGAGAGGGTGTGGAGGGGCCACTGTTGTGATGCCCTCAGAAGGAATAAATCATGATGACATCTTGGTTTTGAACTCCCCAGCCTCAGAGCAGCAAGACAGAGAATACCTGTTATTTAAGCTGCTCAGCATGGGGACAAGTGTAGAATCCTAATGTATAAATTTATTTCATGCCCCCATAAAGTAAAAACACTGTTCCTTATGAGGAAAATCTTTCTACATCCACACTTTCCTCCCTTGAATTTTTCTGTTCCTGCCAGACCAAGGACACAGGTGTAGTGAGATACAAGGTGGGGGACAAGCAGGTCCCAGATGATTACTGTTCTGATAAAGACTGAGTCAAATCGGGCTCTACTCACTTCCAGTAGCTCTCATACTCCTCCAGGCAACTGTCTATAAATGATGAAGACTCAGCCCCATAAATACAGAAGGTCTGTTTTCTTACTGTTTATTGTTTAGTATTAAAATTCAAATGTTTTAGACAGGTTACTCTTGCAGCTATAAAACACACATAATATCAGAGATGAAGGAAGAAGCTATTTTGATTCCATTTATCTCACCATCTCCAAATTGATAAGGAACACCAGGAGTAAACTCAGGAACTTTCCTTCAGTGAAGTAACTATCTTTGAAATTCACAGAGGAAGAGCTCTGTTCTGTGCATATAAAATAAGGTATGACGTTGGAAGAAGTTAGAGTGACTTTTGTGCAATTCTGCTCATCGTTTCTTGTGGTCAATTGACTTATAGTCATAAATCAATGTCAAACTTAGTGATGAGTATGAGCAATAAAAGAATGAAAACTATGTCAATCTATTGGGTTGAGAAAGGTTTTAGATGACAAGAAATCTCTGTTACATACTGGATCTTTATAGTTTTGTTGAATTGGTAAGTTCAGAACTAATGAGAACAGAAACAGATTCCCATAGTACAAATCCAAAGTGGAAGAGACATAGGAGGCAAACAGAAGTGAGGTATCTTGACAATGGATTCCATGTGGCAAGGTGGTTTGCAGTCACATCAAAACAGTACACCTGTGGACAGACTCCCAGGAAACTCCTAGCCACTGATTGTATCTGGCCACTGTTTGGATTTTAAGCTTTCAAGTGACTATATGGAGCAATCATGTTCTATTCCCCTGTGACTCTCCAAACACCACCAGACTTGCTTTGAAACCCACACTGTGCACCAGTCTTTGCTCCCATCCACTCCTCAAATCACCTCATTGAATGGCTCTCAATGAAAAAGATGCATAATCTGTAGGCTGGTGTTGCTTTAACTTGGAATATGAACAAAGGTCCATTCATACCAAATAGGGTGCTGATGGCAGGCCAAAGGAACACTTCACCCAGGTCTAGCTTGTAGAACCAATGAGTTCATTGGGCTAACAAGACCATGACTAAGGAGTTATAGGCATGTGAATGACCCCTATACTGCTATATCTCCAAATGTAGATACTGCTACATCTCCAAAATGTACCAGCCCAACATAGGTGATAATTTCCTGAAAGTTGCATCAATGGAATTCTCTCTAAGATTCCTGTACACTCTAGCACCTCTGAGACCACATGAAGTTGGGGAAGAATCATGTAGACCTGAAAAACAAGCCCAACATTGTGAGGGTCTGTGCTGGTAATCACAGCTGCTCTAATTAAAATGGCAATCACCATATCATGCCCAGAGGACAGCATTGTCCAGCACCGGGTTGTGATCATTGACCCAGCACATCTCTATGGAGCACTTGCTTGGTAAATAGTTTTTTTTTACTTTGAACTTGGCCATTCCTGTTGTACTTCCCCAGGGAATGTTCAGTCTACTCAAAGCATGTCCTAGGCCGATCACTGCAGACTCACTTTTTCTTTCTCAGAGGAACATGACTGTTAAATATACAACACTGTGGAAAAAGATATTTAACTTTCATGTATTTAATTTCCTTGCACGTATACTAAGGATAATATCAGTACGAATGCTTTTTTTTTTTTTTTTTTTTTTTTTTTTTTTTTTTTTTTGGTTTTTCGAGGCAGGGTTTCTCTGTGTAGCTTTGCGCCTTTCCTGGAACTCACTTGGTAGTCCAGGCTGGCCTCGAACTCACAGAGATCCACCTGGCTCTGCCTCCCGAGTGCTGGGATTAAAGGCGTGCGCCACCACCGCCCGGCGGTACGAATGCTTTTTAAAGCATTAAATGTGTCAGTGTACAAAAGGAATGCTCAGAACAGTTTCTGGTAAATACCATAGCAATCACTATGTAAGAATTTGCTGCTGGGATTGGTGGTACACACTTATAATCCCAGGAACTCTAGAGGATGAGGCAGGAGGATCACAAATTCAAGGCCAGCCTAAGAAACTTAGTAAGACTCTATGTCAAAGTTGTTGTTGTTGTTTTGTTTGCTTTAGTTACAGGAAGTGGGGAGACAGCTCAGCTGGGGCAGTGCTTGCTTCACAAGCATGAGGGCCTGGGTCAGATCCCCAGAACTCACAAAAAAACAAAACGAACAAACAAACAAAATGGGTGTGTGTGCTTGTCACCCCAGCACTGGAGAGGCAGGGACGAGTGGATCCTGGGGGTCACTGGCCACTCAGCCTAACATACTTCAGTTCCAGGCCAATGGAAGACCCTGTTTCAAAAATGGAGATAGTACCTGAGGAATGAGACTGGAAGTTTTCCTGACTGCCACATGTAAGTACATCTGCATACACATGAACAGGCACACACAAAGTTAATCAATCAATAATAAAATATACAAAACGGCTTGGTAATTTCTCTTGGTGAAGGGCTAGGTTCAACCTCCAATACTGCAAAAGAAGAAAGGAGTTTACTCCAGGTGTCAGTCTACTGGAGACTAGATAGCATGCAAAGATGAAAGGAAGCCCACAGTAGGAAACAAGCTTAAACTGGACTTATGAGACTTCCTATGCTGATGAGAAGGAGAAGAAAATAGACCCCTGTTGATCCAAGTATCTTCACATCAGAAAGTTCAGGGAAGAAGGTGTTTTATGGTGAAACATTTTTTCTTACCAAGGAAGTAGTATGTGTGTATATTAGCTCTAACAGCAGCCTCTAGGGACGGCACTTGAGGTAGATGGTCAGAAGCCACATGCTTGTGGATTCTTCCACTTTTTCCACTCTTAGTGCCCGTGGTCTAACCCCAGTTTCTCTAACTCCCCTTTAATGGAGTCAAGTGGTTTCATATCATCAGATTGATGGGGAAAGTGTGAACAGGGGTAAGGATGTGTAAGTGTTTCAGCTGTGGGGAGAGCCACAGGGTGCCAAACCTGAAAAAGAAAGAGGAATTCAGAGCATTTGGGCTTTGTAGGGTTGTGCTAACGTGGAAAACTTGAACGCAATCAGAATAGCTATCAGAATATTTACAAGTCATCATTTATTGGAGTGTAAGTTGAGGTCTGAGTGTTGACAGATAGGGAGGAAGGGGACTGGGTCATCACAAACTGCAGCCTGGTTCAGGATCCTTTTTCCCTTTCTCCTTAGAAAGTACATAGGTCAACACTGACCAAAGACGTCAGCAAGTGTCTGACCTCAGCAGTGTGGGCACAGAGAACACGATGACCCCTTCAGAGCGAGCTTCCTGTGGACATGCTCAGGCAGCATTCTGCTGACAAGAACTGCTGGTGAAAAAACCCTGTTCTTATTGTATTCTGCCACTTGACCCAGCAAATGCAAATCGCAGAATGGCACAGCACACTGCATAGTCAGAACTCAGGGAGTCCTCAAACATTTCCCTCCTTCCTCAACTGGTTTTGGAGACAAAGAAACAAGGTTTAAAGAGACTGGGTGACTGACCAGCAGCTAGGGAAGATTCTGGGACTGGCGCCCAGCTTCTCTGTCTGATGTTGAGACTTAGATCCGGCATCCCATCCAAAGCCCACAGGGCTCCATTGGGCATCCACTGGAAATGTCTTAGAAAAACAGAAATTTTAAGTAGTGCAATTATCCACAAAGATAGTTGGTAGTGACTCCAGTTATTCCATGAAGATGTGGATATGCTTTTTTCCCTTTACTCTTAGAGATATTCTTAAAATAAACAAACCTGGGTGAAGAAGTACACAGCAGTCATACCAACCCTTGGGAAACTGACAAGGGACAAGGGCTGCAAGTTTGAGGCTAGCCTGAGCTACATAAAAAGTTCCAGACTATCCAGGACTGTATAGCAAGGTCCTGTCTCAACTTCCTCTCTCCCCGCCCCAAAAAAAGTAAAACAAATAGCTAAATTTTCTTTGGCACTGGAAGAATAAAGCAGTACCGAAGGAAAGTGGTTTATAAGAACCTTCCATTTACAAGGCATTTCTAAACTTTCCTGTATGAATACTCTCAACATTTAAATGAAACAATCCATGCATCTTTTGAAAAGTCCAGTCCTGCTTTGATTCAGTTATAAATTATTTCTCCCTAATTTATCTCATTCCATCTTGTCCTTGTCCCAGCTCAATTTACCCTTCTGTTAAATAAGACTAATTTTTCTTTCCAGTTCCCTCTGAAGACCATGGTTTGCAGATTTCCCATCATTTTAAATAGTTTCCACCATAACCTCTCCAGCAACTCCACATCTTTCTTAAATTGTCTTCCTTCTGAGCAGATGTAAAATTCCACTTGCGGAGTTCCCGGGAAGAAGAGGAGACAGTGATTCATGCACAGTGCCCATCTCCTACAAATACAAATAGGAAGCACTAAGTAACGTCCTGCCTCAGGGAGAGATGGGTGGAGAGTCCCACTGGACTCCAGCTGACCCAGGCTCCAATCTGCACCCCCCACCCACATACTCAAACACCGTTACTCTTCATTCAGTCCTCCATTAGTATCTTAACTCCTAAAATAAGTCAAGGGAATATTAAAATAAAGAGTGTTTGAAGAAAGTATTCAGAATTCAGCATACTAATGTTACCCCCCCCCCACCCCTGTGAATCTTAGCCAATAATTAAGTGTAAAACTCAGCTCTGGGTTTCCTGGGAGCAATGCAACAGGGGAAAAAAATGCAACCGAAAAAAAAAAAATAAACCTATTTTAAAAACTTTTAAATACTACTTTGCTCATGTAGGGGAAAAATGATATCTACATTTGAAGTTTCCGGTCAAGAATCAGGCAGTTCAATAAATTCTTATCCTTGGGGGTCGAGGGCTTCTCGGTGGTAGGCACCATTTTTTATTGTTGCTTTATTAATATTTTAAATTGAATATATTTATCTCTTTGATTTGTCAGAAATCCTTTCTAAGGTCTTCAGACTTCCTGAAGACATAAGAACTACACCAGCATTCTCACTGTCTTGACTTCCTAGGGTTTAGTGTTGCATAGTCTTGGCTCTTCATGTGGGCTCTGGCAACACTTAAACACTTCCAAACTCCATCTACAGAGAAGCTGCCAGGATCCCTTGCAGACTCGCTTTACCTTCACTGGAGCTGTACACGTGGTCCATGATTATTAAAGCTGAGGAGGGCTGGGACAGAGACCCTGGCCCTCCAGACCTGCCAGTGGCCTTGTGCATTATCTGGGTTACTTCCGACACCCTGGATGAGAACAAACATCTGAAAGATCAGCATGCTCAGCTCACATAATTTCTCACCATCTCACTTGATTTTTGTTGTAAATTGACTAAGCCTTCTAACTACTCCAGTTATCTGCTTTCATAAGCCATATAAATAATAAATGAAGCATTAAAAATATAGTTTAAAAAAACATAATGCAAAGTACAAAATTTTGAGTTTTAAAAATTATTTACTCGCCGGGCGGTGGTGGCGCACACCTTTAATCCCAGCACTTGGGAGGCAGAGGCAGGAGGATCTCTGTGAGTTCGAGGCCAGCCTGGGCTACCAAGTGAGTTCCAGGAAAAGGCGCAAAGCTACACAGAGAAACCCTGTCTCGAAAAACCAAAAAAAAAAAAAAAATTTATTCTTTAATTTTTTTTCTTTTTGTTATCATGGAGTGCATAGTGTTGGGTTATAAAGGCAAATTCTTCCAAGAATATCACGTATATGGACCATAAAGAAGAATGTTAAATTCTGAGGAAGGCTCTGATGGTCTCACTGTTCAGCATCTGGCATAGAAGGAAACTTGTACTAAAGTTCAATGTTCTAGGAAAAGGTCCTGGGAGAAGGCCCTCACATGTAAAGGTGGAGTCTGAACATGGTTGTCAGCCTGCATCAGAGGTTGTGGCTTTACAAATTTCTGTAGGTCTAAAGGGCAGAAGTGTGAAGACACAGAACTGTAACCAGGAACTAAGCCTGAACACCAGCTGGCCCCATATGGTGATATTTTATTTGTATTAAAATGTTACTTGTATGTTAATAAATAAAGTTGCCTGGGGGTCAGAGCTATTAGCAAGCCATAGGACAGCAGGGCAGTGGTGGCATACGCTTGTAATCCCAGCACTTGGTAGGCAGAGCTGGGTAAGTCTCTGTGTGTTCAGGGATACAGCCATTATTGGATACACATGCCTTTAATCTCAATACCAATCATGGAAAACCTGGAGGCCTATACAGACAGGCCGTGACGAGGCGGTCATGTGGTTGGGTTTACAACCAATGAGAAGGCAGAACAGGAACTCTATATAAAGATTTTAACACAGGGGTAGCTCTGGTTCGGAGAGGTAGGACCACTGCAGGAGGAAGGGTAAGGTTTTAGCTCTTAGCTCTGACCTCTTGGCTTTCTTCTTTGCATTGGTTCTGTGTTTCTTATTTAATAAGAAGGTTGGTTACATCTACAGGCCCTATAACACCTGAGAGAGCTCAATGTGACTTTATCACAAGAATGCTCAGATTCTAGACAGTGAGGACAGAAGGCTTGGAGGGCCTGTGCTCCAAACATGGAAAGGCATGAGGGGAGTTCAAAGATGGCCAACAAATGCTAAAAGAAAGAAATACTGGTTTTGCAAAAGGATGGTTTCTCATTGGAAATAATGGCACAGACACCAAACCTAACACTGCTGAAAACCAGCAAGAAGCTGGGGAAGGCAAGGTGGGGTGGGCAGGGTGGGGTGGGCAAGGTGGGGTGGGCAGGGGTCCTCAAGATTGCAAGGCAAGGGCTCTGCTGACTCAGCCATCTCCTCAAACCTTGAATTATTCTTTTAAAGACATCTAAAACATCAGTGCTGTAAACCGTCATAAAATAAATCCTTTGCAATAATTTAAAATCTCTTGAAAATGTTTAGATGTCAAGTTGAAAATCTGTTGGAGAGAATATTTTTAAAATTGTGAGGTTCCCCTCAAAATCACAAGAGGTGCTTTGACAGCTGCTCCTTTATCACATGCACCCAATTACCTCTGTGATGTCTTTCACCCATCAAAGAACATCCTTAGCAGTTGTAAAGTCACATTAGAAACATTTGATATATTAAAATTTTAAATTATTTTGATACACATTTTAGCGATTCTTTTTTTTCAAATTATTACTTTTATTTGTATATGTCATGGCACACATATGGAGCTCAGAGGACAATTTAGAGGAGTCTATTCTTTTTCTCCAACATGTGGATTCCAAGATTTGATAACTCTCTCATGTAATTATTAATATTTAGAATTCCAAAACTTCCCATTCATAACAAAGGAGGTGTCTCTAAGACACACTATTTCAAGGTATGACTCAAAATGGACCACGTGGCTGTCCACTATGGCAGCTTTTAGATGCTCTTGCCTCAGCCAACTAGACTAGAAAGCTTTCTGTGAACCACAGATGGAATCAGCCACCTCCCAACAGACTTTCACAGTCTATGAAACCCTTTCATGCACAGATCTGAAGGGGCAAAGACCACACTGACCGACACAGTGGGGCCAAGACAAAGAGAGGTTAGAGAGGCAGGGACTGGTTAAGAATGCCCTGGAACTGTTCTGTTGAGCTAGCTTTCCTGATGAGATCATATCTAAGAGATGAGTAATGATGCCAAATGGGATCCGAATAAAGTAAAGGCTCATCACTTTCCATCCAAGGCCATGAGATACAATGGACACACACTTCATCTCCTTTATTTGTTTTTGAGACAGGATCTCACATAGTGCAGGGTGTCTTTGAATGCACTGCGTACTTAGATACCCTTCAACTTCTGATCCTCCTGCTTCTAGCTCTTGAGTGCTAGGATTGAAGGTGGCATGCACCACCACATCCACCCATTTTATGTGCTTCTGGGGCTTGAACACAGGGCTTCATGCATGCTAGGCAAGGGCTCTACCAAATGAGCTATACCCCCAGTTACCCACATCTTGTAAAGCTGCTTGTTTGATCAGATCTGGCACATCCCAGCCATTGCCCAAGCTGTTTCAGAAGCTCAAGCCAAAGAGAAACTCTCCATCCTGCTGGACTCCCCACCATAAGGCTGACATTCTCTGTCCTGTTTGCTATGGGCTGGTGAGCATCATGAATTTGGATTCCCTTCTGTTCCCCAAGTCTGAACATTTGCTGAATCAAGAATCAGGCAGGAAGGGAATGCACACATGTGCTTGTATTGACCAAGCCCCTCAGAAAGAACTTAACAGGGGTCGGGGCGTCTCTGTCTTACTAATCAGTTTTGTTCTGTGGGCTGTTTGCACAGCACTTCTAGTGCGTCTCTAATAAATTAAAATGGGCTGAAGTGGTAAAGTACACTGACGATACAGTGAGCAGTCTGCAAGCTGCACAGAGAGGCCATTATGCTAAGAAGAAGTAGAAAAAGCAATCGTAAAAGTCTTGAAAAATTATGCAATAACTGTGTGCTCATTGCCCATCTGTATCCATTACAATGATCTACTTCATAGACATATAAATAAAATGGGAAGTCTCGGATCTGCCGTGTGCTCTAACTTCAGTGGGTGAAATTCAATTAGAGTCTTCAATAAAGAAAACTTGATGGATGCCAACATTTGTCTGTGTGCCTCTTTATGTACTTTCAAAGTTACTCATTGAGTTTCTTTCCCCCTTCTTCCCCGTTTTTCTTCTCAAAAAGCCTCTTTTGTGGTGAGACAAGAAAGGACAATTGCTTGGGTGTGCTGCGGGGGTGTGGCACCGTGCTTGGTGAGGGCATTAATTTCTGCAATCCCACCTTCCCTGAGCACTCCACTGAGCTCCAACAGGGCAACATCCTGTCGAATGTTTGCCAAAGAAAAGGACCACATAGATAAGACCGTAAAATTGCCAGGAACTCAGTACAGGTTTTACAACATGCATGCTGATCAAAAGGGCTTAACCGAGATGGGTTTTAATCATATTTGGGCACTGGAGAGTTCTCAGGTTCAAAAAAGTGGTCTGTGTCTTGTTTCGTTTTGGCAAAGCTCTCTTTTCTTCAATAACCCCAGAAAAACAAGGCAGACACAACGAAGTCATGATGATTCTGTTGCTCTGTTCAAACCAAATATACCACCTTGAGGGGGTCTCTCTCTCTCTCACCATCTCACCATCAGATCGCTATATGGTTGTGAATATTTTGATTTGGACATGCTTATTTGAACATTGACCCTTTTTGAAACTAAGTCACTTTAAATTGTGCTGGGATTCATACAAGTGAGAAAGTAAAAAGTTATCATTTTGTAATGTTCAATACCAAAATATGTAGCACCAGTTTTTAAAAATCCTAAATGCAAAAGTTCTAGCTATAGTGTGAAGGAACACTGTGGCCTGGAGAACTATGGGAAATAGACACCCTTGCCCTGCAAAGCCAAAATGCCAGATGAGATAAACTTGCCTCACTGGGCAGATAACTCCCTGTTCTTCTTCCTCTCCCCTGCCCATCTCTTTCCCTTTTGTACCCATGCCTTACTCATCTCCTCTTCCCTATTCTTAGAAGTGAGAAAGCACACATAGCTTGAAAGCTCCCCAGTTAAGCTGATACAGTGTGACTTCAGTCTGGAAAGCGCTTACTGAGGACACAGGTGCCTCAGAATGCCACCTTTCTGGGCATTTCTTCTAAGAACCCACCAAGTCTTAAAGGAAAAGAAAAAGAAAAACAATATTTATCTAGTTATCAAACATTTTGTAGAAAAACAATGACCATCTGTAAGTAGTAAAAACACATTTTACAGCTTATTGAGGGACAGCCTAAGCCAAATGTGCTATTGAACAGTAACTCAGAGTCAGATAGATCCTGCACACATCCAAAGTCCACCCTTAGCTTACCTCAGCAGTGGAAGGTGTGAGAAAGTATGTGAGACTCAGAGTATGTGTACCATTTACAGTTTAGAAGGTTCTACATGGTGGTTAGACATAAAGCCAAGTGAGGAAAGACTTGGAAATTAGACCCTTTCCTATTCTGAACCCCAAATTGTTCCCCCGCACATGTGTATATGTGTTTGTGTTCCCACACACAGTTACATTTGCCCAGGCATCCAGCATGCAGAGGTCATGTGCCCAGCTCTCTCACTCCATCTTATTTTCTTGAGACAGGAGCTCTCACCTGGAGCCTCTGCAAATCTATTGTCTCTGCCTTCCATAGTGCCAGAGTGATGGGCACTCACAGCCATGTCCAGCTTGTGACAGAGGACTGAACTTAAATGCATACTTCAGCAGCAAGCACTTTTAATTACTGAGCCATCTTCCCAGTCACTCTTTCGCCTTATTTTATTCAAACTTTGGGAGTCCATTTTGAAAGAAATGTAAATGAGGCAGAAAGGAAGTGCTTTCCAGAAAAGTTTGTAAAACAAAATTTAAGAGATTATGGGGTGGACAGATTAAGGAAGGATGAGAGTGAGGAGAAAGGAGGTAAATAATCCTCCAGGAAGCTGGTACTTAAAGCTGTCATGCAAACTTCCTGTCCCAAATGGGTCTTTAGAGAGGACCTGAGACCCTTGGACACAAGACAACCAGGGTAGCTCAGGACAATCAAGGATGAAGGTGGCAGGATGTAGCACAGTTCAGATATCTAAAGTCAGAGTACGAAGATTTGCCTGGATGATATGCTGAAAATCTGTTCCATGGGGTATTTTGACATACCCAGTCGATTCAGAAGGCTCGAGGTGCACCATGTGACCACTAGCATGTGATAAAAATGCAACTTTCTCCACTGAGTCACTGAAATGCTGTTTAACTCCTTAGAAATAGTTAATGAGCGTCTGTAGTCTCATTCTTATTCGTAACGGATCTTAGAGTGACTCCATACCCTCATTCTAGTTAAGAAGTGTTACTTCCATCTTCCCCTAAACTCACCTTTGCCTCTTGAAGATGTGATATTTTAGAAGGCCTGGCAACAGTCCCTAAGCTAAGCATATAGTTCATCAAAAAGACAGCTTGTGTCATGAATATTAGGTGTTCTTTCTTCAGCATCCTCCATAGGGCAATTGCCTGAGCCAAGTTGGCATCATGGAGCAATGCAGATGTATTCATGCCATAATTAATGTCTTCAGATGACCTTGTAGGTACTATGGCTCCTCTAAGTGTTTCTGAACAAGTTCTTGAGGCTAAAAGAATGTGGAACTCTAATCATTGTTTATGACAGTTCTGAATTTTGGAGGCAAAAGCTTCCTCTTCCTTCTTCTTCTCCTCCTTATACTCCTCCTCCTCTTCTCCTGGTTAGAGTGTTTAGCAAAGAAATGTGCATGCTGATTTTGTGACATCCACAAAGTGAAAAAAAGACAAAAGGGGTCAAGTTCTCATATCTCATTCAAAGGCACACTCTCCAATGAGGTCCTGCCCCCTAAATGTTCCAACATTTCCTAGTGGTGCTGCTCTGGGGACCAATCTCATATGGAATATTCAAGATCCAAATCCTATTTGAAAGATACCCAGACCCTCAGCTCAGCCAAGACACACTTTACCAATATGCCATATTATCAGGTTTTTGTTTGTTTTTAGTTATTATCTTTGTAAAAGTTGTGCAACTTATTTAATGATACAAAAGAGTAAAGACAGATGGGTTAGGCTATAAGAAGGTCTTTGGATCTAGAGAGGAAAATATAGTATGTGTTGTCCAGGCTAACAAAGGAACACGGGTATAGAGTGTCACCCATGATGTCCTAGAATCACAGTGGTTGAGAGGAACTAGCATGCAGGTGAAGTACTTTTTGTGTTGCTATGACCAGATGTCTGACACAAACCAACTTAAGGACATTCAGAAGAGTGTATTCCATTATGACAGAGAAGGCATGGCAGCCAGAGCTGTCTGGTTCATAGTATCAAGCAGGAGGTGAAGAAAAGGGAATGCCAGGGCACAGCTGGTTTTGTCCTTTTTCCTTTTTGTTCTGTCTGGAACCCTAGCCTGTGAGACTGTGATATCTACATTCACAGTGAGTCCTCCACCCTCAACTAAAGCTCTTGGGAGACTCCATCAAAGGCAATCTATCAATGTTAGTTTTAGTTGTCAGCTTGACACAATCTAGAATAACCTGGGAAGGGATTTGAAGTGGGGAATTATTTAGATCAGGTCGGCCCAAGGACATGTCTGTGGGATGGTTTTTCTGATTATCTTAATTGAAGCAGATAGACCTGTCTGTTGGTGACACCATTCCCTAGGAAGAAGATCCTGGACTGTATGATAAATGGAAAAAAAATGATTTGAGAACAAGTTAGCAGGTGTTAATTTATCACTCTCTGTTCTTGACTATGAATGTAATAGACTAAAAGTCTCTACTACCTTGACTTCCCCATAATGGTGGACAGCAACTTGGAACTGTGAGCCAAATAAGTCTTTTCTCCTTTAAGTTGTTTTAGCCCAGAAACAGGAAACAAACTAAGATAATACCCCAAATTGTGCCTTAGTAATGCCCTGGGTATTTATTAATTCCATCAAGTTGACAATACTTGTAAATAGGGATAATGGCCATAACCGACTGACCACAGCAGGTTTGTCACAGTAGGAAGCCTAGGGTTTCCCTACAAGAAACCAAAGCCATTGAGATATTTTGAATAAAAAAGCAGCTAACTGATAATTTTTTTCTTTTTGGGAGAAATCTATAGGATAGAATCCCAAACCACAAATCTGATTGATAGCAGATTCTTCATCACCAAGTGACATATAATGACTTGCCTACAGATAATAGGATTAGAGTTAAGGAAGGAGGATACATGGCATTAGATGAAAAATTCTCTATATTTTTTGACTTATTAGCCATAAAAGTGAATAAAAGGAGTGTTGGGCCTCCTCAGAGAAAACTCCTGGGATGAACACCGAAAAGCGCCAATTAGGACAAACTTAGGAAACTCCATGGTACCTGCCCTTCACCTCCTGTTTTGCTGTGGGATTCACAGAGAACTTAGCATCATCTCCAAGCCGACTGTAACCTCTTTGGGGCCAGATACTCTGTCGTGGTTTCCTGGATGACCATTGGGTTTTCAATGCTCTAAAATTTTACAAGTCTCTAATCCCCCACAGTGTCTATAATTATACCAGTACTTGAGCAGTAGCATTCAATTAAATGGTCAGTGAAGTGAGTACTGTGGAGGGGTGACTCAAAACATTGAGCTGGATTCTTCCAAATGTCAGTGCCTCAATTCTTTCTCATCAAGAACAATTGCCATTGGGGTTCTTTTAATAGTAAATTGAACATGGAAACGCTGACTTTGCTGTCAAGATATATTCCTATTTGTCTTCCTAATGAAAGGGCAAATTCTCCTTCCTTCTCAGAACTATGATGAGGGACGGCTGTGCAAGCATGGAGCATGACTGACAGCCAATGTGGAACATCTCCCTTCATAGATCATGTGCACTGGGTAGGTATGACCACGAGTCAGCGAACCACACCAGACGCCTCTAGATCTGGCAAGGGGGATGGAAAGCACCCAGCATTGGGTTCTTCTGTGAGCACCTGCACACTTTTTGGTTTCAGGCTGGAAGCATCTTGTGGTGCATCTGGCTTGGCCAAACCCAGGAAGTACTGCACTCATTAAAATTTAAAAACAAACCAAAGTTGTTTGGAACCTTCCAGAGGATTCATGTTGTGTCTGAGGGTGAAGGCAGGCATGGATTCATTTCTGATTTGACATGAAGGCCATGCATCAGGAACACACAAACAGTGTCTGGAAATTTCATGAAAGGGACACACTCTCTCCTTGGATCTTAGGATAATCTCACAAGGTAGCCCCAGAGGGGAGCCCAGAGGAATTCCATGATGCCTCCCTTCTTCTTTCAGTTCCCATTTTTTATTAGGTTACCATAGGAATATGTGTTTGTGAACAAACTTTTAGGCAGCTCACCAGGAACATTCTGGATGGAAGCTAGGGTACTATGCCCTGGACTTGAACAGCCTGTGTAGGCTGGACTGCTTTTGGCTCTGCATCTAAATGGCCCTGGCCCATGGTGGGCCCTGGAGCAGCCCCTAAGCCAACCCATTGCTTGCAACCATCTGGACCACCTGTGGGGTGACTGACTCACAGGCATCTGAAAGTGGCAATCAGAAATTGGCTAAATCAAACAAATGACCAAAAATGAACCTAATGGTCAAGACTGAAGCTTCCAGAACAACCCACCAGGGTGTCATTGCCTACAAATTAAATTGAAATCATAGAAAATAATTACAGAATTATCTAGACCTGGTAGTCACTGAGTAACTATGTCGTCCCACCCTCCAATGTTTTCACAAAGGAAAAGAGGCACCAAGATTGTTATTAGCTATCCAAAGTCAGCAAGCACCCTGCACAGACCTCCCTGGTCCTGCTCAGTGCTGAGATGCGTGCACACACTCACACACATACACACACACACACACACACACACACACACACACACACACCCATGCATGCATACACATGCGCATACCCACCATGCACACACATAGAAACACATAGAAACACAAAACACACACACACACACCATGCATACATACCTATACACACACCATACACACACAGACACATACAACAAAAACAAACACCATGCATACATATACACAACATGCACAAACACTCATGTGCACACACAGACACACATATAAACACACACACATGCACACACATACTATGCATACTATGCACATAGAAATGTACAATGTGGATAACTGGAAAATCATTTTTAAAAAGAATTTACACTATAGATTAAGAGAAACAAGTCATTTTCTAGTTCACTTTGTTTTGTAGTACTGCTTGCCAAGTACTCTACCACTGGGGTATACCTCCCATTTCAGCCCTTTTCTTATTTTTAATTTTGAGACAAGGTCTCACTAAGCTGTCCATGCTGACATTCAACTTGCTCATTTTCCCAGACAATCCTTGAAGAAGTAGGTGTTTAATACATTAAAAAAATGTTGAGTGAACCTTAATCCTGGCAGGTCTACTTAATGTAAGGAGCTTAGAATATGTGAGAATAGACAAATTAATTTACTTAGGAAGGGGAAGAATGGAGACTCCTGGTCTTTGAAGTTCAAAGAGTGTGTATGTCTGGACAAGAAAAAAAATGAGGCTATAGTGATACAGGTCCCCGGAGACACAGCCTACAGAGACAGCCCCTCTATCATGAGGATCCCATGGAAGGACTGGGAGGAAACAGCTGCCCAAACCATCTCCTTCATACTGCCATCTTGGCTCTTCAAAAGAGTTATTTTCCAGATGATTCATTTCCCCAGCTCTTGCCCCACAGAACTATGTTCTTCGCACAAAGTTCCGCAATAGTATGGCTACGGCTATTCCCTGTCCTCAGAGTCAGTTTCTGGAAAGCAGGGGCCATGTGTTTTACCTCTCTTGTGACAAATGTCTCAAAAAGACATTGAATCTTGTTCAATCTGCATTGTATTTCTAACATGCAGAATTACCTGTAACTAATAACATAATCACGTATGTTGGGAATCTCTATCCCTGAGAACTACAAAATTACCAGAACATAAAGATCTGGGGACAGTGGGATTCCATGTGCCACCCAGGTGGTTCATTGTGTGCTAAGTGGCAAATGCCATCGTAAGCCTCATTTTTTCTGTTGAAAAATAAGGAGAGTATTTGCCCCACCAGTTACAAAGTGTACTTGCATGGATCAAAAACATGTCATAACATATATGAAGGTACTTTGTAAGTTGAACATGCCACTTATGCTTAGAGTTTTAAAGATTTTTCTCATGTTTAAAACTCAACATATGATCACTGTGTTCTCTTAGTCTTTAAAATACAGAGGGTAAGTTACAAAGTAGAAGCAGAAAACTGTATCATATATTACTCACTTCGCGCTAGCATGTTATGTTCTATGTACAAAGTGTCTAGTTAAAATAATAATGAAGCTCTTTAATAAGATGGCTTGTGATTGGCAGCATCCAGCCTGGGTCATAGCTCAGCTGTTGGGAAATTATTCTTTTCATCTGTCAGCACTGTAGTATTACAAAGTCAGAGGCTTCATTTCATCCAAACCCAGGCTTCTCCTTCCACACAGGCTGCATGGCCATGACACGGTGGTCTGAATCTGCAGTCCTACTCATGGAATCCCCATTTTCTCCACCTCCTGCATTGGATGCTCTTCATCCAAGGTTTAAATTCCCTTAAATAAAGTTTATTTTCATCTTCTAAACTGACTACGGTGCCAGGGAGCTGTTCATTTGTGGCTCACATTGTCTTTCACATACTGAGAATGTATTGGACAATTGGCCCAAATATTATAACTTGAAATATGAAAGAAATCATCTAACCCTGTACATTCTTACTTTGTAAATTTATTTTCACTTTCTTGGGAATTTGTTTCTTCTGAAACTGTTATCAAGGGATCCAAAACGGAACATAACACAAAGTTATCCTACTGTGTTTGCCTGAAGTAAAACCAGTAGAGAAGAAGGAAAACAGCCGTCTGCTACAGCTCCACTCCACACTTGCTGGACAGGACATCTCAACTCTTTCTAACTAAAGGTTTCTGAAGTGAAAGGCATTGTGATACCAGATTCCTCCTCTGCTGTTTAGTGGAGTGCTGAGAGCAGGGAAGTGGGAATTGTTAAAACTTAAGACAACACCCTTCTCCACACTCCAAAACACTCTAGATGGGTTCTTTCCTCTTTCAATAAACAAATGATATGTGATAGATGGCAGATAGATAGATGGATAGATAGATAGATAGATAGATAGATAGATGGATAGATAGATGATAGATGATATATGTATATATATATATATATATATATTATATAAAATAGATGGATGGATAAACAGACTGATGACAGAAGTTAGATAAGCAGACAGGGAAATGATAGTTTATGAAAGTTTGAATGATAAATGTTGCTCATGTGTCCACATATTTGAATATTTAGTGCCTAGTTGGTGGCATAGTTTGGGAAGTTATGGAACCTTTCAGTGGTACAGACTTGCTAGAAGAATTACACCATTGGGGGCGGGCTTTGAGGGTTTATGAACCTACTCCACTTCCTGCTTACTTTCTCTGTTTTCTGTGTGCAGATGGGATGTGACCAGTCATCTGCTCCTACCACAGGCTGCCATGCCTCCACTGCCTTTACAGACTCTAGCCCTCTGGAACTGTAAGCTAAAATAAATTACTTCTTCCTTAAGTTGGTTTTTGTAATGAATTTTGTTATAGTAATAGAAAAAGAACCAATACATGGTTGATATATAGACAGCTGATAGATAGATCATAGATGGAAATAATTATACCATAGATCAGACAGACAGATAGATGATAGATGATGAAAAAACAAGACAGACATATACAGACACATGTTACATACTAACACAGAGGGGAAAGAGCGTGCGAGAGAGAAAGTGTCAATTTCTAAGACAAAAGAATCTCTGAGTGAACAAAGTGTCCTGGCAACTCTGAACAACTTGTGACCATGTCAGCATCATTTTCAAAATTATGCCCAAGTTTATGTCTAACAATTAAGCAGTGCTTTTTTTGGTGGTGCATTTGATATGTAGGGCTGTGCTTATGACAGAAGATGTGAGTTCATCGGGAACACTGACAATGAAGTTCTAGAGTCATGTGCACATGTGAGTGAGCCAACATCTGAAGAAAGAAAAGAACTGCACATTCTCCTCCTTATTTGCCTCTTGTTTACAGTACTGAGCTAAGAGTGAGCAGTGATCTCAATTTCTATCATGCTGAAATGATATATTATTGGGATCACCACCTTATGCTTCAAGAATTTGATGGGTAGTGAGTTTGGGTCTGTCTAATACATAAATAGCAGCCTTTAAAGCAAGGTCTGATTTGGTGATTCAGAGCAAGATGGATAGACCTTTTCCACTTCATTTTCTGGAGGTTATCAAGAAGTTCTGAGTATAACCCCCAAGACAAGTCTCCATTGCCTCTCAAGTTAAGTTCAAAATCCTCTCCATGACACAAATGAATACACCATGACTCATCATCCCTCCCACCACTTTGTAAGCTTGGGTTCCAACAGTAGTCCTTGGGCAACATTTCTTCCTTGGCTTTGCATAACTTCCACCCAACACACTACACTGCTTCCTAGTCTGGCAGGACTGAGACCTGATAATGCCACCTTCACTTGGCTTCTTCTCTATTCACCACATGAATTTCAAGCATCTGTCATTATTGATAGGAACTCAAACAGGAAGCAGACAAGTCCTCTACCCTTGGGCATGTTTACAGTGGAAGAAAGGAAATGAGGCATGGAATTCAATCAGGTGTTACAGGAACTGAGAGGGATGTTGATGGGAGAGACGGCTGACAGAAATGATATTTCTTTTTGTAGTAAGGAGAACATTCTGGAATAATATAGAAGTGGTTGTTCAACCCTATGAGTGTATTAATAACTGTTGAATTATATTATTATATAGATGAATGGATAGATGAATAGATGGATGAAAGGATGAGCAGACAGACAGGCTATGTAGTACTAAGGATTGAACCTTGGAGTATGTTAGGCAAGTGCTCTACTACTGAGCTACATCTTAAATGGTGGATTTTATGATTTGTGATTATATCTCAATGAAACCTTGTATCTCCCTAAACACTGACAATTAATGTCATTTGATGCGCTCTTTGCTGTTGGCAATTCTTCTTTGATAAAGTGTCTCTTCAAATCTTGACCCTCTTATTGAGTCATTGATAATTCTTCCTGAATATAAAATATAATTTCTTGGTTGTTTCCAGGTTCTGGCTATTACAAATAATGCTGCTATGAACATAGTTGAGCATGTGTCCTTGTGGTATAATTGAGCATTCCTTGGGTATATGCCCAAGAGTGGTATAGCTGGGTCTTGAGGGGGTTGATTCCCAATTTTCTAAGAAAGCGCCATATTGATTGCCAAAGTGGCTGTACAAGTTTGCATTCCCACCAACAGTGGAGGAGTGTTCCCCTTGCTTTACACCCTCTCCAACATAAGCTGTCTTCAGTGTTTTTTATCTTAGCCATTCTGACAGGTGTAAGATGGTATCTCAGAGTCATTTTGATTTGCATTTCCCTGATGATTAAGGATACTGAGCAATTCCTTAAATGTCTTTCAGCCATTTGAGCTTCTTCTGTTGAGAATTCTCTGTTTATCTCTATACCCCATTTTTTAATTGAACTGTTGGGTGTTTTGATGTCTAATTTCTTAAGTTCTTTATATGTTCTGGATATCAGCCCTCTATCAGATGTGGGATTGGTGAAGATCTTTTCCCATTCTGTAGGCTGTTGTTTTATTTTGTTGACCATGTCCTTTGCCCTACAAAAGCTTTTCAGTTTCAAGAGGTCCCATTTATTAATTGTTGTTCTCAGTGTCTGTGCTACTGGTATTATATTTAGGAAATGATCTCTGGTGCCACTGCATTCAAGACTACTTCCTACTTTCTCCTTCTATCAGGTTCAGAGTAACTGGATTGATGTTGAGGTCTTTGATCCACTTGGACTTAAGTTTTGTGCACGGTGACAGATATGGATCTATTTGCAGTCTTCTACATGTTGATATCCAGTTATGCTAGCACCATTTGTTGAAGATGCTTTCTTTTTTCCATTGTATAGTTTTGGCTTCTTTGTCAAAAATCATATGTTCATAGGTGTGTGGATTAATGTCAGGGTCTTCAGTTCGGTTCCATTGGTTCACATGTCCGTTTTTATACCAGTACCAAGCTGTTTTTATTACTGTAGCTCTATAGTAGAGCTTGAAGTCAGGGATCATGATTCCTCCAAAGGTTGTTTTATTGTACAGGTTTCTTTTGGCCATCCTGGGTTTTTCTGTTTTTCCATATGAAGTTGAGTATTGTTCTTTCGAGGTCTGTGAAGAACTGTGTTGGGATTTTGATGGGGATTGCATTGAATCTGTAGATTGCTTTTGGTAAGATTGCCATTTTTACTATGTTAATCCTACCTATCCATGAGCATGGGAGATCTTTCCATTTTCTGACATCTTCAATTTCTTTCTTCAGGGACTTAAAATTCTTGTCATACAGGTCCTTCACTTGTTTAGCTAGAGTTATCCCAATGTATTTTATATCATTTGTGGCTATTATAAAGGGTGATGTATCTCTGATTTTTTCTCAGCCCATTTATCATTTGTATATAGGAGGGCTACTGATTTCTTTTTAGTTAATCTTGTATCCTGCTACATTGCTGAAGGTGTTTATAAGCTGTATGAGTTCCTTGGTCAAATTTTTGGGGTCATTTATGTATACTATCATGTCATGTCATCTGCAAATAGTAAAAGCTTGACTTCTTCCTTTCCAACTTGTATCCCCTTGATCTCCTTATGTTGTCTAGATGCCCTTCAACTGAAGAATGGATAAATAAAATGTGGTACATATACACAATGGAGTACTACTCAGCAGAGAAAAACAATGACATCATGAGGTTTGCAGGCAAATGGATGGAACTAGAAAATATCATCTGGAGTGAGGTAACCCAGACTCAGAAAGACAAACATGGTATGTATTCACTCATAAGTGGATACTAGATGTAAAGCAAAGGATAACCAGACTGCAACTCACAACTCCAGGGATGCTACCTAGTAAATAGGACCCTAAGAAAGACACAGGGATCGCCCAATGACAGAAAAATGGATGAGATCTACATGAGCAAACTGGGGGTGAGGGGGAGGGTAATAGAGGGCAAGGGCGGGGGGGGGAAGAGAGCTTAGGGGAGTGGGAGGTCCCAGTTGGATCAAGAGCAGAGTAGGAGAACAAGGAAAGAGATACCATGATAAATGAAGACCCCATGGGAATAGGAAGAAGCAGAGTGCTAGAGAGGTCCCCAGAAATCCACAAAGATACCTCCACAATAGACTACTGGCAATGGTCAAGAGAGTGCCTGAGATGACCTACTCTGGTGATCAGATGGCTGAACACCCTAACTGTCATGACAGAACTCTCATCCAGTGACTGGTGGAAGCAGATGCAGAGATCCATGGCCGGGTCCCAGGCTGAGCTCCAGGAATCCAATTGGTGAGAGGGAGGAGGGATTATATGAGCAAGAGATATTGAGACCATGATTGGAAAAAGCACAGGGACAAATAGCCAAACTAGTGGAAACACATGAACTGTGAACCAATAGCTGAGGAGCCCCCATGGAACTGGACCAGGCCCTCTGGATAAGTGAGACAGTTGATGAGCCTGAACTGTTTAGGAGGTCCCCAAGCAGTGGGACCGGGACCTGTCCTTAGTGCATGGGCTGGCTTTTTGGAACCTAGAGCCTATGCTGAGACACTTTGCTCAACTTGGTGTAGGGAGGAGGGGACTGGACCTGCCCCAACTGAATCCTACCAGGCTGGGCTGGCTCCCCAGGGGAGACCTTGCCTTGGAGGAGGTGGGAATGGAGGGTGGATTGGGGGGGAAGGCTGGGGGGTAGGAGGAGGGAGGACAGGGGAATCCATGGCTGATATGTAAAATTAAATTAATTATAAAATAAAAATATTTAAAAAATATAATTTCTTACAAGAATGCCTTCTGGAGTTATTTACTGTGCTTTCTATCTTCCCGGGTTAATTATTTACCATCTAGTGCCTGTTTCATGGATAAAACAGATTTGTTGAGATTGTTAGTGTCAACTGTTAATCAGGCAATCTAGAATCACCAGGGTGAAGGATCACTTGGGCATGCCTGTGGGGGATTATCTTGATTGTGTTAGTAGCTATGGAAAACACATAGTGACTATTTCCTCCACTAGGGGATCTTGGACTGTCTAAAATGGAGGAAGCCAGCTGAACTCTAGCATTCCTTGCTCTCTGTTTCTTGAGTGTGGATACAATGTGACCAGCTGCTTCAACTTCCTGCTGCCTTGACATCCCCACCATGGAAGACTATACCTTGAGCTGTGAGCCAGAATAAATCCTTTCTCCCTCAAGTTGCTTTCATCAGAGTATTTTAATCACAGCAATAGGAAAGGAAACGCTGACACTTGTTATTTTCTGTTTTCTTTTTCTTATTCTTTCACCCATCTCAGGAATATCTCAACTCCTGATAGGTGCCATGGAACCAAAAACACAATTTGTTAGCTTGCAAGGAAAATGTAATCTCAGAATTCTTGAAGTGTTTTTGGGTGTGAGCCTTAGCTTTTGATGGCTGACCCATCTCGCCAACACAGCCTTCACAATTTTCATATGAACATGTGGAGTGCAGCATTTATATTAATATTCAGTAAATAAAAATATAGAAACTTATAATTAAAAGAATTTATTCTGCAAGAAGCATCAGTATATGGGGACTGGAGAGATAGCAGTTAAGTGCATCCATACGTAGTAGCATACAAACATCTGTAACTCCAGTTCCAGGGAAACGAGCCTCCTCAGGTACCAGGCACACATGTGGTACACAGACATACATGCAGGTAAAACACCCATACACACAAAATAGCAAAACAAAATTTAAAAATGGTAACATATATTATCATTCCCAGTTTGCCTAGTTTTCGTTTGCTTGCCCCAGTTCATATCCCCAGTTCATATTCACATGAGAAACAGCCGTAGATAACATGTGATTTGAGGACTGTCAGTCAATGTACAAATCTGAGGTTATCGGCTCTTCACCCAATGTCATGGAAACCACCAGCACTGCCTGATTATAATCATATCAACATGAAAAAGGCATATAATTGAGGGTTAAATTATGTGGTAGAGTAAAATAACTCTAGAAATTTGGAAGAAATGCAATGTGGTGCCAGCTAAATGCCTCAGAAAAGATTGACAGGAGCGAAGGACTGAGGAATGTGAGCCTGGCCAGAGTTTTTTCTACAGCTTCTGGAGCCCCCCAATATGCACTGCTCCCAGCCCCAAAAGTGAGAGGGAAAAGAGAAGTGTTGGTGAGGCACAGCATCAGCGACTGTTCAGCCTTCATCTGCCCAACTCTTGGGTACTCACTTGTCATCCTAAGCGACGTGGAGCTTGGGTGGATCTAGGAACAGGGGAAGACACACCAGTCACCAAGGTACTTCAAGGAGCATGGGGAAATTTCTTGGCAAAGGACTTAAGAGTATTATTTTCTTTTAATACCCCCCAAAGAAAGTAAGGGAAAACATCCATTACTAATTTAGTGCGTAATGTTTGTAATTCATTTGAAAATGTTATTAAGGACACTTGAGAATCCTGGCATATTCCAGAACATTCACAATAAAATATGCCTATAATTCTCGGTTCTTAAAATCCTAGATATAGTTATTCCAGAAACAAGAGGGAACACAGAAGCTGAAAGTCTTGCAGGCCACTGAGCAGGAAGGGATTGAGATGACCATCTCCACCTATCCCTGAACCTGGTGTCTTAACAGAGCTTTCCTAACTGCTTAGGATGGAGTAAGAAAGAAGAAAAATACCATCATGTCCACATGACCTAGTGAGAACATGAGCTGCCTGACCAGTTGCTTGAGTGTTGGGAGGAAAGCAGGCTACTCCCAAGGTGGGACCCTAAGAGGAGGATGCTGACACACACCACAACCCCAGCACGCCATAGGCTGAGGCAAGAGGAGGTGCATATTCATGGCCATTCTGGGCTACCTAGTGAGGTCCTGTCTCAACAAAACCAAAGAAAGGGGATCTGTAACTGCCATGGTTAATCTGAGTGCCAGTTTGTGCCCCCGGTGCCCCCTCCTTTTCTCACCCTTATTCCACCCTTGATGGTGATGGCAGGAGAGTAAATCGGAAAGAGTCTGTGAGGGGGTTTTCAGAGGAGGCTGGAGTTGATGGGGTGGATCTGCTGGATGCCAGCAGGACTGATAAAGAAGACAGGCAGAAGGCTGGACACTGCCTACTCTGGGCCTTCAGCCTCTGACTAACAGTCACACCAGGTCTTCCTTGCTTCTTAGGCATTTATACTTGGGCAAGCAACACCATCAACTTTCTGGAGCTCCTGATAGCCACTATAGGACCCAGTCCCCCAAAGTGTGTGCATAGGTTCCCCAGATAAACCAACAAATTCTCATCTCTCTCTCTCTCTCTCTCTCTCTCTCTCTCTCTCTCTCTCTCTCTCTCTCTCTCTCTCTCTCTCTCTCTCTCTCATTTTCTAGAAAACTTTAACATAGTAACAAAGTGCTCCATGCATCCAGCCATGAATTGTCAAAAATCTGCTCATATCAAATAAGATTCTTGTATGAGTTAAAAACAGATGGTTTAAATATGTTTTTGACAACTAAAGTTCATGCTTTCCTTAATATGACAAACACTGACTAAGGAGCATTTTGTACTAGAAGCTGAAGGGACACAGGGAAAAAGTCAGACTGTGCTCCAAAATGTCTGCAGGAGCAACGGACTCTGGAGATAACAAAGGCGTGTGAGTATGTGTGTGGCATCTGAGCTGAGTAAGAAGGTAGGTAAAGTAGGCATATGCCAACAGGAAAGGAGAGCTCACAGTGATGAAGCAGGTGAGGTACAAAGAGCTATTCTTAAGGGATGTGACTAGTGGGAAGTCTGAGGCCAAGATCAAGAGACCGTCTGTCACCCCCATGGAAGTGACTCTTTGAAAAGGACAGGAAGGAGATTACACAGGCATAATCATGTTTGAAGAAAGCAAAAGATGAGGCAAAACCAGTTTGAGACTTAAATACTCTGGCTTAAAGTCTATCCTATTCATTGAGACAAACTGGGGGCATCATAACATTTTCCTAAACTTTAAGCTATGAAGTTGTAAACCAAAAAAATAGCTCCCTAACCACAAAATATAATAGACTAAATTCCATTTCCCCTGCAAGAACAGCAAATAGTTCCAGAGTTCGTTTTAGGGAAAGAATGGTCATTTTTAGGAAAATAACCTTATTAAATGTTTGAAGAAGGAAAGTGTGGCCCTGGGAGCATGGACTAGATACTCTTAACAATGGGAAAACTAAACTCTGTCCAAGAAGCTGAGTGTCAGTCACTTAGAGGAGAAGGCAGAGGAAGGCAAAGCGGTGGCTGGCTCCAGACAAGTTATATCTAGAAAGCAAGGGCATCTAAGCTCAGTTTAAATTAACTATGGAGTTTCTCTGCAGTCTTTCAACGTGCACCTGAATCTCCCCACCCCTGATCATCACTAACAAACATCACTTGTCAATATTATTTGGAAGGGATGGTTCTTGGAGAGGAGGTCCATGGCAAAGGATACCATCTGGGCTATGAGGTGAACATCAGTGATGCCAGAGACTAGAGTAAGATGTGACAGAGATAAACAGTAGTGACAACAAAACCACCCTACAGCATAAAGACATCTTGGAGAAGCACCTGGCTTCTTAGGCTTCCTGTGGGCAAAGGGACCTAGGCTGATGTCCAGGTCACTGTAGAGCAAGGTCCTCCTGCCTCCTCTATCAAGATCCTCTTTAGATGAGTTTCTCCTTCAGTCTAGATCCTTAATCCTTCAGTCACTCTCCTGCTTCCCCCATGGGGTAACAACAGCTGAGTTGCTGTGGTGACAGTATTGTTGATGGTTCGACCATCCTCAGGGTGGTACATTCAAACATAGACGTCTGCGCTAGTTTTCCAGTCCCTAAAAATGAATGAACACTTACTCTGTAGTGTATGATAAAGCTTCCCTGGATGATCCTTTTCAGGATTTAGGAACTCCCACATGCTCTGCTTCCTGCTTCCATCCTTGAATTCAGGAGCTCACACAGCTTTTTTTTTTAACAGAAGTTTCTTTCTTGTGGAGCCCCATCAATCTCAGAGATCCATCATCATTCGTGCCTAACCTGGTGCTCAGCTCTGCATCCCTGTGCACTGTTGCTGGGGGCTGGCATGCCTTTCTTCTCCTTACCGTCAGATCCAGGTCTCCCAAAGGTGGAGCTCTTTGTCTTTGAGATCCCTCTGAATATAGCATAGGCCTGGGCATCAGTGAGTGTTTCATGGGATGCATTTCAGCAGGGCCAGTGTATACACTCTCTTCCAGATGATGCGGCCCTGGATCTGTTTCTAGAAGACATCTGGGATGGTTAGGATGGTTTCAATTTGTATGAATTTGCAGTTGGTAAGGTACAAGTGGCTACCGAGCACCTGAGATGTAGCTAGAGAATGGAACTTTTGATTAAGGCTTGTCTTCATAGCTGCATGTGATCAGAGCAAGCCAAGCACACAGCAAAACCCCTTCCTTGTCTGCTTTGTGAATCAGGCTCTTCTTTCTCTTCATAATAAACTGGATTCACATAAAGGATCTCGCCCTGAGAGACTTGAGAACTGAAAGGAAGAGTCAGATCCAGTGATGACATGTCTGCCTATAGGTTTCACACTGCCTTGGTTCCCAACTCTCTGCTGAGAGCGTGGCTTCTAGACAACAACACTGTCTCCATTGTCTGAAGTGTGGAGGTGAGAATCATTGCCCATGATTGCAGTATAGCTGAAGCTGCTCTTTAAAAAATGAGTAAGTGGTTGAGTGGATGACTCAGTGAGTGAATGCATGGTTGAGTGAATTAATTAGTGAGTGAATGGATAAATGAGTGAGACATCAAAAGAGTGAGTGAGTGAATAAATAAGTGAGTGAGTACATGAATAAGTGTGTAAGTGCGTGGATGAGTGAGGGTGTGAGTAGGTGAGTGAGTGGGCAAGTGAGTGAGGAAATGGGTGGGTGAGTAAATGGTGATGGGGGAGTGGGTAAAGTGAATGAGTGAGTGAGTGAGGGAGGGACTGGGTGGGTGAGTAGTGTTGCGTAGAGACTGCTGTCTCATATGTGGTCTTGGTGAACAGTCTTTCCTCTATCTTGTGTCCGTAGCTCTGTGTGAGAAGGTGAACTCTTAACTCCCACTTGCCCATAAAGAGAACAGGAGCATTCGCTCTTTCCTGCCCTAGCCAGGCAGGCATTTTCGAGGTCGCAGACCTCAGTCCCTTTGTTTCAGTGACGTTTTATTCGACAAGAACATAGGCAGAGCAAGGCTGGAGCAGGGGTTTCCCCACACTAACCGTTTCTGCTAAACTGACTGCTGCAAAGATCGACAGTATTTTCCACAAATAGATGAATATTTCTGTGAGGAAAGAGACAACTGGGCAGCAAATAAGAGGCTCACAGGGATTTTCTTTTAGCCCTTAGACTGTTCCATGGGTGCAGGGAGGAGATCCTGAGCTCTGTTTGTGCATACATGTATTTGCTGTTTCCAAAATGCAAAACCCACTGTGTAAAAACCTCACAGACCCTGAGTTAGTCAAAGGCTGAAGGGGGCATGCCTTTCCTTGCACTGGGTTTGGGTTGCTAAAGTTAAGGCTCAGGAAGACATGAAATCATCACCGTGGGTAGGAGGATGGGATGAGGCAGCCACGGTACAAATGGGTCATTATGCAGTGAAACAAAAATCCACCCCCAAGCTGGGCTGCACGCAATCTTCTGAGGTTAACAAAAGGAATGCCATGATGGAGATGATGGAAATCTACACGAATGAGTTTCCCCAGAGCTAGGCCTGTCATCCCCTCTGCTTTCATCTCCCCTAAAATTGGCTCATTACACCATCGAAAAAATACACCATAGAATGAAGTTATGTTCCAAAAAGATTTTTTTAAAAAAAGTATCACCTTGAGCATGCTGTACACGGGGCATGGTTCTGCATATGAAAGCAGTTAAGTTAGCTTAGCAGCTAGCGGGATCCATGCAAGTGGCCGCAATTCTGTGATTTCATTTGAATGTGCTCACGTAAACATGTGTTATCATCTTAAATAGTTTATTCAGAAAGGCTGCTGTGGGCATCTCCTGCCCTCTGTGACTCCATTGTGATCCCCGTTGTTGCTTATTGCTCAACGAGCAGGTGCTGAGGACGATAATACTTGAAAGAATACTTGCATTCTCACCAGCTTGCAGCAGTGCTATAGGGCAGACTGGAGAGCCAGGATAGGAACTGCTGTAAACACTTGGTTTGCACACCTGTGTCAGTTACACACACCTACAGCATGGGGAGTGAGGGACCCTTCTGCAGGTTCCTGGCCGTCTTTAAACATTAGCACAAGCACTGCTTGTCCAAACTCCTCTGCAGGTATGAATGACAATGCACCATGTCCTCAGATGGTGAGCTAAGGAACCAGATCTACTGTGGTAGCATGTGCTTCCTACTCCCTCTGTTTTCCCTGGAGTGTATGTTCCTCCCACATGGTTGGAGCATGGGCTTAGCTATTATAATCTGTCACCATAAATGGAAGAAAACAAGTTGGAGAGGCAGATTTTCTGAAGAGGCCTGGCATTGGCGTGGGGAGAATGGAGTGTGGCAGAGCAGTTACACGTGTCATAGTGAACTGTGGGCAAGTTCAAGGGGCTTGAGGCAAGGGAAGTTATTAACGATAACATTAGGAGGATTGCATCAGATATTTTGGAAAAATAATCCTTGGCCACAATGATTAATACCACGAGTATCGTCAGTCCAAAGCTAAACAGACAATTGTGTGGGCAGAAGTACTTGCGGGGCCAGAGGCATTTTGGGGCCAGCAGCACCTGTAGTGCCAGCAAGAAAGTGGTTGGGGTAGGACCTGGGGAGATGCCTCAGTGTTAAAGCCAATGTGAGGACCAGAGTTCAGACCCCAAGAACCCACAAAATATGTCAGGTGGGTGTGGTGGCTGTCTGTAATTCCAGCTCTGGAAAGAGGAGACGGGGGGGGGGGGTCCCCGGGAGCAAGCTGGCTGGGGGGTCATACTGCCAAGCTCTGGGCTTGATTGAGAGACTGGCTCAATGAACAATGTGTAAGGAATATCGAAGATGATTTCTGGAATTAACTTTGAGCCTCTGAGCAAATATTTATGTAAGGCACGCATGCATGCACAGGGATCACACACACATACACATGCAAAAACGGAAAAGACAAGAGGAAGAGTGAGAGACAGGAAGACTACAGAGTTGGAAGTTCCCCTGGGCTATGATGTAAAACACTGAATCAAAGGGAAAACTCAATCAACGATCAATGAAATACTCTTGGGTGTTTGGCCACAGTAGCTTGTGATTCAGGCAGAATCTCTCGTGAGTCACTATCAGATAACTGCTGTAGGAGCCCTTTCTTCCTGAACTCTGGGCTGCAGTCATGTTCTGTTGTGGGGTTGACACCTTTCTTTGTGACTTGTGACATTTCTTTCATAAGCTCTTTACTCCAGGTTCAATTTCTCAACCCAAAGCTGGCTGGTCTTAGCCACACCCACTGGATAAAGGTGGGCATGACCAAACAATCACAGTCAGATCCAGGATCCAGTACAGCCAGGAGAAGGAGGCCTTGGACTTTACAGGTTACATGACTAGTTTGGGGCTGTTGGCAGAGGTTGGTCAATAGCATGATGAGCACGTACATTGATAGAAAGAAATGGAGTCGGAAGTGGCGGGGAACAGGGAGAGACTTGTATTGCTTGAAGGTCTGTAGTAGTCCATGCTTGAAATTCAGCCCTCTTGATCATCCCAGTGGCATGGGCTGATGAGCATTCTGTTTCAGTTTAACCACTGTGTTAGTGGCACTCCCACAGCTCAACTCACAGAAGTTTGAACAAATGCATCCTTTTCCAGGAGGTTGCATACTTAAGGAGGAAAAGTTAAGGCACACTAACACCTGTCACATGCCAGGGCACTCTAGGACAACATTCTTATGAATGCTGCAACTGTAGGCAGAGCACTATAGGTCCATGTGTATGCTTTTCTGCTGGGTGGACAACGCAATCCATTTTCAGCAACTGCTAAGTTTAGGATATCATAAACAGTTACGGGAATAGGTATTTAGTTTAGTCCTAAAATTGTCTTATCTCAAAGTCTGATGTGGTTCCCTCAACTTGCTATGGCCAAATACTCTTCAACTGTTGCTAAGACATGTCTGGCCTGGTAGGTAGCTGAGTTCCAATGTCAATGCCTTTCCTTTGTGTTCTCTAATCATGCTGTAAAATAAATTCTTAAGATTTCTGGCTGACTGATGTATATGTCACATGACTTTGGTCATGTATTGCCAGCCCCCGTGGATAGAGGTACAAATTCACCTCCTCAAGCAGTGCAAGTTTTTGCTTCTTTTGCTAAAGTCATGCCAACCCTTGGTGCTAGTATTCTGTGTGAGATATGACTGGTTTGACAGGTAGACTTCCTTTATCCTTACTGGGAGAACTGGCATTTCTCATCTACTAGTTAATTACGTGTGCATATATGTAAAATGTTCATATTTCTCGGTTCCTCCTTCTCTCCCTTGACTCTCTCCCTACTTTCTTCCCTTGTTGTTCTCTGTCTATATCTCAACCCTGAATGAAATTTGACCAGATGTGTAGAAACTGGAGCCAGCTGTGAGGTGGGATGGAGAGTCCAGGAAGTAAAGAGGGTGCAAAGCCACCTTGTCCCACAGAGGCCTTCAGTAAAGATATGACAGAGACTCTCAAAAGGCTAGTGAATGAGGTAGACTGAACCTTCAAAGTCAGAAAAAGCTAGGCATGGTCGTGTATGACTGTAACCCTAGCACTTGGGAGGCTGAGGCAGGAGAATTGCAAGTTCAAGGCAAGGCCAGCCTGGGTTACATGGTGAAACCCTGTCTAGAAAAACAAAACAAAACAACAGGAACAACAGCAACTAAGGACTGGTAGAATGCTTGTCTAGCTTGTCCAAGGCCCAAAATCACAGTGAGTGAGTGAGTGAGCGAATGAATGGGTGAAGGAATAGGTGATTGATAGGTATAAAAATAGATCAATAGATAAAATGGCTGATGGATAAATGATAGCTAATAGATGATTGATAGGTAGATGGTAGATAATAGATGGATGATGGATAGATATAGAAGATAGATAGATGATAGATGATAGATAGATAGATAGATAGATAGATAGATAGATAGATAGATAGATAGGATGAAGGGAAGAAGAGAGTGTAGCAGGAATCTTAAAGAGTCTTATTAATAAAATCAAACCCAAGGCCAGTTATTGGGGTGAATGCTGGAAAATCAGAGAAGCAGAACAAGCCACAGCTACCTCACCTTGCCAATTCCTCAGCTGATCCTATTTCCTCAGACTGGAAACCTGTGAGTCTTCATCCAGAATGAATCTCAGCTGAACTGCTGCTCGAAAGCCTGAAAGCTTAAGCAGCCAAATGCTTCTAGTTTCTGGTTTTCATGCCTTGTATATCTTTCTGTTTTCTGCCATCACTCCCTGGGATTAGAGGCTCGATTTCTGGGATTAAAAGTGTGAGTCACCATGTTTGGCTGTGTGGATGGATTTCTGCCTCTGGAATGCTAGGATTAAAGGCGTGTGCTACCACTGCCTATCCTCTATGTTTAATATTGTGGCTGTTCTGTCTCTGACCCCAGATAAGTTTATTAGCGTACACAATATTTTGGGGAACACAATACCACCACAGGGAAGAAGGGGGGAGGGGAGAAAGGAAGGAAGGGATGGAGGGAGGGAAAGAGGGAAGAAGGTAGGAAAGAAAGAAAGAAGGAAGGGCCACACAAGAGATGAACTGTTTCAGGTTGACCATCCAGGAACTGAAAATAACTGTGGACACTACATCTTTTTATTTGAAAATCCTTGTTGGAACTGGAAGACGTCTTCTAGTGTGTAAAAGTCCCATCTACACCAAACAGGACCAATTTTGTAGCTGCTTCTGCTTTCATGGGCTGATACACAAAGCTGTTTTGTCTTAGGAAATCCTTCTCTTAAGGAAGCTCTGTATGACTGGTAGTTTCTCTCCTGTCAGAAAGTTAAGCAGAACATGCTGCAGGAAAAGTTGTAGGAAAGGTCATGAACATGTCACATGTTGGCACCAGGTCTTGATGCAAACTATCTAAAATGGAAGACTTGGTGCCTCTATGTGTCCAGTGCATGCCATGACTATTCAATTTATGAATGAAATGAATGTGTCTGAGAGGTTGGTTTCAATATTTTCTATTTAACCCTTACTTATAAAACAATTTTCAATAAAATACATATCCTCTCCCAGGGTTTACTTGAAAATGTGTACGTGTCAAGCACACAGTTGTAGTGGGTAGCCATTCCAGCCTTGATCTGGAAGTTCCAACCCCCATTGAGGCTTCGGTAACTGTCATGCCTACAAGGCTGGTCCAAGAGAGGACCCTGAAGACCCGAGATCTGGTAGTTCCTGGACCCTGGACACTGGAGGTTGACCGAGCAGAGTTCTCCAGAGAACACCGCCGGACTGCGCCACACCTTTCCCAGACTGAATATGAATGCACAGTAAATATTGGTTGTAGTGATAGGTATAAAATCGACAGAAGAGATGAGAGCAGACATTAATACAAGGAAACCCTCACTGTAAGAAAACACAAACAGAGGCAGACTTCTAGCTCCCCCGAGGATTTCTGACGCAGTAATCTCAAAGGGGCCATGGCTGCTTGCATCCCCAGTCAAATCCTTAATGCCTCTGTCACAGGTGTTAGAACAATATTCTGAAAACTGCCGTCCCAGGACTTACATACATCTTCCTCCTCTTGGGAGGTAACTCCTCCAGAAAACTCACACTGAGTTTGGTTCTTTACACTGATTCCCAGCATTGCCTGTATCTGGGTGACTCGCCTTGTTCAATTTTGGAGATTTGTAAAGAGTGTTCCCTGACTTTGTGGATGAAAGCTCAATGCTCCAATATATATTATATATAGTTATATATAATATAGGAAATCATTATATATAATATAGGAAAGAATATGGTTCCCATGTAATTAACTCCCAACTAATTCAGAACCGGGGAGAGGAAACAGTACCACATATCAGACCCTCCATCTCAGCACTAAGACTACCTCCCAAACTGAAACCAAGGCACAGCTTGACTATTTAGAAGGCCTAGGTATGGTCACAAAATACAAGGAATGTTTAAATGTAGTCGGTGGTTCTTTCCCAATAATTTATCTCAAATACTAGAAAATAAGTATCTGTAGAACTATGAAAATATTAGCCTACTGGGATGGTCAAGAAACATAAAGGGGTATTTCCAGGTGTTGAAATAAATTCTTGTTTGCAGTTACCATTGTTGGAGGTCTACTCTTGTGTCATTTGATGATGGGCCCACTTTGAAACATGTTATCATTAGACAATTTCAATTTTGTTCATGTATCAGAATATACCTGTGACATCACCAGGGGATAGCCTATCATGCATGAGGTTTGCCCTTGACCTAAATGTTTTTATGTGGTATATGACTATGTTTAAATGTAACAAGAGTGTTCTAGTTCAGTGGCCAACATTAATGGCTACTTAGATCTCCTTAATATTAGGCTTCAAATAGGGATATCACATCATTTTAGAAAAATATGTGATAACCCACAGATGACCCTTTCTTCCAAGCCACTTAGCACACACACTCAGCTGCCCACAGCTGAAACCTGAGCTTTTGTCTGTGATATTCAACTGACCTAGATCACAGTTGGCTCTTTTGATCTTAGGGTTCAATGGAGAAATATCCTTTAAAATCTAATTCTACTGAAAAAAGTTGTGGCAAAGGAAACTATAATTACCTATCTTGGCACTAAATGTAGCTATTATGGGAATCTATGGATTGCCCTGATAATTTTTCACGTTCATTGGGAACTTTGTATTGCTCAAACAGAAATGGATCTTTGTGATGATGTCATGGGAGTGTCAATCACTTGGCAGCAAAGGTGGAGAAAACATCGTCTCCTGGTTTCATCAGATCCATTCGGAACACCGTAAGAGAATGCTCTGGCACACTTCCTTGGACACTGTGACATGAGTGTGGCACCTTGCCAGGAGATCTACTGCTTCCCTGTGATCTGAGCAGCAAATCAGAATATTATAAATTATCTAAGTTGCTAATCTAATGAACAGGCTGCCTATGAACAGCAAGAATCAAGACCATGGGTCTCCATGGCTTTCTTTAAGCTATGAGTGAGTTCATTGTGAATACAAATTTCTAGGTTTGTAACTGAAATTTATGAGAAATTAATTGACTATACTTTTCATTGATATTAATGCTACAGAAAAATCATTTCAAAAACAGCTCTTCCCTCAGATTTCTGTCTCTGGGCTGCCGCTGAATGGTGCTACCCACTCTGGGGGAAGTTCCTTCCTCCTATAAATCCTTCTGGAAATATTCTCAGAGACATGATGTCTTCATTGATTCTAGATCTAAGATCCAATTAGGTTGGATTGGATTAATCCTTAGACAATTTCAATCAGTCTCTCCTGCTAGATTATTTTCAAAGTATCACATAGTAGCAACATAGGAAGTCTGTGTGTAAATAGTTACCATACACCAATACATGACAAAGAAAACTTAATTTTGAACACAGCATGCAAAGAGCTAAGGATGAACACTGCTGCCCTGAGCAGCAGCTTCGCTCTGTTGTGTCCTGAGGGTCTGTGGTGCAAATCTTGAATGTCTTTATCATATTCTAGGATCCAGAGGGAAGTAATGAAAGATAGAGTGGGAAACAGGAGATGTAGAAGCTTGTCTACCAGTATTTTTCGCATTTATTTTGGAAATGGATTTGTGTGCATATTTTTATCTCGATAATTTCTTGCTTAATTGTTAGACTAGAAAGTTTTTACAGATCAAAGGTGCTCGAAGGCACTTTAACATTTCTTACATTTGTGTAAAAATGTTAGGACAAAAGCTTGTTCCTGCTTCAATTTGAGCTCCAACAACATGAATGGTTATAACTCAACCCAATAAAACTGAGCACAAACTACATCTATGAGGCATCTGGTATGAATAAAAAAGGCTTCTGAGATTTTCTCTAGTGAAAATTTGACAAATGAAAAATATGCCCAGTATAGGCATATACCTGTTAGCTGAGCACTTAAAAGTCTGAGGCAGGAGGAACATTCATTTAAGGCCTATCTGTGCTGCATAGTGAGCTCCTGTCTCAAAACCAAAATGAAGAAAGATGAAGGAAGACATGCAGGCAGGGATGGGGCAGGCAGGTAGGCAGAGAAGGAGGGAGGGAAGGAGGGAGGGAGGGAGGGAGGGAGAGAGGCAGGAAGGCAGGAGGCAGTCAAACAAGAAAACAAAATAAACACCCAAACAATAATGCAATAACAATCTTCTTGCAATTTGGCAGCTTTGAGATTTGGGTGGAATGTTAACCTAATGGGAGCATGGAGTAGTGCTGGTGGTGAACCTGGACCTATGGGTAATGTCCTGGTGGCAAGAAAGACTATAGTTAGAGTCAGATTTTGCTCAGAATGAAGGTGGCTGTACACTTATTTCCTCCTTAAGCTCAAGAAATAAACAACTCAAAAGCTTCAGGAAGTCCCTGAATCTGACCAGATTCACTAGGCCCCTCCCTTCACTCATGTAAGTGGTAAGGACCACTGAGCGACACTCTTAGACTAGCTAAGCCACCTGAAAGAGATAGACTAGACAAGCTGTCAAGAAGACTCTCAGACTATTTGAGCTGCCTAGAGGAAGCAGGGACCAGACAGGCTGTCTGGAAGAGGCTCAGAGCAGCTCATCTATCTGAAAAAGACACTGCCAAGCTGCCCGCAAGCTGTCTAGTGAGTTCTGAGGTTCTAGTTTTCATGGGCTATCACATGCTAGGATGGGCTTTGGGAATGCAGACACCTTTGCATCATTTCTGCCTCTGTAAGTAACTCCTCACCTATCTTCCTGTAAATAACCCCGATAAAATTCATTGTTTCGTCACATTGGATGCTGGTCCCCATCTGTAGTGAGTATACTCGTTTCCTCCAGCGGTGTTATCACGTAAGACCTACCAAGTCTAATTTGTGCTGCTCATGTACTAATGAGTGTAGGGTCACCCACTGGAGCAAACCTACCAAGGACTTACCCTTTCCCTGGAAGCCATCAAATGTCAATAATGCCTCTGTTAGTGTGGGAACTCATGAGCTCCTCACCTCTCCATGCTGGAAAAGGTTGACCTGCATGATCTGATATAGGTCTTATGCTGGCAGCCACAGCTGCTATGGGTTTGTGAGTGAAGCAGCCATCATGTCCAGAAGATGTGGTTTCTCTTTGGTCTTTCATGACTTCTGGCTCTTACAATATTCCCACCCTATCTTCCAAAATGGTCCCTGAACCACAAAAGAAGAGGGTGTGGTGTAGCTGGAGAGTTTCTTTCTGGGTCCCGCCAAGCCCTGGCAGTCCCGCAGCCCACTTATAAAATAAACACACAGATGCTTATATTACTTATAAACTGTATGGCCATGGCAGGCCTCTTGTTATCTAGTTCTTCTATCTTAAATTAACACATTTCTATTAATCTATATCTTGCCACATGGCTCGTGGCTTACCGGTACTTTATATCCTGCTCCTCATGGCGGTGGCTGGCGGTGTCTCCCTCTCTCAGCCTTCTACTTCGAGAATTCTCCTCCCTCTTTGTCCCGCCTATACTTCCTGCGTGGCTACTGGCCAATCAGTGTTTTATTTATCAACCAATCATCCTCAGCACTGATGGGATTGAAGACTAGCAGTTATAGTTACAACTTAGTATATATATATATATATATATATATATATATATATATATATATATATAATATCTTAGAACATATTAAGTATTAGATTTAGGTTCTGTAGGATAGGACACCCTTTGGAATGATCTTTGTAACATACCATTTACCTATGCTCCAGGCTTCTCTGAATTTTAGTATGTATCTCTTGTTTGATATTGTTCGTGTTGGTTGTAGTTCCATCTTATCTAGGTCATTATCCCTTATTACTCCTGGACAATATTTGATAATCATTCCTACTGTATATAGTCTTGTATTAGGTTATAACCTTTTTATTTAGACAAAAGGGGGAGATGTAGTGGGTAGCTGTTCCAGCTTTGACCTGGAAGTACTACCCCATTGAGGCTTTGGTAACTGTCACGCCTAGAAGGCAGAGCCAAGAGAGGAGCCCTGAAGACCTGAGATCCAGATGTGCCAGCTCTCTTGGTTCCTGGATCCTGGACACTGGAGGTAGACTGAGCAGAGTTCTCCAGAGAACACCACTGGACTGCGCTTCGCCTTTCCCAGACCCTGTAACCTATCCTTTCACTTGTAAGTTACCACACAAAATAAACCTCCCTTTTAACTATGTGGAGTTGCCTTAATATTCCAACCAATAGTGTGGTAGAGATGTCTCCATTGTGGCTAAATACTCCTCAACTTATTCCCTGAACTTTGACAAGTTGTGAGCTTCTGAGTAAACCACTGTCCACTACTTAACAAAACTTCTCTGGTGAGGTCTGCATAACAAAGCTTCTCTGGTGAGCTGCACTAATGTAAGGACATAGAGATAGAACTTTAGAGGGAAATTTGATTCTATGTCCATTTAGCAAAGTATTAGTAGTAGGTTTGCCCCTCTAGCCCATGAACTCCTCCCTGCTGGCTAGTTTTCATAGTATCAGAAGGTGTTATGAAGGCTATGGAAAGAGAGAAGTCACCAACAGTCTGACCTAGTGGTAAACCCTGTAAGCTACAATAATGACCAGTGTGGTAAGGTTTGTCCATGAGTGTGATAGTGGCATGAGTGTTATAGGGGTAACCTACTGCTTTTTGCTTGAATTTAAGGCCTCCTCCACAGGGGGAAGCTGTAGCCACAAGTTTCTCCAGTACCACCCAGCCCTGCAGTTCTGCAGCCGCTTATAAAATAATCATTCAGAGGCTTAATATTATTTGCAAATTATATGGCCTATGGCTCAGGCTTTTTGCTAGCTAGCTCTTATGACTTAATTCAACCCATAAGTATTAATCTATGTATCACCACGTGTTCTGTGGCTTTACCTGCTTACCATTACATGTTGCTCCTTGTACAGTGGTTTGGTGTCTCCCCCAACTTTCCTTTCTCCTTTCACTGTCTCTCTTGGATTTTCCTGCCTGGCTCTATCCTGCCCTGCCATAGGCCAATGCAGCTTTATTTATTAGCCAATGCAGCTTTATTTATTAGCCAATTAGCATACAAAAAGACATCCCACAGCAGGAAGCACATGCCTAGTACTGTAAATCTGGTCAGGAACTTATGGGAGTCTGTGGGAGTCCAGCTCCTACCTTTCCCACCTTTTCTAGGGTTCTTAGGTGGAGGAGAGAGGGATGAGAAATATTAGGTAGAAAGAGAGACCTAGCCAATGAGAAGAAAGACAGAAACACAGGATAGCTTCAGGAGGGCCTGGATCAATACCCAACAGCCTTGAAGTTTTATTCAAAAGGCTTTTTATGCCAAGGGGAGACTCAAAAGACCTCCCCCTTACAAGATCAAAGCACACCATACAGCCAAGTGTAGACCCTTCCAAACACCTGACAAACACACCTGTGACCAAATCATCCCCTTATGCAGCCCTGCTGGGTAAAGCAAGCTCAGATCCTCTGACCCTGAGTAATTTGGGCCTCAACAGGAACTCATGGTTATGAAGCTCATTTCCCTAAGTTTTAATAAATTGTTGAGAGTATAGCTTTCCAACTTAGGCTGCACTCCACTCCTGGGTGGAGTTTGTATGAAATCCTGTTATCTGGGGTTTCATACCCCACCACTGATACTCATAAAACACTTTTGTCTCTGTATAGAATCATCTTGTGATTTAAGTAATAGCTTTACTGGTTTGTTTTTGGGATCTGCCGTCAAGTCCACTGGCACTGGGTGCACATCAGCAGTCACTTTTCATTGAAACCAACTCTCACCCAACAGGCCTCCACAGTCTTCAGTTTTTGCTGAGAAGGTTTAGGACACAAGATGGCAGTTTGCTAGAGTGAACATCGTGGTGGATGCAGACAGGAATCTGACTTTGCCCTATCACAGGAAAGTGTCCTAGTTTTCTTTCTGTTGCTGTGACAAAACACTGACCAAAACCAACTTGTAGAGGAAAAGAGTCTGTCTCATCTTTCAGTTTATAGTCCATCACTGAAGGAAGCCATGGCAAGAACTCAAGGCAGGAACCTGGAGGCAAGTACACAAGCAGAGACCCTAGGGGAACTTGTTCTCCACGGCTTGTTCAGTTTGCTTTGTGCTATGTCACAGAATGACCTGCTCAGGGGAAGCATTTCTCACAGTTGGCTGGGACCTCTTACATCAATCATTGATCAAGGAAATTGACATGCCTATAGGCCAATCTGATAGCAGTGATTCCTCCACTGAGGTTCCTTTTCCCAGATGACTCTAGCTCAAGTCAAGTTAACAAAAAACTATCCAGCACAGGCTTCCATCCCAAGATCCCAGGAGCACCCTTCAGGAAGGGCTCTCTGATCTTGCCCTGCTATCCGGTCACAGGACCTCCACCCAGGAGGACCTTCCTCAGAGTCCTATTCCCCAGTAGGAAGGGACCACAGGACCCTGGATAGGCAGCCCTTGGAAGGTTTCCATGACATTTTTCCCCCATGACTTTCCTCTCCTTATCAACTGTAATAACAGAAGCTCTCAAGCTGCCCTTTCCTCGTGTTTTTATTTTCTCATGAAGACTTCTGTGTCTCACACAACATGCATTAATAAGTCTGCATGCTTTTTTTTCTCTTGCTTTTCCAAAGGGCTCTCATCACAGAACTTAAGAAGGATAAGAGGAAAATAGTTTTGCTTCGCCCTTTTCTACACGAACAAGTAAATAATTTATTTTCCATATGTATGGAGTGCTGTTCTTGATACTTTGTATGCACACAGCATCACACATGTGTGACCTGTTGTAATGATGCTTTCCCACTTAGAATGGATGGCAGAGTCACCCTCACAGCATGCATCATTCACTCATGGCTACTTATTAACTCACTGCAGTCATGAAGGTCATTCGTTTAGTGGACTTTTAGGTTGTTTTACTTTGGGCTCTTATGAATAGTATGGAGAGTGATTGATTTATTGATAGATTTTGATGTTATTGTTCTTTTATGTTTGTTTTGAGATAAGGTGAAGCCCAGAATAACCTCCAACTTATGATTCTCCTGCCTCAGCCTTCAGAGTTCTGGGATAACAGGCTGTGTGACCTGACTGAAGATTTAGTCTTTAAGTCACTAAAGTGTAATTGGCACATGGAAACATACACACCTACATATTTCTATCTTAGGCTAATCTGTATATACAATTGAGGGGTTTTCCTGGTGGAGAAAGTGACAAAAGCTTAAGTTTTTACTTCTTTAAAACCTGCCACTGTTGGCCATGTCTCTCATTAAAGATAGGAAGGTACAAATAATGTCTAGGAAGTAAAATGGAATTCAGATATGGAATCATTGGGATTTTTGATGAGAGGAAGAAATCCAATCCTTCACCAATCAAACCTGAGTTTGGAGATGTCAAGTAACTTGTTTGAGATATTTTCTTGACTTCTAGTGCTGATTGGTTAGAATGTGATGTGATGCTCTCAGGCTTAACAATAATCACTAAGGCTGTGATGCCTCACAGAATGCAGCCAAATCATGTTTATCTGAAATCTTGAAATTAAACCATTGAGAACTATTTGTTAAATCCCTGGCCAGCTTCAAGAGACACACCCCTGAGGTGATAAAAGAATTGGAGCTTAGAGCATCTGATCAGGGGCTGACCAAGCAGTCCCCTTCCAGGCTGTGGCCTCCGCACTGAGTACTAGAGATGGGTCCCCTGTGGCAGACTCTGAGCTCATTTGACAGTCCTGGGATCTCAGCTGCAACTGGAGAAGGCTGGGGTGGGTGGTCCCTCCTCCCAAACTCATCCCTCGGTGAGAGTCAGGATGACCTCAGCTGCCACACCCAGCCTAGTCCTTCTGCTTGGACCAAGATTGCACCAGATGGTTCTGCACTTTGGGCTGGGAAACAAAGTATTCCTGTTCTAAAAGCTCTGACCTTTTGTCGTTGTTGTTCTAAAAAATGAAAACAGACTCCCACCTTTGTGTTCTATAATCAATGCTACCAATTCTCATTGTCTTTGATATTTCCCTCCTGAAAGGTGCAATTGAAGAGGGGGGTGGATTTACATTGTTCCTATGTTCCTTACCATTGCTGTTATGTACTGTTCCTGTATGTACACACACACACACACACACACACACACACACACACACACCTGCAGTTGCACTACACGATGTAATCAGTGAGACTGTCTGGACACAATGCATTTGTTTCATGAATGTTTTGGGTCACATGGATTCTCTGAGGTAAGAAGGTTCCATCCCGTATCACCCTTGTGCTCTCCTGACTTGCCCAATTTTTCAGATCAAAGCATGCATGTTGGCTCTTCTGCATGCCCCATATTTCTTTGGATTTATTTGCATCAGAATGTTTCCTTCTAAAATATGTCTCAAATTTAATATTTCTTTTTTTTGTATTTGATACATTCTAATTTTATTTATTTATTTTTTTATTTTGCGATACAATTCAGTTCTACATATCAGCCACAGATTCCCTTGTTCTCCCTGCTCCTGCCCCCCTCACCTTCCTCCCAGCCTGCCCCCCATTCCCATCTCCTCCAGGGCAAAGCCTTCCCCACAGACTGAGATCAACTTGGTAGACTCAGTCCAGGTAGGTCCAGTCCCCTCCTCCCAGACCGAGCCAAGGGACCCTGCATAGGCCCCAGGTTTCAAACAGCCGACTCATGCAATGAGCACAGGACCCGGTCCCACTGCCTGGATGCCTCCCAAACAGATCAGGCCAATCAACTGTCTCACCCACTCAGAGGGCCTGATCCAGTTGGTGACCCCTCAGCCATTGGTTCATATTTCATGTGTGATACCTCCACAACAGACTGCTGGCAATGGTCGAGAGACAGTCCGAACTGACCTACTCTGGTGATGGGATGGCCAAACACCCTAATTGTCGTGCTAGAAACCTCATCCAACTACTGAGGGATCTGGATGCAGAGATCCATGACTAGGCCCCAGGTGGATCTCTGGGAGTCCAATTAGCGAGAATGAGGAGGGTTTATATGAGCGAGAATTGTTGAGACCAAGGTTAGATAAAGCACAGAGACAAATAGCCGAACGAACGGAAACACATGAAAATTTAATATTTCTTATACCCCGTATGGCATACATGAATTTGTTCTAGAATTTTCAAGAGATTCTTTCATAATTCTCTCCTTTACTTCTTTGACATCACTTTAACTCCTTGACTTTTATGGCTTATACTATCTATAAACTGGATCCATTCAATAATTATCTGCAGATCCATTAAAATGCCCACGTGTTTAAATTCTTTAACACTAAAACTCTAAAAGCATTTTTTTTAAAAAAAAATGTTTTTCTGGGGAGATGTCTCAATGATTACATTCTTCCAGGGGACCTGTTTCACATGTCAGGTCTCAAACATTTGTAATTCCAAGTCCAGAGTATCTGATGTCCTCTTCTGGCATTAGGTACACACATGGTGCACAGACATACATACAGACCAAACATTCATACACATAAAATTAAAATGTTTTAAATTTACAAATTAATTATGGATAGGGAACTGAGAAAACCTCAGTGGCTAAGATCACTGGCTGTTCTTCCAGAGGACCTAAGTTCAGTTTCCAGCACCCATTCTGTGCAGATCACAACTGCCTATAACTTCCGCTCCAGGGAATTTTCTGACCTCTTCTGGCCTCCAAGGACACCTGCACACACAGTTTTAGATTTCCGAGTCATCTTACAGAGACAGAAAGGCAGAACGAGAGAGAGGAGTGTCTGACCTCAGACAGGCAGGAGGGACCATGATTACACGCTGAGCCTTATCTCCCATACCCATGCAAGTTGATGAGAGAAGGCCTATAGGAAAATATGGCTGCACTCCTTTACAGGGATGGAAATGATTACAACACATTTCCTCCCATAGCCCCGCCTTCTGGCTGCAAGGCAAGTTGGGGAGTATAATCTTTCAAAGAAGAAACTTTGCAGAGTGTTGTGAGACACTATGTGCTAGTACTCGAACCCCTGTGAAAGAGTAGTCAGTGCTCCTAACCTCTGAGACATCTCTCCAGCCCCAATTTCCCACTTTTTGAAGTGAGAAGCAGGAGTAGCTTTTTTCTTAAAGTCACTGAAAATTGTAACCATGTCTTTCTCAGCTTCTTGTCTCGGGACCCACAGACATGAATTCGGCCCACTAAGGCTGATCTGTTGCCCTAGATATGAAATTAGTAAATAGCAAAGACAACCCAGGGACACATCTGGAGTCATCTGACTGTGGTCAGGAGGCAGCAGTCGGCTTCTCAGCACACTGACTACATGGTATAATAAGCCTGCCCTGTGGTCAGTTACTAAGTCAGTGATTATAGAGTAATTGCACGATGTGGGTTTCAGAACTAACCCTGGCTGCAAAGCCTCCCATTCTTCAGTCCTCCATGGCATCTACCTTTTCTTCTTAAGTGAGCCAGAGGTGATTTCTGCTCATTATAACTAGGAATACTTGCTAAAGTGTTACCCAATCCTGATACAGGAGCAGCACTGACCAGAGAGCCTCTGCTGGTCAGGTTGTGACCCTTAAGTAACACATTGGATTTACTTCTTTGATTAAGCCTCTCAGTATCTCAACTTCATGATTTGCAAAATGATATTAGTGTCCCAGTTAATTCTTACTTCCATGCCTCCTCCCTTCTTCTGAGTCAAAAAGATTTGTATTCTGTTCAAGAAACATTAAAGAATGGAATCTACCTCTTGGTCTCTCCCCTCCTCCCCGCTTTGAGAGTTAATCCAGTTGGGCATGTCAATTATCTGGCGAAGGAATCACTGCCCAGGGGAGTGGGTCTCCCTTAAGTGATGCTAAAGCAATAGAAACAGTCACTATCCCTTTGACGAAATAATGTATTTTGCCTTTCCAGAACTTCTGTCTCTGTAAAGTCACTCCAGGGTAGCCATGAGCTTGCTTTGCATGCTGTCAGGGCCTAAGTGTGCTTTCTATAATACTTTGGGTTCCTTATTCTTTTGCTAATGTGCCCCTGCTCACATGTGACTATTTGTCGGCTGTGTCATCAACCTCTGTACCAGCTTAACTCAAATAACATGGCTTTCTCTCTTCTCCATCTTCTTCCTCTGAATGGCTGCCAAGATTTACAGCTTGCCTGCCCTAAAGTTTTCCTTTTAAACTCTAAATAAAATTGTCCTGTGCTTCTTTTTGGGTCTGTTCTTAAATTCCCTCGTTAATGAGACTAAGAACTCCAAAAGGGGATGTCAATTTCCTTGATAATATCTGCCAACCCATATTTGACTCCCCAGATTCCAGTAAAGGAATGAGCAGTCTACTGTACTTTGTTTACGATTTCAAGGTAGGGCTTGAAAACCTAGGCCTTGCATTGTGCTCATGTAAATATCATTGAACACTGAAAGGATGGGCCTGTTTTCTCTTATATGTGCCGTTATCGATATCTAAATCTCCATATTTGAAGAACAATCCTATAGGACAGACAGGATGAGTAGTCTTTGCTTTCTCACTGGCTGCCTGCCTCTTGAAGAGACTCAGGGTTTTGCATTTTACTGTAAGTAGCCTCTGTTCCTCTGCTCTATTCTTGTTAATACATCTGGGACAAGAATGTCACTGCTTTCCTGAGAACTATGCTTTGCTTTTCTGGGTTTACTCTATCTGAGTCTATGTTCAAAAACCTGTTCAAAAGAACAGAGTTTGAGGTAGATAAATATTTTACCACCTTCCTTGCCTTTTTAAAGAAGACTTTATTATGACTTCTCATTTGCTCACAAGTTTGCCTCTATGGTATTTTGAGTTGAAAATAAGTTTGGTATTTTGCTCTACTGCTCTGGTGAGAAGTATAAAGCTGAGGGAAACTCTGTTTATTCCTACATGGTCAGGATTTCTGAAGGAGTAAATGGTACCATTGGCTGGAGAAGGTAAAAGAGATCTAAGACCTAAACCAAGAGCTATTGTTCTAACAGCTGAACAGAGGCACCGACCTAAACAGCCACAGCACTTGCTTTGAAGAAGAGGCCTAACTTACCATTAGTGCAGCCGTGACAGGCTGCAGACTAACAATTGTAGGTGTAACCATCTTGTTAAATAAGAAACACAGAGCCAAATGCAGAGTTAAAAGCCCAAGAGGTCAGAGCAGTAGCTGAGAGCTGAGACTTAAAACCGCCTTCTTACCCTTCGCTTCCGCTGTCGTCTTTCCCCTCAGAAAGAGACCTACTTCCTGTGTATCTGTCTTTTTATGGACTTTCTGTTCTGCCTTCTCATTGGTTGTAAGCTCAATCACATGACCTCCTTGTCACTGCCTGTCTATACAGACCTCCAGGTCTTCTATGGTTGGAATTGAGATTAAAGGCGTGTGTCTCCATGCTGGCTGTATCCTTGAACACACAGAGATCTACCTGTCATATGATCTGGATTAAAGGTGTGTGCCACCACCACCTGGCTTCTGCTATGGCTTACTATTAGCTCTGACCCCCAGGCAACTTTATTTATTAACATACAAATAAAATCACATTTCAGTAAAATGAAATATTACCATAAACAATACTGGGACTAGGCCTCGCCATTACAATAACCAGGAAAAGCTACAAACTGTACCCTGTGGGAGACCAATCAGAACTGAGACAAACAAATACTAGAATGTCCAAGACATAAAGGATAGCTTACATCACTTGTATATAGGTTGCCAATTTCCTTGTAACAATGCCAGTGCCAATCCCTGTTTGACAAAACTTCTGTTACTTTGCTCCTGCCCAATCAGGAGTTCAACCCCCATCTGAATCCAGACTTCCCCTACACCCCCATCCTTTACTCCTTAAAAACCCTGTCATAACTGAGCTCAAGGCTCTGCCTGATCCAACCGCTGTGTCAGAATGGATGAAGAGCCCAAGCTCAAGCTTACAATAAAGGCTCTTTGCTTTTGCATACTCCTGGTAGCCTCTGGGGGGGCTCATGATAGGGGCATAACAGCTTTAGATAGCAAGGGCAGGTGGGGTACATTCCCCACAGAACAAGATCTTGTAAGCACTGTAGATGAGCTTCCCTGCCCAGGAGCATCAACTAGCCACTATGTAGTCTCCTTCAGTGATGAACTCCATAAAGATGAGTGTCTAGAAAATGTCATGGAAAAGATGCCGATTTAAAAATGAAAAATCAACAAGACAATCTGTCTTTTTGCCCAAACACATATACACAGTGCCACTAAGATTTTTGCCTCTTCAGCAGGAATGGACTGAAGCATCAGAGCATAGCATGAGTATCATGTATCTTCATAGCACAGTGAAGAGAAATTTTGTGGGATTACCAATGCTGTACATTGTAGCAAATATTTTCTGCTGAAAATGTATACTCATAAACTAATTATAACCTGCTTCATTCATTATTCCAAACTGATTTTGCTTTATGAACATTAAAGACATTCTGATATGGTATACTGAGACAGGATCACACCAGCTGACGTTACAAAGCAAATAGACTTGGACTGGGATTCAAATGTGTGACTCTGAGGGAAACAGCTTCATACTGGCATCCAGGGCTCTCAATTAGCCTGGGAAAGATTAATGGCTTCCCCCCTTGGTGGTCTCTGTTCCTTGCAAAAGGAAGAAAACAACACGAGTTGCCATTTGACTTTCCACTCACTCACATCTACCAACTGGCAGACAGACCAAATGAGAAAATTCCTCCACCCAGTAGCTAAATCTGCGTGAGTGTGGCCCACACATGTTCCAAGGTTGATGCTCTGTGATCAGAATCCTCCACAAACAGGCATGCTCTAAGAACAGTCCCCAACAGTCAGTGGGAAATACATCATGTGGAAGGAACCATTAGGAGCTCTCTCCTCCTGATTAGCTGTCTTCATAAGCCGAGAACATCTCAAGTCTGTGATCAGCCACTTCCTATTAGGAAATGAATTGCAGATCAAACTGGATTTGATGCTTCTCAGAAAACCTATGAACCGGTTGAGCAGTGAGCGAAATGAAAGCTTTAGTGCTATTACCCCCCGAAAGAATAATGACTGTTACAAATGAAGAGTTATGACACGTCAGAATCCTGTTGCAAGAAACAGCTTTGCCATACAGCACACCCTGTGACAGCTGCAGTCAAGTGTCTGAACCCAGCCTGGAATTCTCTGAGGATGTTATTCATAAAGGCACAGTTAATCAAACTCAGACCTCTCATCAAAATTGCTCCATGCAAGCCAAACATTTTGCCAGCAAGAGGAGCATGCCAGACCAGAGAAGGTAAGCTAACAATCCATGTGCCTTGGTTTCAGAACTATGAACTCTCAGCCCATTTTTAAAAGAAAAAAAAATGCCATGTGTGCTTTTGCATTTACCAAACAGTTGGCTTTTGATCCACACAATCAGGGCTTTTTATTTATCCTAGGATTTCAATCTATATAAATAGACACTTTTTATTTACTTTAATTTAACTCGCCAAAAAGGAAAAAAAAATGTCTTCCCTTCTTTCCCACTCTCACCCATTAGAGGAATTCAGAGGATGAATAAGTGCCAAAGTTACCCTGGAGAGAGTCCACGGTTACCACACTGAAATAGAAGGAAGGTTTTTGGAGAGATGGCCTTGTATCAAATGCCATATATTTGCTGAAAGCCTCAAAGGTCTCAGATGCCTCCCTCAACTCCCTGATGTTCCGTCAGGAAAGTTGGGGCATGTCTACAGGTACCAGTGTTTTCCCCATTGATGATATTCTTGGTCTGGGAATAGTTTTTCTTTATTCTTTGCACAGGGATATCTCTACATATCAAAGGAGAAGCACTTAACTTCAGTCATATAGTGCTAACTGGGTTGGTAAAAAGATCCACAGCTTGTCATGTTCCCACATTAAAGCAAAAAGTAAATCCAAGGAGCTTGTTCATCTGCATGGAGCCACATCCTGACTCTTGGTTGAGCATTTGCCAGTGGTTTATTCTTTTTTTTTTTTTAATTCTGATTTATCAAGAGACTATGAAGATGACTATAAAACCAAATTGTAAATAGGATTACATCTTTTCCCAAAGAGAGGGAATGAACTGTTGGGGACGGTGAGCTCAGGCGTTCAATCAGCTCTCAGTTTTTGGAGATGAAAATTCCTACCCCACAGAGCTGTTGATGTATTTTGGTGAATAGACTTCATGTGTAAGGTGAAGCAGCCATCTCCTCTTATAACAGGACTGACCCTAACAGGGCCAGCTGGTTTTTGTTTTGTTTTTTTCAGGGGCTAGTTTGCTAAGACTATCCCATATTACCCCACCATCCTGTGTTGACTCCTGTCTGGCTTCAATCAGACCTTCAGGAAGTACATCCAGTCTGGTAGCCAATCAGGGTCCTACCCGGCCACAAGTAAGAACTGTTCTTGCTATTTTCAGTCAAACAGACCCTGACACAGCAGACAGACCTTGACACAGCAACCACAGTTGCTGACCAGATGTCATGAGCCATTCATAAAATGATTCCTGTAACAGTAATGGTCTATACCCAATCACTTAAAAGTACACCTAACCACAGCTAGAATTCCCCTAGCTGTGCTTAAAAGGAGCCTGTGAGCTTCTCTGGGGGTTGCCATTTTGCCGCTTTGTCAGATGGCTTGACTCCTGCATGCTGGAATTTTTATTCTCAAGAAATTAAATGCTCTTCAAGATAGGACAGCTCTTGGAGTAATCTCGGTAATTTGTCATTTACCTATGTTCTGGATATTTAGCATGTCTTTCTTGTTTGATATTATCCTTGTTGGTTGTAGTTCCATTTTTGTTTACGTTATTACCCTTTGTTTTTCCTGGACAATACTTGATAATCATTCTTATTGTATATAATTTGTACTAAGTTTAGAACCTTCTTATTTAGACAAAAAGGGGAAATGTAGTGGTATTTGCTCCACCCATGACCTTGGGCTATAGAGACCAAAGGAGGAGGTGCTTCCTGACATTGTATGTGACCTCTTATAAGGAGTTGGAGAAGGGTCACATGCCCCTTCTCCCTGCTCCTGCCTGTGAGGTGGATTAAATCCCTGTCACATCAGAAGACGATTTCAGCTGTTTACTCCGTTTTGTATTCATGAGAGTATTCCCTCAACTTATATCTTAATAAATCCCTGTTACTCATTAAATAAACTCATATGGATTGATCATAATATATATGTGTCTGGTGGTCTTTTATGAGACTTTTCATGGACCCTAACATCAGACAGCTTTTGGTTTACTAGAAATTGAGTAGAAAGTTCTTAGCCCTCATGTAATTCCTCTCCTACTGTGCTCAGTTTCCCCTTTTATTAACATCTTGCATTGGCCTTCTTGCATGTTAAATTTTAAGTAACAGATCACATTTAAAACATAGTATTTGGGGCTGGGGATGGCTTAGTGGTAAAGAGCACTTGTTGAGCAATCATGAGTTTGGGTCCCAGCACATATACAAGAAGACAGGCTTTCCACACACTACTCTAACTTCAACTCTGAGAGATCTGACACCCTCTTCTGGTCTCTGTGTGCTTGTGCTCACACCTGCTCATACATGCACAATATGAACACAAATAAATTAAATAATCTTGATAAAAACTATAATTGTATAGAAACAGCTTGAATGCAGTTATGAATATGAGCTATAACATCTGTAATTCAATACAGGGAAGAAGAAAGACAAACCAGTTCTAGAGGAAAACACAGCCAGTCTCTGGGCAGGTAGGAGGTGGCCGTGTTTCCTGACCCTGGCTATCACTAGACCAGCTGAAGGACTGTGGAAACAGTACCTCAGGCAAAGTCAGGTCAATGGAAGGTCCAGAGGAGCAAGTACATCAGAGTGTAAGAGCTAGGGGAAGTGAACAGAGGAGGAACCACAAAGTCCACCTGGGATCCAGCTGAAAGAACAAAAGGTACTCTGGCTAATGCCTTTGGAGAAAAGTCTAAGACAAGAATGCATATGGTTCAGATTTCAAAAGTTCATATGAGGCTATGAAGTGGCCTCCAGGCTGGGCCTGGAAGTAACTAAGTCATTTCTCTTAAGGCAGTGTATGCATCTAGAAATAGCGAAGCTGAACTAAGCTCAGGTCTTAAGGAAGGCTTCCTCCTTTCCATGTTCTGAAGGCCCACTGTAGGCCACACACACTTCTCTGCTACCTTCTCTTGGCCCTGTCTTTGAGATGTTCTTCCCATCACCCTGTTCACATAGCTCTTCAGTATCCATGACTCTTGGCATCCAGAGATTGCCTTCTAGCCTCAGCCATCCCTGTAAGTGTAGCACATTAGCTACTTTTCTGCCTAGTGTAACCAAATGCCTGGCAAATGTAACCTCAGGGAGGAAAGGTTTGCTTGGATTCAGTTCCAGGGTACAGTCCATCATTGTGCAGAAGGCATGGCAGCAAGATTAGGAGGCTAGCTGGTAACATTGTATCTGAGTTAGGAAACAAAGAGAGAATAAGAATCAGGAAACAGGACCAGGCTTTCAGTCACTGGATTCCTCCAAGCTGCTGGCACTGTTTCTGAAGGTTGTGGAACCTTAGGAGATGGAGTCTCATTGGAGCTCAGCACTAGCTCCATTCTAGTTGTTATAGCAATTCCAATGTTCAGTTGGAGCCTCTGGCTCACCTTGGTCTTGGGATTTGATGGACTACATGGTCCAGATAGCTTCCCACCCCTTTAAATCCCACCCGTTCAGAGAACCTCCCCAGTTCTGCATTCTTGGCAGCTAGCTACTGTAACTTCCTCCCCTGAAAGTTGCCAACCGCCCAAATCCCTGCCTAAACATTAAGTTTTTGACCATTTTTGGGCACAAACACAGTTTATGGTGGGCACCCCTCGCCTGCAGTCCATGGAATCTCCCTGCTTTCATTTGTGGAGGCAACTCCCCTGGCCCCAGTCTTAGGGACTGGAGGAGCCGCCTGGGAGTGGCTCTCAATAAACCTGTTGTTACATTTTAATTTGGCTTGATCTGGCTTACTGCATCTGTGGAGAAACTCATTATGGGAGGGAGGTTGTTTGCAAAAACCTATTAGCCAACATTAACCATTCCAATTAGAGATGATAAAACTAAAATTTGGGCAGGAAACACTTTTCCTGAGTTTGATAGTCAATAAATGCCAACCAAGACTCAAATCTAGTCCATCAAATCCCAAGTCCTATGAAGTTCCTATTGATCTTGGGTGACTATGAGATATATCTTACAAAAATGTCTGTTATAGTAAAAATCAACTGGTTGTCAGCATTTAACATTATTCAATGTAGTTCCCGTCTCCTCTTATAGACTTTCCCCACTAGAGATAGTTCCTGGCTTACATGTTTTCAACTTTATATTGGTGCAAAAGCAGTTCACACTTGGAGCAGTGTCCTTTGGATTTGGAGTTTGGGTTTTTGTTCAGGCTAGGGGTGTATATAATTTTATGCTCTGCTAGGCATGGTGAGGCAGGCCTGTTATCTCAGCACTCAGAAGGCTGAGACAGGTGGGTCATGAGTTACAGGCCAATTTGGGTTTCTTACAGAGTGAGAGTCAATCAAAAACCAAAACAAAATCTATCGAGCTGCTGTGTTACAGGGCTAGGTAGCAGCAGGATTCAGCTCTGGAATAAAATCAAATGTGCACCACTGTGCTGTTGCTAGGCTGCGGTGATGGTTGTTAGTGATATTAAGTGCACCGTCTCTGTCACATTCTCAACTCTGATGAGTTTGTTGGGACACAGACCAGTTACAAGTTGACAAGAATCTGTATTCTCTTGCACAGCAGTTTTCTCCAAGGTTGAAACCTTCCATTTTGGAAGGAAACTTCTGAAGACATGAGATGTGAAACGAGAAGCGAAATAAGAATTATTTTAAGACAAGATGTTTATAGGGAGCTGAAACAAGGGAGGTGAAATACTCCATCCTGCAGGGAAACTCTTATCTGAGGTCAGGAAGTAAAAAACTCAAAATTGCTCTGGTAAGTCCCTGAAACTGACCAGATTCACTAGGCCTCTTCCTTCCCAATTGGACATAGCAGTAAAGATTGTTGAGAGTCAGTCTCAGACAAGCCTAGAGCTGGAGAGAAGCAGAGACCAGCCCAGCTGCCTGTAAGAGGCTCAGACCAACAGAGCCACCTGGGAAGGACATTCTCAGCCTGTTAACCCACCTGCAGGCTGTGCAGTGCGCCCCAGGTTTCCAGCTTTGTGAACTGTCACCCATGCTGGGGTGGGCTTTGGTGATGCAGCTGACATTGAGTCATTTCTGTTCCTGTAAGTGACCCAACCCCAGTAACACTCACTGGTCGTAAAGCTGGACTTCGGTGGTAGTAGTACTTTGGCCTATTGTTGGCTCCCCATCTGGGGTGAGTAGACATTTGTTCATGTCTCCCCAGGAATAAATCATACAGCGTCTCTGTCTTTATTTCCTTCCTCTGAGATTTCTTGGTGTCTTTTAAACATCAATTTACAATCTTTCCCAGTCCTGGAACATTCTCAATAACACAGTAGGCTCTGTGGATAGTGAGCATTGGAGGACAAAAATTTGTTGCTGTTTCTTTGTTTGAGAGTGGGTCTGGCCTTGTAGCCCTGGCTAGACTGAACCTTATGGTATCACCCAGAACAGCTTTTAACTCACAGTTTTCCTGTACCAGTCTCTTGAGCAGCCCCTGCTGTGGGATGTTCTGTATGTGAAATGTGTTGCTCTGATTGGTTAATAAATAAAACACTGATTGGCCAGTAGCCAGGCAGGAAGTATAGGCAGGACAAGGAGAGGAGAATTCTGGGAAGTGGAAGGCTGAGTCAGAGAGACTCTGCCAGCCGCTGCCATGACAAGCGAGATGTAAGGTACTGGTAAGCCACAAGCCACGTGACAAAGTATAGATGAATAGAAACGGGTTAATTTAAGAACTAGATAACAAGAAGCCTGCCACGGCCATACAGTTTATAAGCAATATAAGTCTCTGTGTGTTTACTCGGTTGTGTCTGAGCGGCTACAGGACTGGCGAGTGAGAGAGATTTGTCCTGACTGGGCCAGGCAGGACCAGAAAAACTCTAGTTACAACCCCCCTTAGGCAAATATGCACCACATATACCTACACAACACATACACCTACATATACAACACACACACACACACACACACACACACACACACACACACACCTACTGTGGTGGTTTGAAAGAAAATGGCCCTCAAAGAGAGTGCCACTATGGGAGGTGTGGTTTTGTTGGAATAGGTGTAGTCTTATGGGAGAAAGTGTGTCACTGTAGAGGTGGGTTTTGAGGTCTCATACATGCTCAATCCATGCCTAGTAAGGCAGTCTACTTCCTGTTGCCTGCATATCAACATGCAGCAGCTACCTCTCCAGTATCATGTCTGTCTACATGCCACCATGTCCTACCATGATGATAATGTGAACTGTAAGCCACCACAATTAAATATTTTCCTTTATAAGAGTTTCTGTGGTCATGGTGTCTCTTCATAGCAATAGAAACCCTAACTACATATACAACACACACATATGCACACACAGCAACACATATAACACAACACATACATTTACAAATACAACACACACATATAACACACAGATCCATGTTGTTGAACAATCTTTGTACACTGTGAATATTTATTACTCTCATTGGTTAGTAAAGAGTTGATTGGCCTATAGCTGGTCAGGAAGAGTTTGGGTGGGAGAGCCAGACTAGGAGGATGATGGGAAGAAGAAGGGTGGAGCCTGAGGAGTTGCAAGCCAGACACAGAGGAAGCAGGAGATGAACATGCTGTACTGAGAAAAGGTACTGCCATGTGGCAAAGGGTAGAACATAGATAAAATATGGGTTAACTTAAGATGTAAAAGCTAGTTCGTAGCAAGCCTAAGCTATGGGCCAAGCATTTATAATTAATAATAAGTCTCTGGGTGGTTATTTGGGAGCTGGCAGTCTTGACGATAAACTCTACCTACAAGCACATACCTATACACACATATATAAAACATGCATATAACACATATACCACCCTTCAATGACACACACATATAACACACAACTACATATATCACACATACATACATAAACCTTGTAATGTGAGGTTTTAAGTGAAAACATTTCTATTTTCTTTGACTTTATAGAAAATATCTTTAATGATAAAGTACAGTGCTGTTCTCAGGGACCTGGGTCATTGATCAGAAGCTGTGAGGCTGTCATTCCAAATTCCATCTTTGGCTCAGCATCTGAACCCAAGGATGCTTCCATCCCTGCTGGCCATCAGGGTCAGGCTCCTGCCCTCCAGGGGATGACTGGCAGTACACTATCCATGCTTGCCAAGGCCGGCCCAGCCCTTAGCCTCTTCGGTAGGAAGTGTCTCCACTCATGGTCCTTTATAAAGGTAAACAGGTTGCTAAATTTCAATGCCACGGCAGTCAGGCAAGCCTGAGGGCTAAAGGAAAATGTCCCCCTTGCACACATTTAGGGAAACACTGTTCTGTAATTTGAACCAGGCAAGTAATCATGATATCTTACAACTGAAAACAAGACACATCTGTGAATAATATACCTGTTCCCATTTTACTGGGATGCTCCCATGAGACAGGAGAACTATCTCTTCTTTATTTGAAAAATTTTAAATGTTATGCCTTGTGGGTTTTATACTACTTTAAACATTGTATTAAAAATATAGAATATTATTTATCTTTATTACAAACTTTTAAGCATTCTATTAAGTTTTACATCCAGTTAGAGTGTTTCATTCTTTCTACCCCAATTGAGGTCTCATTCGATACCAACTTCCCAGGTTCAGCTAACTGAACTTGTTGTGTCCTCTTGACTCAAAGACAGCCTCTGAGAAAGATGTGTATCTCAACTCTCTTCTGCTGTTATGAAATCTGCCGAAGAAAACACAGTCCAGAAAAGTCCAGTGCAACCCCAGGAAGGTTTGCATCCTCACCCCTTACTGTTCTCTTTCTTTCCCTGTGACAAGCCCACCCCACCAGTGGGAGGGACCTGGGTGGGGCAGGTGGAGAGTTCTTCAGGCTGAATCTCCTGGGAACTTGATAGGAACTTTAGCTGTGGTGCTAGGAAGGTCGGCCTTGCAAAGTGGGGTCTTGAGTGACTAGTTTGTTTGTTTTTAATGTTTCCTGTTACTTTTTATACAAAAACTCTTTCATTATGAAATATAATGCAGTCCTCCAGGACCTGGATCATTTAAGTTTTTTCAGACACTGCTGTGTGCAGTAATCCCTCCCTTCACATTCACTACATTTTCTAATGGACCGTCCTCTGGCATCTCTGTTTCAATCATCTCGGAAGCCCCTATGTCTCTATGCAGCACAGGAAACTGATCCCTGAAATTATCCCGGAGGTCAGGAGTCCAACACCAAAGTAGTGACTTTCTCCATCAAAGGGTATAACCACCCTGGCCAGCTACACACCAATGAGGGAAAGCCATTTACTTTCATAGACTATAAACCTTAATAAATAATAGTTGTCATCATCCATTTATGACTATTCATCGCAAGCAGCTTGAACATTCATAAAAATATCTTTGTTTCTCACCCTCCCCTTTGGTGCCAGGAAGACTAATACACTCACTCCCTTCCTTTCAATCATAAATGGAGCTTATCTCCTGGGAACAAGACCTTCTCCTGCTCTCTTGGGAACAAGACCTCCTCCTGGGCTGTACCTGAACTTCCCATGGCTGTAAATACACAAGTGGGTTTGGTACAGTGGGTGGATATTCCTTCCAAGTTAATGGAAAATTCATTCAGCCACTTTTTAGAAACTGGGTAATGAGTAACTATGAAATCCAGAAACAAGTTGCAGCACAGTTTTCAATTGAATGTCTGACCTCCCTAAATAAACTTTAAGCTCCTAGTTGGAAGAGCCGTGTCTTAAATGAATCCTACTTGTTGGAATGTCAGACACAATATGCAAAATTCTCTTTAAGATATAATGAGATAAGCTATATGGAATATCTTTGTATCAGTATCAGTTAACATGTGTTACATCCTGCTTGGACCAGACAATGGGGTGAGATGAGTGAGGTACAGTCCTAGCTGCTCCTCAGTGGCTGGCAAGGACAAGAGAGAAACAGGTAATTAGGGCTGACTGCTGCCTAGTCCAGGGTAGGTTACAACAGGACATGGAGGATGAGCTGCGCTGTAGTTCTGGCTTATGGAGATGTCTTTGCAAGGTACTCTATCAGAAAGGAAGACATTGAGCTTCCATCTCTGGTAGAGAGTCTGAAATGTTGCAGCCCAGTCCTGTGCTGTGTGTAAACATGATCTGGGCTCCCAGAAGAGAGGCCAGATCTAGAGAGGGTAAGTTGGGATGGAGGAAACAGAAAGAAAAGGGGAAATGAAGGCAGCTCTGTACACTGGGGTTCCGAAGCACAAGTGATCTCTGTTCAAGGGAACCCTAGGGTGTGTGCTAACTCTGCCTTCATCATAAGCATCGCTGGCTGTGGGCTCCCAACAACAAAGCATGTTTTCACCATCAGGCTGCAGGTCCAAAGTGAAGGTGCTGCCAGTCTCCCTGACCTGTAGATGGCCACCAACACTGTCCTCCCTGGGCACAAGGAAATAAGAGGGACCACTCTACTGTTGGTTCCTCTGTATCTCTTTCTTTCATGTGTACGTGCATGTGGTGTGCATATGTATATGCATATTTGCACATGTGTGGGCATGGATGTGTGCAAGGACCTGCACAAGTTCAAGACTAACATCTGGAATCTTCCTCCATCACTCTCCATTTTATTCACTGAGGCAGAGTTTCTCAACTGAACCCAGAACTCATTCTGGGTTAGCCAGCTTGCTCTGGGTGTCTGACCTCAACTTTCTGAGCTCTGGGATTGTAGCACAGGTCACCATTCCTATCCTTTCCTCTAGTGGGTGCTGGGAATCTGAACTCCAGACTTCACACCAGCACAGCAAGTACTCTGTTCACTGGGCCATTTCCCTACCCCGCCCTGTTCCTTTTACACGAACACCAGGGCTACTGGACCAGATCCCAAACCTCATGACCTCATCCAACCCTAATTCCTTCCTTACAGACCTGTCTCCAAATGCGGTCACACAGGATGAACCTTCAAGGAGGGCACAATTCCTGCAGGTTTATTTCTAAACTGGACATTCAGAGTGACATCCGTTCAAATGTTTCTCAGGAAGGCTAACTACTCCATATCATACAGTTGAAACATTGTAGAAAAAACCCAGGGACCTTGGTAGTGGGTGGCTCTTAACACTAGGCATACCTCCTCCAAGCAGGAAATTTTTCATCATTTCTTCTACTTAACTATATTTAATTATTTTCATGGTGTGTGTGTGTGTGTGTGTGTGTGTGTGTGTGTGTGTGTCCCAGAGTTCTGGCAGTTCTCATGTTATTTTTGTTCCATTTAATGCCCCTTACCTTACAAACGACTTTTGCTGTGGGAGATCGGAGCACAGGGAATTGTTTTCTCTTCTTAAGCCTGGGAGATCAAATATATATTTCAAGTTGTCAGAGAAGCAAATCATCTCAGCAGCCACATGGGTTCTAGAAGCACAGATTCTTTTAACCATTTGTTTACTGAATAGCTTCAATACAAGAAGCTCTTGAGCATACTGGATGATCACAGTACACAATACTGATGACAGTGTTCTCTCAGATGCCAAGGCATTTTAGTCATGGTCTCATCTTTAAAACGTAGTTTCTTGTAATCCTGCCATTAATACAAATATTAAGAATTGTATTGAGTTCTTGCCTAGCTTGATAAAGCCCTAGATTCATCCCCAACACTACATAAACCAGGACCTGTCGAACATGCTGTAATCTCAGTCAGAAGGTGGATGAGGGAGGTTTATGAGTTTGAGGTCATTTCTGGCTTCCACAGTGAGTGAATTTGAGGCCAGCCTGGGCTAACTGAGTCACTGTCCCAAAAAGAAAAAAAATACAGATATTAAATTAAGCTCAATTTGACAAGTTTTTTTTAATTTGTTTTGGCTTTTGCTATTTCATTTATTTACATTTTAATTCTTTTAATGCTGTACTTTTTCTGTTTTGGTTTTTCTTTTGAAACAGGGTTTCTTTGTGTAACAGCTCTGGCTGTCCTGGAACTCCCTCTCTAGACCAGGTTGGTCTGGAACTCACAGAGACCTACCTGTCTCTGAGTCCCTAGTGCTGAGATTAAAGGTGTGCGCCACCACTGCCCAGCTTTAATGCTGTACTTGACATGGAACCCGGGGCCTCTGAAAGGCTAAGTAATTTATCACAGATCAATAACCCCAGCCCTGCAAATTAAGAATTCTTTAGATGCTTCATGTTTAAGTCCACAAATTTTTTTTATTAGAAGTAAAAATGGAGGTGACATAATTTTATTTCCTCTACTGAAAATGTTTGAAACAATACATTGTCTTATTTTCTTCTTGGACATAGAGACAATGGACACATGCTTATGTGAGACTGATTCATTGTTTTTGTTTTGAAATTCTTAAGAGAAGGACAAAATTTGCATGGAAATCGAGTTGGGTAAGGCGTGGGGAAGCTATACTTCTAGTTCAGTTAGCAGTCACACCTATAATGCAGTTCTCAGTTTCAGTGGGAAGACCAATAAAATCCGATACAAATTTACCACGTTTTTACTGTGAGAGGCAGCCCTGGGCAACGAGAGCAATGGATGGGGAGGCTGATCCTGGTACCTGCTCCAGTTCTCGCCTCCCTGAGTCTTTGTGTTTAACTGCAAACTGAACCAGTTAAACTCAGCAGGCGAAGGGGCCATTAAATTTTACACTACTGTCCAACTGACGAGACATAGTAAAGTACATTAATATTTGTTAATTTATGTTTTCTAAAACAGAGTCTCATGTAGCCTAGACTGGCCCTGCACCCGTTATTAGCCAAGATTTAACTCTCAAGTGCTGGTATTACAAGCACGCACCCCCACCACATCCAGCTTATTCAGACATTTAAGTCAGAATTACTGCTTCACAGAGATAAATAAAAATCCTAAAAACTTACTGGTTTAAGATAATATTTTAAGAAAGTGACAAAATGATTTTTTGATTTTTCTGGAAAGAAGTTGCATGACAGATTGGAACCGCAGCAATGGCTTGAATGTGCTTTCAGAGAGCAGAAATAGACAACATGTAAGCAGGGGTTGTGTTACTGATTCCCACAGTTCCACTTGCTTCACACATGCCTGCCTGCTGCACACTTGCAAAGCGCTCTCCACTTTGTGTTCTAGGTAGTAAAAGCAACTACAAGGGAGTTAGCTGTCTGTCACAAGAGCTCTCTTAACCAAATTTGTACATACAAGCAAGAGTTTGCCAAAACTAATCAGATAATTATACCCTAGGCAACCAGTTTGCAGGACAAGTAGAGCCATTTTATTTTCTTTGCTTCACATTTCAGCCTTAGTGAAAATTAGGTACTGAGTAAAATCTCAGCCTGGGTGGTGGTTTGTTTATAATTGCCCATGTTCACTAAAATGGGTTAGGAGTTTATGAGACTGAGTTGTATTCTCTGACACACTGTGAAATGACCTCACACTGAAGCAGCTAACAGAGTCCCTGCACCACCTGGTACTGCCTCGCACCCTCCTCCAGAAGATCCTGGGTCCCTTAGAAAAGTAGGTGAGGATCCTCATCTCCAGGCAGCATATTATTCTACCATTAGATATGTGGCTTTTAATGTCGACTCATACGTAGGCCAGGCTACCCCTAATACTTTAATTAAGAGAAGACTGGTTGAAACCTTTAATGCCCAACACTCGTCTCGCTGCTTTTTAGAAATTTTTCTATATACTTCTAATGGGCTTTTAAAATATGTGTAGCCACCAGAAATAGCCGCTTTATTTTAAAAGCTCACTGTTAGGGCGTGTTGGCTAATCTGACATCAGGGAAAAGTCAGGCTCAAATTTCATGCTTTGGACAGCAATAAAAATCAGCACCTGGAAAGTCCAGGGGTGCACTGTTATTTAAAGCAGGTGTGTGGCTGAAGGGACACAGTGCATCTGGGAAAGAAAATACAGGGTCTCAAAGGGCGGCTACTTTGCACAGGGCCCTTGCCATCAGAGAACCAGCTTGATGGAACTCTGGTATTCACTGTCGTGAGGAGAAACATCACCATCTGTGGCTCGGATGGCAGTTCAAACCATTGCCTTCAAATCAAAGAACTCCGAACAACAGACCTTGTGTGTTTATGATCTCAAATACGAAGGGCATGACTATAAATCTTTCCATGTTTAATTTTTTTCTTTGGCCAAGGTCTGGATCATAAAAGAAATGCTGTATTCTATTGGAAAGACTGTTCCCAGGGCTGCAAAGTCCTTCTGGAGCAAATCCCCTGGAGTAATTTCTGGACTTCAAGACACTTACTACATACCAACCATAACAACACTCTGAACAGAACACAGCAGCATTGGTGTCACCATCATCTGCAGGCAAAGGGCTAGTACTGCAATCACATTGCCTAGGGAGGCAGCATCCCTGCCTCCTGGAGAGAGTTAAATTCTAACTCCATTTTACCAATGGCATTGACTTAACTCTGGAGTGTGCATGGCATCGCTGCCAACTCTGCCAAAGTCATGCCCCCTTATGCATTGTAAAAGTCCCTTCCCATCTCCAGTGCCCTCTCTCTTCTCTCTCCTCTCTCTCTCTCTCTCTCTCTCTCTCTCTCTCTCTCTCTCTCTCTCTCTCTCTCGTACACACACACACACACACACACACACACACACACACGTACTGCACAATTGCACATGTCATTGTCATGGAAAACCTATTTCATGGACAGAGATACACTCCTATCAGTGAGAGACTGTGTTTAAAGCAGGTTCGAAGCTCACTGAAGCTGAGAAATCAGTGAGGATGCACACTCCAACCTCCTGTCTCCACATGTATTGATTCTGAATGAGGATGGATGGGTTAGTCATTCTGGGATGGGGTGCCTTTTGACACTATTCAGCCTGCTACAAAATGACAAGGTGAGGCAAGCTTGTGCCCAAGCCTCTTCTATATCCTCCCCCTCAAAAAAGAAAATAGACCTCAAGAAAAAGTTATCTTTGACAAGCAATTTAAAACAGATCACGTAGACTTTCTTCTTGATTAGATGTGAGAGCCCTCGGGAGAGGTGAAATGTTGGCATTCAGTTCTGTGTTTCTGAGTCTAGCACCCATGGAGGAGAGCCTATCCATCACTCACTCATGCTGAGCTTTGGGTAGTTGGTTTGAGTCCCCCTCTCCCTAGTGCCTGCCATGCTCAAGGAGCCAGCAGATGCACTGTTATCAAGTGCTGATGGAAAGCCTGCTCCAACTGAGCCCCCCCCCCAGAGTGAAAAAAGTGTAAGGAGATGCAAGGAAAGTGAGATCCTGAGTAGTGTCCTAGAAATGTTTTTGAAAGGTCGTAAATGCCTGGCATCTGTCTCTAGTCCCCCAAACTGTGTGTTTAAGAATCAGGGCTTCATCTAGATCCATTTTCTCTCTTCCCAGCTCTTCTTCACGCCATCTCTTTATTCTTCATTCAAACCCCTCAGGGAGAGGGAGAACACTCACGATTTCTGTTTGACCCAAAGAATGAATCTGTCAAGTTAGTTCCATTTTCTTAATAGTTGGAAACAAATCACCAATCATCAGAGCCCAATACCTAGCTCCCCTTTACAACAGTAATTTTTAAAAAAAGCCACACAGTGTGAACCCTAGTGATGGCTAAGCTGTGTACTTTGGCTGCTAGAGGCTCAGGCTTTCAATTAAGTATTTGGGGCGTGGGGAAGTGTGTGTGTGTGTGTGTGTGTGTGTGTGTGTGTGTGTGTGTGTGTGTGTATGTGTGTGAGAGAGAGGTGGGGGAGGGAGGGAGAGGGAAAGACAGACAGACAGACAGACAGACAGAGAGATTTGGGCAAAATTCTAAGCCAGATGGTGAAGCTCTTATTTGTCACCATAGATTTTATTTATTTCTTTCAATTTCAATTTTGACCTTTGTGTTCATTTGATGTTTGAAAGAAATATGGATTACAGAGTTCAAACAAAGTGTGTTTACAAACAAAAATCAACATGACCTTGACTATAAATGAAACACAGTCTGCTGAAGATGTTATATGGCTTATGATCATCAAGGGCTCTAGAAAACAGTTGTGATTTCCCCCAGACCCATGTTTCCTATATTCTAGTTCAAACTCCAGGTGTTTTTGCAAGACATTTCTTGCATGCTGCTTCTCCGAGTGATGTAGGAAGCTACATCGTTAAGCCTTTCTAAAGGACATTATTATGCCCGGCTAATTTGAGCATCCTATTTCAGAAAATGTTTTCAGTATGATACTTGTTTTCTGATATATTAGCTATTATTAATTAGTAAAAAGGAAAAAAAGCAAAAGAGAGAGACCTTAGATATAATGACAGCATAACTGAATGATCATGGTTCAAAAGCCTGACGGATGTTAATCTGATGTGAGCTGGAGCTGAGTCTGACAAATTATCGGACTTATTTTCTTTTGTAAAAGGGGAATTTGTACTGAAATTGTTCCACACTTTTAATTCAGGGGCCGCCAAACTTTTATTAAATTTATCAGTAAGTGGAGACTCTGTTCAACTAGCCTACCTGATGCCCATGCTCCAAGTCTAGGAGCCTTGTCATTGGGGCCCTGATGTCCTGGTGCCCTGATGTCCTGGTGCCCTGATGTCCTGGTGCCCTGATGTCCTGGTGCCCTGTGTCCTGGTGCCCTGATGTCCTGGTGCCCTGTGTCCTGGTGGCTTCTTCCTTCACTGGAGCTTCCCTTCACCCATCCCTTCAGGCCCTTTTGCACACACAGGTCTCCTGTGGCAGCATCACTGGATTCATCTCTCTGAAGCACTGTTTTCACTATTTCACTTGGCTAATGACTTCAGAAGCAACAACAGCTGCCTCTGCATCGTAGTCTGAGTGGTTCAATTGTGCTCTTCAAAACTTCAAGCATGGAAAGACAAATGGGTCTTTGGGAGAGCTATATCCCGACGGCTAAGCAAGGGGTTGTCCTTGTCTCAGACTTGGGTACATTCTCTTCATCAGACTGCCAAGCAGGCTCTGGAGAATTGATTCATTCCAACAACATAGACAGGCAGTTTATGAACCAGGACACTAAATTATTAATTTTCAATGGGCTAACCACCGCCAGGGCTGAGAACAGAATTGACCATCAGATCTGAGCCAGGCACTCCCTTCCTGGTGAGTAGGTCCCCTCTGACACCAGACTGTTTATCAGAGGGTGTGTGGGAGAACAGAACTGGAAAAAGGAAATTGATTGTTGCCAGAAGGAAATATGTGTCATGCTCACACAGCCAGAGCTAACCTCCTCCACCCAAGGACAGCTCAGAGGAGGGGGCAGCTACAATCTTCTGAACCAAAGCTCCAGGCCCTGGGAGTGAGGTTCCTCTATGCATTCATCCGTCTGTGTTTATTTCCCATACTTAAAGTGCGCAGACACCAGTACACACTCCTACACATACTTACACTCATAAACTCACAAACACACACACACTCTCTGTCTCTGTCTCTCTGTCTCTGTCTCTCTCCCTGTCTCTCTCTCTCTCTCTCTCTCTCTTTCTCTCTCTCTCTCTCTCTCACACACACACACACACACACACACACACACACACACACACACATTTCCATACTGGGCGATTCTACCATCCTTTTGTGGCTGTTGCTTTTCAGTCTTTGGCATTTCAGGTTCCCTCTCTAAAGGAGTGAGGTTTCACAAGTAAAGTGTTTTTACATTGCTATATATTAAAAGATTAAAATTATGTAAATTTTAACTATTTACCTCTTCTTTACTGTTTGTGCCTACTTCATGGATTGTGACTTCATGAACCTGTCTCTAAATATTCAGACTTATCTGTTGTTCAGCATCTCTGTCATCAAAGAACCTGAATCCACCTTACTATTACCAACCCTTTATGCTTCTGACAGAACCAACATATTCACCAGGCATTCTACTAAGAATACATACTTTTTTAGACACAATAGGAATTAGGAGAGAAAACATTAAATTTGGAGAAAAAACATAAGGCCAAGGCCTTGCTCTTCTGGATGAAGTGTTGGAAGTATTACATGAATAATTGCAATGTGATTTTCTAAAACCTAGGATCAAAAGCAGTCACTACATGTGGAGGGAATGCCAAGCAGAGTGTGGTTCACTTCATCCTGAGGGGCCTGTCTCAGGATTCACAAAAGAGGTGACACCGAGGTCTGACCTTCCAACTGTAAGCCTGTGATGCCACACAGAAAGAACAAATGAAGGCTGCGAATAAAATTAAGCTCACCTGCAGCCAACCTTGCCATGGGGATGCTGCCCTGGGCTTTCTGAGTAACCCAGCCTCATCAGAAGGGTCCTAACAGTGAGAGAAGAACTCAGAAGCATCATCCATCCAAGGAAGACTCAGGTTGCTGGACTCAAATAGGAAAAGGAACCAAGAGCCAAGGAATGTGGGAAACTTCTAGAAGGGGGGAAAAGGAAACAAACCCTCTCTCCAGAAAAAAAAAAAACAAAAACAAAACGCAGTCCTGATGTTAGCCAGAGCCCAACTGTAGTCCAGTTGTTTCCGATTTCTGACTCCTACAGTGTTGAGATAATACCTCTAGGTTTGGATAAACTACTGGGTGTGTGGTTCTGGGTTGCAGAAGCTGGGGAAACTAAACCAGAGTGAAGACTCCAGCAGAAGGAAGGGCTGACGAGAGTCAGGGCCACTGGTTTGACTGACAAGTGCAGCCTACGCATGCTTTCAAGGGCTTTCTCTTCCTCACACAGTAAGAGAGAAGGTCTTTTGAGCAGTAAATGACAACTATAAAGCTATTGGTAAAAGCTATGATATGGGATAGAAAGGGTGCTCCGTACAAATGTGTTAAAGATAGTATTGCTTCAAACTCCAGCACAGAGCCAACATAATGATGCATACCAATAATCTCATCACTTGGGAGGTAAAAGCAGGATCATCGGGAGTCCAAGGCCAGCTTCGGCTACATGTAGTGGGTTACATAAGAAAACAAAACAAAATTTCTACAATATAAGAACTGATGCTGTAAAAAGTCCCTTCTTTGCCTACATGTCCACTGCCACCTTCTTGATGGCTTTTGTTTCTTTGGTGTGTGTGCGTCTGTGTTTGTGTGTGTTGTGTGTATGTGAGGTGTCGTGTATGCTTACATATGTGTGAATCCCTTTATGTGTGCACAACTGTATGTAGGTGTGCATGTATGTTATTGCACACAAGTAGAGGCTTGAGGATAACTTCATGTGTCATCTTCAGGAACATCCTTTGAGACAGGGCTCTCACAGGCCTGGAGCTCACCAATTAGCTTAGACTGTCTGGCCAGAAAGCTTTAGGGAAGCCTCCACTTCCTCAATTCCAGCATTCCAGACACACAGCACCCACACCTGGCTTTCTACATGGGTTTTGGGGATTGAACTCAGGCGAGGCAAGCTCTTTACTGACTGAGCTATCTCCCTGGGTCAGGTTTTGCTTGGTGTTTAATACAGGATTTCATTTTGAAGCCAGAGTGCAGGCTGACTTTGAGTTTAAAATCTCCTGCCTCAGCCTGGGTGCTGGCATAACAGGCATGGGCCACCACTACCTGCCACAGCAGCACCTTGACATCTGCTCCAAGATGCCTTGGGTCAGCTGGCCTAGCAAATGAGAAAGGACAGAGCCTGTCTCAAACAAAGTGGAAGGTGAGGACTGACACCCAAGTTTGTCCTTTGGCCTTTGTAAGTGCACGATGTGCATACACACGGACACACACAAGGACACACACACACACACACACACACACACACACAATTTAAAATCATCAAAAAGTTTACACCAAAGGAGGGGAATAAACAGTGGGTATAAGAAATGTTTAGAGTTTGTTGCATGAAAGCTATTTTCTCCCTTACATTAGTGACACTTAAAGAGCTATCCGTATAGATTCTTCTTCTGCCACTTCCCCATTCCTGTGTGCCATAGTCCCAGATGACTTCTCAAGCCCTGGGTACCCCGACTATGCTACAACCATCAGGAAGAAGAAAGATCTTCAGCAGAAACTTACAGAAAGGTGCATCTGACACTGTGGCCTGTATCCCATTAGTAAACACGGGGAAATGTGGTCCACACACTCAATGATGCTAAGCAATTGAAAATCAGAAAATCAGAGCTTGTAGTCCAACATGAATGTCCCCAAAGGCTCATGCATTGAAAGTCTGGTCCCCAGCTGGTGGTACTGTCAATGTGTGTGCTCCTTTCCTTAGTGGGCCGTTAGGCAGTGGAGCCTGGTGAGAGGAACTGTACCAGGTGGGACGTGCCTTTGCAGGGCGTGCGTTTCCCTGGCTCTTTCCTGTCTGTCTTTCTGCTTCTGTGTGGTGAGCAGTTCTGCCCTGCCACACCCCTCCATTATGATGCTCTGCCTCACCACAGACTGCAAAACATGGGTCCAAGTGACCATGGTCAGAAATTGCTTCTGGGTATTTGTCACAGAGGGAAATGGCTAATTGTTAGTTTTCTAAGAAGAGGAGGGTAGGAACTGGAGGCCGACGAGGAGGCTTTGACACAGACATCACAAATGTGTGCACGCTTCACCTACCATCTCACTCCTATCCCAGCACAGCACAGGCACTGTAGAAGCTTGCTGAGACACACTGTCCCAGGACAGCACTCAGGAGGCCACAGCATCCAGTGGGGGCAGCCGGGCTGCAACAGCATTTTATTCCCAAACTGGGGGTCGGCCAGGTTTGCCCGAGGACCACGTTCCAACCAGTGTTCTCATGTTCTGAGTCTCATGAAAACAGGGGTGCTGTTACTGCACACTATGCTCCAGGCCTTGGGGTATAGCTGTGATTCTTTTAGAAGTTGAGGAAAAATATAATTCTTACACTAAAGTTCATTCCGAGAAAGAAAGAGAACTTAGCTGAGGTTTAAGAGACAAGGCAATGTTCAAGATGAATGGGAAAGAATCAGAGATGGAAAAGTGTGTCTGTATGTATATACACAGATATGTATATGTATACACATACGCATATATGTGTATATGTACATTGTATACATCTGTATACGTGAATATATGTGTGTATGTACACATGTATTTATGTGCAATGTATGCATGTGTAAACTGTGTGCATGTGTATATGTGTGTATATTTATGTGTGTGTACATATGTCCATGTATATATGTGTCTATGTGCCTGTGTTCATATGCATGTGTGCATATGTATTAATGTGTGCATATATATGATATGTATGTGTTCACATGTATTGTGCTGTTGGTGTGTGCATATATGTGTATGTGCATGTGTTCATACGTATGTGTGTGTACTTGTGTACATGCATGTGTATGTATATGTATATGTGTATGCATGTGTGTGTGTGTGTGTGTGTGTGTGTGTGTGTGTGTGTGTGTGTGTATGTGTATGCATGTGAGTGTATGTGATGATGGTGAGAGTAGTGGGTAGGGAAGATCTGAGGGAATAATCAGGAAAGAAAATCACATGACTCTGGAATGGTCCTAGGTCTCTGCACTTACTAACAAATATGTTCTTCTGGATTCTTTTCACTAAGGGGAGGTCCCAGGAATGGGCTGTTCTCCACACAGAGAGGTGCTAACTGGGCCCCAGGTCGCGGAGGTCTGTCCTCAGTCAGTGGTTCTTTCCTGTTGGGGCCACCCTTCATCCCACTCATCTAGGGAAGGTCTTATGTGCCTTCTCTGGATGCCCACAAATTGGACAGAGCAGAACACTGGTGAGGAGGAAACAGTTTCCATTTATTTTGCTTTCAGAAATGCACTTGCAGCCTTGGCCAGAGCTGTGCTAAATCAAAAAAACCATAATCCAAAAACCTAACCCCTTTAAATGATAACCAACGGCATATCGTTTTCATAAAGTGACTTTATGGTTCCACTCAAGGCAGAGTCTCTAGCACTTCCCGTGGCCTGAACGTTTCTACAGAACCTTCCCAGGAAAGACACCGAGGAAAATAGGGAACTCTTTTTTTTAAGATTTCATTTTCCCTTTTTAAAGGAGCTTCTATATTTTTCTGACCTTTTATAAAAGATTTTATTTTTAACTACACAGATATGTCTGTGTATGGGTCTGTGCATGTAAGAACAGTCACCCTCTGAGGCCAGAATAGGGTATTGGATAGCCAAGAGCAGGAGTTACAGGCAGTTTTGAGCCACTGATTGTGGGTACTAGGAACCTAACTCAAGTCCCAGGAAGAGCAGTACACATGCCTATAAGGATGGAGGCATCTCTCTTGCTCCTCCTAACCATTCTGAAGCCTCAGAAATAAGAACCTTCAAACAACAGTCAGTGGCAAACCAGCAGAAACTTCTTCATACCCAAAGCCATTGCCAGTTTCCAGTGACTTCAAGGCACCTGGCTGTGTGCTTTGTCACCCACCTTTCCTCCGGAGCAATTAATCACACAACTAAGGAAAGAAGGTGAAGGTGAATCCAAAGGTCTGCAAGTCCTTCAGGAGACTGGAAGGTAGCAGAAAGGAAGGATGTGTGGTGGCTAGCTAATCAAGACAGTGACGGGGAAAATCAGCAGCTTAGACTGGAAGTTCTCATTGATTTGTTTAAATAACCTTGTGCTTGCCTACCTGCCTGCTCCTGCTTTAAGCACCAACAGGAAGAGGACAAGTGTTTGTTGGTCCTGATGCTGCAGAACTACAAAGGTTACTATCAAGATTTTATGCAATTGAAGGAGGAGAAACCTAGAATCTTATCAAGCAAATTGTTTCAAGAATGTTCTTGACTTTTCTGAGTCCTTAAAGAAGCAATAGAGCAGGATCCAGTACCCAAAACAGAGAGTACCCAAAATAGTTGTCTAGATGTTATTCAACTTGATGGCTTTCTCCATCAGCGATGTAATCCTCGGTTCTTTTTGTGCCTCTACACAGAGGTCCTTTCACACTGGGGCCTTGAACTGACCTTGATCAAGAGGAAAACACCTTCTGTCTGGAGGCAAAGCACACTAGCAAGCACTTTGGGAACTTCTAAGCTCCCTGCCTCACATCGTCATCTTCATCTTCAACTGGAGTGGCTTTGGAATCCCCTGGCATACACAGTGTCAGTGTGTCTATGGAATGTTTCCAGAAGATTTAACAAGGGAAGGAAGACCCACCCTGGGTGTGGGCGGCACCATCCCATAAGCTGGGGTCCTGGACTGAATAAAAAGGAGAAAGTAAGTGCCATTATTTCTCTCTTCTTTCTCTACTCTCCTCTACCCCCGCTCTGCTTCCTGACTAAAGGAGCAATGTGATGAGCCATCCCAGGCTCCTGCTGCCCCACCTTCCCCACCGTGTACTAAACCCTCACTGTAACCCTTGCTACTCATGTTGTCCCTGCTAAGTGTCTGTCAGAACGATAAGTAATATAGACACTGGGCCACAGGAACTACTCACCTGGTTGGCGAAAGAAATGGAAAAATTATTAAACACAGAAGCCTGTCTTCTTCCTTCTGAACACAATGAGTCTGCAAGGAGGATGTGTTTAGGGTAAAGATGCTTGAGCTTGGGACTTGCTTGCATTTATAAGTCAGGACCTCTGATCTAACTCTTCCTCGTGAGAAGAGGTATGTTTTCCACATTCAACGTCTGCATTTTATTCCTTAACTGACTCCAAGTCTAGATATGAGAAAGAGATGTTTATTGTTAGTCCTCCTTACCCTCCTCTCAGTGTCTGCTCCAACAGACCATGATTTCTAGAAAAGATGGGAATGGAATTTGCATATAAAAACAAAACCAAGTGATGCTTAGCCGTGTTTGACGGAGCCGGATGCCAGCTCTGACCTTGGAGTCTAACAAAGGGTGAGCAGGCCCTTGACCTTGGAGTTGTCTAACAAAGGGTGAGCAGGCCCTTGACCTTGGAGTCGTCTAACAAAAGGTGAGCAGGCCCTTGACCTTGGAGTCGTCTAACAAAGGGTGAGCAGGCCCTTGACCTTGGAGTTGTCTAACAAAGGGTGAGCAGGCCCTTGACCTTGGAGTCGTCTAACAAAGGGTGAGCAGGCCCTTGACCTTGGAGTCTAACAAAGGGTGAGCAGGCCCTTGAACTTGGAGTCTAACAAAGGGTGAGCAGGCCCTTGACCTTGGCCATTGCTTTCTTTCTTCTGAAGTTTCTGTTCGGATCAGTTCCCCATTCCAGCCGACTGGACTCAGCAAACCATAGCCCATGGGCCAAATATGTTCTTTTGTCTGTTTTTTTTTAATCTTATTGTCACACATCTGTTAGAAGGTAAATTGAGGCACAATAAAAATTTAAAGAGTGTTTTTGAGCAAACAATGATTCATGGGTTGGGCATCTCCAAACCATACGTGGTTTGGGGACTCCGCTGAAGAAGCTCAATAGAAAGGCTTTTATAGAGAGAATGTGGATAGAATACAAAGAAAATATCTGGTTACAGTTGTAAAGCTGTCTTATTTGGTCTACCCCACTATAAACTTGCTGGTTATATAACTGAGTTTATTGGCTACTTCCAATTGGTCGAGCTTAATTCTGTTTTTCTTTTAATATAGAGTTTTACAAGAAACAGCTCAAGTCAAGTTTCACTCCTGTTTGCAAGTCAAGCCAGGTTGCAGACATCCACGAAGCTTGAGTGGCCTCGTCTGTACGGGGAACTTTCAAGGCCTCGTCTAGATTTTAATTTACTCTAACACAGGCTTGCTCCTTCCACAGAAGTCATGTATGACGCTTTTGTGTTTCTGCAGCTGAGCTGAGCCCTAAAGAAGCAGAATGGAGAAGAAGGGGGATTTACTGGATTGGTTTATACATGGGGGCTGGGTAGTTGAGCAGCAACCACCTGCACACCACAGAGGCCGAGAACTCAGGAGTAATTCTGTCCATGGAGCTGGATTTCCTAGTAGTCTTAATCTAGTGCTGGAAACCTAGAGTTCACTGAGTCTGAGCCCACACCAAAAGGCAGGAGAAGATGGAGTCTTACACCGGCGGAGGATGGTGGCGGCAGCGATGAGATGGGATGCGTTCACTTAGAGAGGATCTGTGAAGGAGGCAAGTGGTACTGCTTTCCCTTTAGGCCTCTTCTGAGCTGCCTATTGGAAGGTCGGCCGTCTCTCCTCAGACAGTCCTCTCTGGACATGCCTCAGAGCCATCCTAGGTCAGCTCCGCATCATGTCAATCAATGCTGGAGATTAGCTATCATGAGCACTGAGCCCCACAGAACTAAATGTTTTCTATCTGGAACTATTTACCGACCTACATTATTAGGCCCATTGGCCCAATGCCCTCTGTTGTATCATAAGCAAAATCTATTCACTGTCAGGAGGTATTGCATCTGGAACTGGCAGTATTGACTATCTGGGGACAGGGCAGAACTGCTCCAGAAGCCACTACCTTGGGTACACCGTGCAACAGTTCTATTTGGGAGCCTTGGGACTCCATGGTGAAGGTTTTTCACAGAAAATCAAATGATTTCATTGTGAAACAACAGGAAATGAAGGCTCTGCTGCGTGTTCACAACCTGCACTGGACAAGACAAAAGGGTGTGATGACCAAAATCCTCACATAAGGCCACCAGACTGCCCTGTGACACCACTCCCCTTGGGGAGATGGAAATACTGCAGGAGACAGTAGATCGTCAGACTTCGGCATTTTAAGAAGAAAAAAAAACCTCAAGCCTGAAAAAGGGGTGAAGGGCTAAAATATAGTTCCATTTCTGTGCTTTAAGGAGGTTTCTGCAAAGGAAAGGCAAGATTTCATAGTTTCAGGTGAAGGAGAGAGCCACAAAAATGCTACCAAGGAAGAACAGAACTGACAGTTTTTGCTGAGGGAGAGCAAGGGACTGATGCCGGGGAAGGGAAAGCAGCCATGCTAGGCCAGCTGGAGCCAGGCTCCACGTCCTGCAGAGCAGGAGGCCTCTCTCCACATGGGTAGCATGTGTTGGAGGGGCGTGCTGGACACCTCCACTGACCTGAGCCAAGGTCTGCTCTCCAGAGAGGAGGACCACAGGCACCTCCCCAGAGTGGGCGGGGTTCCTCTGAGTGGTACTACTCCGAGCTAAGGTCTGCCTGACAACAGTCTGGTCTACACGATCACGTCTTATTTACCTTTCCTGCTGTTGTGACAAAACAGCCTGACAAAGAGCCACTTAGGGCAGAAAGAGTTCATTCCGGTTGAGAGTTCAGGCAGATTTCAAAGTCCCTCATGGAGAGGAAGGCGTGGGGCATGGTGGCAGGAGCGGCAGGCCAGCTGGTCACACCGGATCCCCTCAGGAAGCAGAGAGTGAGCAGGAAGTGGGGGAGAGCTGGACAACCGCCAGGCCTTCCCCTAGTGACTGACTTCCTCCAGCAAGGCCCCTCCCCCTAAGGGCTCAGCAACCTTCCCAAACAGCATCACCAGCTCAGGATCCAGTGTTCACACTCATGAGCCTATGAGGGACATTCCACAATACCTTAAAACCAGTATAAATCAAATGTCCAGCCTAGGTGTAGGTCCTGTTACATATCATATGGTGGTGGCCAGGCCTGGCTAAAGAGGGAACAGCCCAGATAACTCAGGGATGTCCACAGAACTGGAACATTTACCTTTCTAACTATGACACTTTAAGACCAAAGAGTTGGATTTATATTTAATTTTCAGCACATACACATATGAACAAATTTTTACATTGTCTCAGATTTAGTTGCTTTATTTAGAAAAGTCCATTACAAGGTCCTTGTTGAGATTAAATATAAAACTACATGAAAATGCCACATCTAACATGTATAAAACACTCAGCAATCACTAAATGCCATTCTTTTTGTCTTTCTGACAATAAGAGAAAAAAAAAAAACCTCAAAGCCACAAACCTGAATTTCATCAAAAAATGTGTCCTAAAGGTCACAGCCCTCTCCCGTTCCCACATCCCTTCATTAAAACCAGAAATGAAAGACCAAAGCAAGCCACAACTGTAGAAACCCCTATATATAACACAGCTTTAACCAAATTTCACAATAAATATTTTAAAGTCCATGAACTTAAACAAAAAGACAAAACGACAGCAACTGTACATGAAAACCAAGAACACAGCCTGGCCCAAGCGCCGGGAGGATTCGGCTGAATGAATCACAGAAAGGGGAATGAAATGTGTGTTCTCTGGTTACACAACACACCCTCCACCCTCTGAATCAGAGCAGCAGATGGCCCCAAAAAAGGTAAGGTAAACTTTGTCTGCCCTCAGGCCGGGGATGCATGCTTCCAGGGAAGGCCAGAGCTCATCTGAGGTGCTCAGGCCAGTGCGCTAGGAGGCAGAGACAGTGCCATGCTTTCTCTCTGTTCTGACACAATCAATGCCATCCCTTCTTACCTCTGATTGGAAACTTGAGACTCCTAGACATAACTGTAGGAAGCTGAGAGGAGGCCAGTGGTGCAGATTTGTGTTCTAGGATAATTTTAGCCAACTAATAAAAGATTTTCAAGAAGGAACAGGAGCAAGCATGCCAGGTCCGAGATATTATTTTCTTCTTTTCCTTTTATTGTCTACTGGACAGGGTCTTATGTGTTCCATGCCATCCTGTAATTCATCATGTAACCTGAGCAATAGGATTACAGGCATGTGCTACCATGCCCAGTTTATACAATGCTGGGTATTGAACCCAGGGATTCACACATGCTAGATAAGTACTCTACCAACTGAGCCATATTCTCAGGCCCCATGTGCTGTCTGAATCCTAGCTTAGTCATAAAACTAGACAACTGGGATAGAGAAGATTCTACTTAAGACTTTCAGATTAAGGATACACATATGCACACAAACACATACACACACACTACTGAGCAAGTAGAGAGAGCCAACTTTACTGTCAGGAGCTTGCAGAGATGGAAATGGACACACATTCCAAAGCTCTCACCTCTAACAACATCTACTTCAGTTCCAGAATTCAGTCTTAGCTATGTTAGCCCTCTCCTTTTGCAGATCTGTGAGATAAAACAGAAAAGTCACCTGTTTCCCAAGCCCTCTCATGTGCTGAATAATTAGATAAAATAGGGTTGTGCTGGAGACCATGTCATTCAACAGGGTGAAAGGAGGTGAGAGGTCACTGCTCCAGAACAAGGGTCTGGGTTAAGTTCAAGGCCATAGAACACTTCAGACTCTTGATTCTGCCCCTAAGTCATCCTGCTTTGCCGTGAAAGGTTGCACAGGTTTGAGCCTGAGTACTTTTATTAGCCTATTTCCTCATAGTAGAACAGAGCCTAGCTGGCCCTAGAACACCAACCCCCTTCTCTCCTGACTTAAGAACTGTGTGTGGCAACCAGGAACTAAGGGTGGTCTGTAGCTAACAACCACAAAGAAACTGAAGCCCTCCATCCTACAATCACAAGGAACAGAACTATGCCAACAACAGAGTATGCTTGGAAGCTGGCCCTCCCAGCTGAGTCTATGAGTGCACTGGCTCTGCCGACATTTGGTTGGAGCCATGTGAGACCCATCTCAGCAGTATCTGTTTTCATAACATGCAGAAAATGTGAGATAATAAACGGGTGTGTTGTTTGAAGCAACAAGAGTTACAGTAACATTGCCATGGTGGTGGAAACAGACACAGATAGGATTATCAAATCAAATCTGACAGCTGTGTGTGAAACTCTCCTTGCATCTCATTTCAGACCCAGATCCACTTTCCTGTGTGCAGATATTATTTTGAAACAAATTTTATATATCATGTAATTTTCATGCATAGATGATTTTAGTATGTCTTGGAAATGTACAAGCTCTTTTATATGACAGTCTTATGGCATTACCATACCTGATTAGTGAAATGTCATTTTTAATTTCTTCAAACATTCATTGTTCCAGTGTCCCTAATGATCTCTTAAACATTGTTCTATGATTATTTGTTTTAGAGTTACTATCGCTGTGATGAAACACCATGACCAAAAATAACTTGGAGAGGAAAGAGTTTATTTGCCTTATATATCCCGAGTCACAGTCCATGAGGAAAGCCAAGGCAGGAACTCAACCACACAGGAACCTAGAGGCAGAAGCTGATGCAGAGGCCATAGAAGAGTGTTACTTATTGGTTTGCTCTTCATGGCTAACTCACCCTGCCTTCTTATAAAACCAAGGACCACCGGCCTAGGTGACACCATCCACAATGGTCTGCCTCTCCATCAATCACTAATTAAGAAAATGCCCTACAGGCTTGCCTGCAGCCTGATCTTATGGAGGCATTGTCTCATTTGAGGTTCCCTCATCTCAGATGACTCTAGCCAGCACATTCATTATTGCTTTGAATCAAAAGTCTAATGAGGTCAGATAGGAGCCTAGCCCAAGACAGGCCTTGATATTCTCTAGCCTCTGTGTTGATACTCTTCAGCAAGAGGGCTTGGGATTTTTGAATGGCCATAGTCTCAGTGACCTTTGAATTTCTGGCATTATCACAGGCCCTCTGGTCAGTGCTAGCCATTGGCCTCTGCTTTCAAGGACCTCCTGGATCTCCATTAGTGGCAACCTCTGAGCCTACCACAGCTGAAGAACTTCATGGTGGACACAGATCACACCTGCAGCTTGATTTCTGCCCAGACACCTGTTTCCTGCTTGATGAGATATCTGTTTAATTTTTATATTAGCATGATAGCATAAGGGATGTCTATGTGAATAAACTGAACTTATTTGAAAGACAAATGTTTGTGAACATCTTAAATAACGAGCACTGTCCAGCCCATGTCCCATGCTCTCTCCATTAAGGATCTTGTAAAGTCAGAGACCCATTCCTAGACACATGACAGGCCAAGTGGGAAGGGCTGATGATGAACAGAGACCTTGAAATGATCCAAAGAACATGGAGGATGTCACCTCAAGCCTGGTAATCTTGAAGCTGAAGTCGGTGCCTTCAGCAGAGGGGAGTGAGCAAGGGTTAGAACAATGGAAGGAAGAGTAGACTTTCCAAAGAGAAATGCCATTTAGCCTTGTTTTAGTTTTAGTTTTACTGGAAAGGGAGACTGAAGCTGTAAAGGGGACCTAGTTCTAGCTGAGCTTTAAGTGACTGTAAGAGGCCTGAAGGAAGAGGAAGAAAGTTTGATGTATGTATCTCACAACAATTAAAAAAGAAAAGGTCATGAACTTGAGAGGGGGTGCATGTGAGGAATTGTGCGGGGAATGATGTAATTATATCCTAATTTAAATTTTTTTAAATTTAAAAAGATGAAAACATTTGGAGAGGAAATGTTAGATTCCCAGAGAATATTGTAGCTCTCCAAGAAAAATGATGAGAAATTACATTAAACACTCTCTCTCTCTCTCTCTCTCTCTCTCTCTCTCTCTCTCTCTCTCTCTGTCTCTCTCTCTCTCTCACACACACACACACACACACACACACACACACACGCACGCACTCTGTCTCACACACACAAACACACATGCACACACTATCTCGCATACATGCACACACACATACACAAACATGCATACATGAACCATACACATACTCTCTCTTTCTCCCCCCTCCACAGGAACACAGAAGGAGGAGATCCCATTTAAGAATTGTAGGTAGCAAAATTTTGAATTCCCTTAGTTAATACAAATTTTCACATCTACAGATTCAAAAGAGTCCTGAGTTTTTTGTAGCATTTTGGATGGCACTGAGAAGTGGGTTGAGAAAAGTACATGGTGATTCACATAAAAGTTAATTTTAGATGCCCCTGTGTTCAGGGCGCCATGTGTTTGTGCACTCTAAGGCAAGTCCTTCACCACTGAGCTGCAGACCCCCAGCCTAGGCTCTTATACTTTTTTTAACTTGACAAAACAGAAAGTGTGGAAGCTTCCAGGAAGAAAATAAATTACAAAACAATTTTTATGTGATGAATTCATCATTAATAGTGAAGATAAGAGAAAGTTACGCTCATATTTGAGGGATTAAAAATATGTGCCTCTTCTCAAGGTAATGATGTGAGCATTTGTTATGGTAAAGAAGAAGAATAATCAAACCAAGAACAAATGTCACCTCAGTAGTGACATCTGTCATCATTGCATATGCTAAGCAAGTGGCAGGAGAATGACAAGTTCGAAGGCCAGCCCAGGCAATGTAGTGACATTCATCTCCACTCCCACCCCAGTCCCACTCCTAAGGAACAGAACTGTCACAGTACAAGTGACCTTTATATAGTGGCAGCCATGTTTATCAGAAACTCAGGGTTAGTGAAACCCATCTCTAACCTCACCCCTATCCCTAGAGAGCAGAATTGTCCTGGTACAGTGATCTTTATATAATGATAATCATGTTTATTAGAATCCCAGGGTGAGTGATAAAAGTCATTGAAATGCAAAACTAAAATGTGAGTTCTGTCTCCGTAAGACGCTACTCATGAAGATAATTTAAAAGCACTGGCACTCACAGTGATGAGCCCTCGATGAGGCAGAGGACTTTCCACCCTGGCTTATGTGAATGCTGGCTAAGATCTCCAGCCTTTCTGTTGCTGCTGCCAACAGCCGCAGTGTGCCTGATGCCTTGTTCATATTCTTATCAGCATGAGCAGCTACCACGGCAATGATAACTTAACCCATTAAGAAAAAACAGATCAGTGCAGTGTCTTGTTTTGTTTTGTTTCCATGAGGATGGACTATGTTTATGATCCAAAACATGTCTATGACCAAGTGTACTTTGTGAATTTAAAATATGTTTCCCCACAATGCTGCTTACAAAAAACAACACTCTGTAGAAAACCTTTCTGTATAAAAGAAATGAAGGTCATCATGGAAACCAAACACAGCCGTGAGTTGTGAGTTAAGCATGAATAATAGATGTTGGCATGATTAGTAAGAATAACTATTTTATTTACTGAACATTTAGTGCTTATAGCTACAGAACACATTGATCTTGGATTTTCTACGTCTTTCCCATGCTATTTCATCCAAGTAGCAATCCTATGAAGTCTCTGCCATGATTTTATACATATAGAGATTAATCAAGTTGTACCATGGGGAAGGTTAACAACCCAAAAATCCAAGGACTCTGATCCTGAGACCACCTCCCCAGTAATCAGAAAGTTCCCTTGTAACAAAACTTAGAAATTGAAAAGCACGTAAGATTAAAATGCATATTCATTAAGCTCCAGTATAACCAGTGACATGATTTTTCTATTTCTACCTTGCGAGTTACGTCAGAAGAGTAAACAACCGTTGCTTTCCTAACAGTGAAATGAAGGAAACAGCTAGCACAAATGAAGTGACTTCCCATTTGAGAACTGTATTGATGCCTGAAGATGTAGCTCAATCAGCGGAGTACTCTAACTTGTCACCCCCAACACAAATAAATAGCTACACATTTTCTTTTAGAAATATTACCAATAGAGCAGATGGTAATATTAGCAAGATAACAGACAACCTTCAAGCTCAAATCACACTTACACGGCATCAAGCAGTGGTTCAGTTTCTAGGACGAAATAAATTATGGCATGGTGGTGCACGCTTGTAATTCTAGCACTAGGTAGGTGAAGTTCAATGCCATCCTTGTCTACATAGAGAATCTGAGACCAATTTGGGCTACTTAAAATTATGTTTCTAATATTAACACATATATACCTAATATGTTAATGTCTAATGTTAACTATAGACATACCTAATATGTCAATGTCTATTATTGTGTATGTTTTGGAATGGTCTGGTATTTCCATCATAACCTATTTGTACAGTAGAACAGCAACACCCAGAGGAGACCAGAGCCTGTAAGTATGCTCCAGTCCACAGTATCTGCTGAGGTATGGATGGTGACTCCCTCCTAGATCAAATGAGTAAACATCTGTGGTAAGACAGTGATTCCCCTTTTTAAGAATGATCGACAGAAGCCCAAGTGTATGCTCCCAGAGAAATGTTCTAGATCTCTTAGAACTCCAGAGAGTAATTCAGATCTTTAACAGTGGAATCCATTGTGCTTGTCACACAAGGATCAAGGCAGACATCTTTTCCTGGTGGCCTAGCTCAGGACTTCAGCCAACTTAACTGACGGCTGTATCATCCTCTGTTTAAGTAACACTGTTTGGGGGACCCTGATGGCTTGAATCCCAGGGAAATCAAACCTGGAGTTAATAGAGAAAAATATTGACACACATAAGTGTACCAAAACTCAAAATCAGAAATTCCTACATCAGAAACTTCTCAAAAATAAAATTAACCAGGGGGTCGGGTGAGAGTGGGGGGCTAGGGAAATGGTTCAGTGGGTAAAATCTCTTGCTGTGTAAGCATGAAGACCTGAGTTCAGATATCCAACACCCATGTTAAAAGCCAGTGTAGCCACACATCCTTATAATCGCAGAGCTAGTGGTAGAAACAGAGATTCTGAAGCTGACTGGCTACCAGCCTAGCTGAAATAGCCAGTTCCAGATTCAGTGAGAGACAGTATCTCAAAGGAATAAGGTGGAGAGCAATAGAACAGGACACCTGTGTCCTCCTCTGCCCTCTACAACAAGTATACACACACACACACACACACACACACACACACACACACACACACCCCTTACCTCCATACACAAATAAACAGAAAACAATTTTTTTTACCAAAGAATATTATCAATGAAGCAAATGATAATATTGGCCAAATAGCAAACAACAATATGAACCCTTAAAAGCTCACATAATGAAGTTCCTGGTTTTCGTATTAAGAACTCCAATGAATGAACTAAAGTTGGGTGGTCACTGAGCACATGAATGACTGAAGTAATCATGTGTCTAGATTGAAAAGCAATGGAGAAGCAAACCAGAAGACATCACAGAGGAAAACTTCCTTGGTGTTGACCTCTTTCCATCTACGCACTTATTCTAATCAAGGTAGCATGGTTTAGTGTTTATTTAAGACTAGAGATATGGGGCAGTACTTCTGAATTTTAGGACGAGAGGGTGGCTAGTAGTGGTACTGAAAAGCACACTACAACTTACAAAGTAATAACAGTAAACTAGAAGCCAACAGCACTCTGGGGAGGGGTGTTTGCTCATTTATGTTTCAATTTGGTTTAGTCTGTTGTTTTTTAAGCAAGGTCCCACTCTATAGTTCAGGCTTGCCTTGACTTCACAAATAGTCCAGCCTGACTTTGAATTTGCAATCCCTTTCCTGGGTCTCTTGAGGGCTTGGATTGCAGGCATGCACCCTTACATTCAGCAAATAAACAACAAATTAAGGTAAAACCAAAATCATTCAAACTTCAAAGAGAACTTGCTCAAAAATTCATTCTTGTGGAAAAAAAATTTTTAAATCATGTGTATGGGCATGTCTTTGTGAGGGTATGCACACATTGTGCCCATAGTAATAAAGAGGCAGAATGAGAATAAACTCCACAAATCAGAGTCTTATATAGGATCTAGTTTTTTTTTAAGCCAAAATATATTAGAGAAACGAAGTCCAGATTTATGTTTATAAGGAATGCTCAATTCTAAGTGAGGTAAATAAGTAGGAAATACTACACTGAGGGATCCCATGTGAATGCAGACAAGAACAGCACAGCATGCCTTGTGCGTCCTCTGTGGCTCACAGCTTCACAGAGCAGAGTGCTGTGTGGGTCCTATAGCCAGGAGTTTTTCGGTCCCTTCCAACCCCATGGTCCTACAGCTGCTTATAAAATAATTAATCACTCAGAGGCTAATATTAGTTACAAACTCTATGGCCTATGGCTTCAGCTTCCTGCTAGCTAGCTCTTTCATCTTAAATTAACCCATTCCTATTAATCTATATGTTGCTGTGTAGCCGTGGCATTACCAGTCTGCTGGCATCTTGTTGCTCCTTGGGAGGCAACTGGTGTCTCCCTCCTCTCTGACCTTCTCTCTGTATCTCTGCTTGGATTCCCACCTGGCTGTAAGCTTTCTTGCCATAGGCCAAAACAGCTTTATTTATTATCCAATGGAGCCACACATATTCACAACATACAGAAAGCATCCCACAGCACTTTCCCTTTTCTGTCTAATCAAAAAGGAAGGTTTTCTTGGGGCTGTATAGCCCAAGGTCATGGGCAGAGCAAAGATCACTACAGGGTGCTCTATGGCTCACGGCTTCACAGAGCAGAGTGTTACATCAGTTCTATCTAATGGCTTCACAGAGCAGAAACACCTGAGCAGTCACAGGGGATAAAAATGAGAATAGATTGGTCCTGCTCTACGTGGCTGAGTCTTTGAGGCTGCTCTGAACCTTGGATTACTCTGTTTCATAAAGCAACAGTTCTAACCTGAGTGACTCCATCTGGAGTATAAGTGACAAGTCAGAATGATTCTCCATCTCATTTATACAAGTTAACTCCACCAACTCAGCATGAGACATGAACTGATCATTTATTTGTGCCAATAAACAATTCTATCTGTGACTATATCAAAGTATATCTGAAACAGCAGATATAGGATCTTGTCTTCCACATCACATGTACCCCCTAACTTGGGACTATAAAGCAAAGGTCAGTCTGAGAACTAAGGTACCTCAAGACATGGCATCCATGTTGACCCATGCATGAGCTCTGTCAAGTAAAACTGCCACAGCAAAGAACTCCTGTTTGTCCCAGGTCACCACTGGGTCACAGTTTCTCCTACCCCCAATGCAGCCCACATTCATCATTGCCTGTCAACCCCACCTGCATCTGACAGTTGTGTCCCAAACAGCTCTGTACCTGTGCTGCATCTGAAGACGCAACTGGGCCCTACAAAGACTTCTTTGCATTTAAGCCAGCTCCCTGCCTCCACCCTCAGCACAGTCCTCTTAACTCTGTGGCCTCTGTAACCCTTTCTTAGCCACATGCACACACACATTTACTATGTGAAATGTAATGTGTGATCTCAGAGTCCGATAGTTAATATTGATGATTAACACCGGACAAAAAACCCTGTGATTGCTGATGGCCAAGTCTGTCCAGACAAACCAACCACTTCTACGGATTCACAGCCAAGGAGATGGACGTAGCTTGTAAATCTGTATTTGGTGAAATCTGATATCTTTCTAATGGAGTACACTCTCGACAACTGATACAAAAAGACTGACCAGCAGTAAATGCAAATACACCAAAACCAAAACCATTCAAACTTCAAAGAGAACTTGCTCAAAAATTCATTCTTGTGGAAAAAAAAATTTAAATCATGTGTATGAGCATGTCTTTGTGAGGGCATGTACACATTGTGCCCGTGTTAGCTAGAGGTGTTAGATCTCCTGGTGCTTGAGTTATGGGTGGTTGGGAACTTTTTTAAAAAAATAAAGGAGCCTTTAATATCTTCCAAAGTTCTCCAGTGTGTGTGTGTATGTGTACAAGCACTGTTATTGTACATTTCAGCACACTGTCATGCTCTGCCTTTTTTCTCTCTAAATATGGTTTTCTGTTCTTTATTTTGACATGGTTAAATTTTCTTTGAATACAAGAAAATCACAAGCATCCAAAGTTGAAACAATTGTGTGCTGTGGGATGTATGGCAAATGTGTTGCTAATTAATCAATAAAACACTGATTGGCCGTTGGCTAGGCAGGAAGTATAGGCGGGGCAAGGAGGAGAATAAAGCTGGGAAGTGGAAGGCTGAGTCAGAGAGACACTGCCAGCCACCACGATGAGGAACAGCTTGTGAAGATGCCGGTAAGCCACGAGCCATGTGGCAAGGTATAGATTAAAGGAAATGGATTAATTTAAGCTATAAGAACAGTTAGCAAGAAGCCTGCCACGGCCATACAGTTTGAAAGCAACATAAGTCTCTGTGTTTACTTGGTCGGGTCTGAGAGGCTGTGGGACTGGCAGGTGAAAGAGATTTGCCCTGACTGTGGGCCAGGCAGGAAAACTTAAGCTACAATTGTGTTTCAGAAAAATTTAACATAAGGAAGTCTTTAACCATTCAATAAAATGTATGTGTGGGGTCATGTGACCCCAATCACCTTCCCGAGAACAGCTCCTCATGTGTTCCTGGCACTACTCATCCCCATGTGCCATTGTCTATTGGTGAAATTATTAAGGCCACTCCACGTAGTTAAAAGGGAGATTTATTTAGTGGTGTAACTTACAAATGAAGGGATAGGTAGGTTGCGGGTTCTGGGAAAGAAGCAGCGCAGTCCGGCAGTGTTCTCTGGAGAACTCTCCTCCATCTACCTCTAGCGTCCAGGGTCAAGGAAACAAGAGAAGTGGCCCATCCGGATCTTGGGTCTTCAGGGTCCTCTCTCGGCCCCACCTTGTAGGCATGACAGTTACCGAAGCCTCAATGGGGGTTGGAACTTCCAGATCAAAGCTGGAATGGCTACCCACTGCAATTGTCTTCCATCTTCACTTACAAAATGACAAGGAATCCAGGTAACATTTCCTGTCATGTGTGCCTCACTGCCCACACCCAAAGTTTTATTACTTGTGTAAAATTGTTTAAATTGTTCAGTTGGTACGTTTTTCTATCTGGAAAACTGTGTGTTTCGGTTTTAAATGAAATAAATCATAACTTTTCCATTAAAATAAATGGAAAATGTTTTTCCATCCAGCTTTGTAGCTAATGGCAGTGTTGGGGATGAATTAGTCACAGTGAGGGCAAGGTGTCGGGTTTGTCTCTCCCACTAGAATATGAACTTCATGCCTGACTCATAGCTGGCACCCATAAGGTTTTTTTGAATGAAATAAAGTTTTGGAAGATTAGTGAAAATTAACAATTTCAATTACTTAGCCAGAGTTAAGCAACTGGGAAGGAAGCCAGACTAAAACAAACACACTATGTACGTAGCTGGTGGATCAGTTTCCCTCTCTGAAACAACTTTACATGAGAACTGGACAATCACAGAGCTGGGGGCAGTCCCATGACAGTTCAAACAGACACAGCTCCCTTTGTACAGCTGCAGAGTGCAACACCATTTAGTCTGTCCATCTGAAGACCGAAGGGGAGTAGCAAGCATACCACAGCAAGGTTGTATGAAGGAACTAGAGAAAAGACTGAGAGATAGGACTCACTGAGAGGTTAGCAACAGTAAGCTCCCAGGGCACCAAGAGTCATGAGGATCCCAGATGGAGTTCTTGCTAGACCTGAGGCTGTCATAAGCCACTGACAGAAATAGTTCCTCCATTAAAGTGACACAGCCACCCCCAGCTTTTGGCTAGGAAAGGAGCTGGATGCAAAACAATATCCTGACTCTCCTCCTGGTCCCAGCCTCCTCTTGGTGTCTCCCTTTGGCTGAATGCCATGGGAGATCATAGCAAGGATGCTCAGAGCCAGTGGGACAGTGAAGGACATTAGAGAAACCAGCACAAAGGCCACTCATTTATTTCACATTCTTTCAACTCTTGCCCTGTTGGCTTGTATCTGCCAGACTTTCAACAGAGGTGTTCTGCACAAAGTGGTACTGTGATAGTAAAAAAAGTTTCTGTGCACCCCACTCCCTCATACAGATATGAACATCCTCTTACACTGTCATCCCCGAGTCTTAGTAAAAAGAAAAATCCTTCTCTTAACCTCTCATTTCAAACCAAACTCCATCTGAGCTTTTATAAACACTCCAAAACTGACATAAACTTTTGATTTGCCATAAAAATCCAGGCCAGTGTGTGCTGTGGCCAGGGATGGATTGTAAAGGAGAGAGTTAAGCTGGTCTCTATTGGTAAAAACTAGAGCCTCCATCCAATCTCTTACATATTCGATTGTTCCCAGCCCAAACTCAGTCTCCAAAGGGCTGAAGTTGAATTGTGATCAGCGCTTAGACTGAATCACCATTTGTTTTTACCAAAGTTGTTTTTGTTTCATTCAATTGCCCTTTAAACAAAACTCCAAGAGCTGTTTGAACTTCAAAAGTATCCATCACACTGACTGTGGCCCATGAGGACTCTGGTCTTTTCCCCTTTGGTCTTTCCTTCCCTTTCTGAGAAAGAAGACAATATTGCTCTTAATTCTCACCTCTCCTCACTTCAAGGCCTACCTTTCCACACATGTGCAGACATGTTGGCTTTATGTTTCTGACCAAGCAAAGGATGACAAGATGATCACTGTTGAGTGAGCAGATAGGTGCCTTGTTACATGCCTAAGGAAACTTTCTCCCCAAAGTAGAGTGTGGTCGCTGCTTTGCAATCCAAAGAAATCAAAGACAATGGTTGTTCAAGTGGGCACAGGCTCTACATATGTACCAAATCCAAGAGCTCACTGTATGACATGCACTGGATGACTGCCAGCCACTGTGAGCCTGTTCAGAGATTAAGAATGGAAAAGTAGAGTCCACAAGTTTATTCTGATTTTCATGAAAAATGTGAATTATTGAAGAACATTGGCCATGCATTGTGGGACAGTGAGTGATCAGAATTGGTCCTGGTGATGTTAATCCAGGTTTTGTTGGGCCACCTGCTAGCTGTGCAATGATACACAGCCTGCTTCATTTTTAAGGCCCTTGGTTTTGTGCTATTACATGGATATTATTATTACAGGGATATTATGAGAATTAAATGAGATTACATACATAAAAATAATTTGTACTCCATATATGACCATTGCATATGAATTTAAGGGGTAAAGGTAGATGGAACACACACCACTTGTCAATCAAGAAAGAATACAGAAATGCATCAGTTGATTATACTGTACCCCACAAATATGTAAAATACTATGTGTTAATTCAAACACAACAAATCCAGGCTGGGGAGATGGCTCATCTGGTAAAGTGCTTGTTTCCCAGGCATGAGGACCTGAGTTCATATTCTCAGAACCCACATGACAAGCTGGATGTGACAGCATGTGTCTATCCCAGCACAGGGAGTTGGAAACAAGAAGATGATCCCTGGGTATTTTTGGCTAGTCTAGCTGAATCAGAAAGTTATAGGTTCAGCGAGAGTCAAGATCTCAAAGGTAGAGAGTGACAGAGGGAATACTCGGTGTTGAACTCTGACCCCACACTCACATGCCCAATATGGAAAGAAAAATTACTCTTTCAAGATGCATAAATCTACAATTGCTCTAGAACACAAGATGGAGTTTTAATAATGTGCCAGAATAATGTGTCAGAATATTGGAGGAACCCCAGAAAGACTAAAAGCAAGTAGGACAAAATTAATAATAAAAAACATTGTTAAGAGCTGAAATATTAAAACAATTAGAAGAAAAAAGTTAAATAAGTTCCACAAACTTAGAGTTAAAGGACCTGAGAAGCATTTTGAAGAATATTTGGGGTTCCATTGTGTTTGCATACAACATTTTCTTTATCCACTCATCTACTGATGGACTGGTTCTATTTCTTGGCTATACACATGGCCAGGCAGGTACTGTCAAATGTTGAAGAATCCCAATGAATTCTCAATGGAATACAGGTAAAGAAAGCCACATCTGTATTCATCGTAATCAAAACGTTGGATGCCCAAGATAAACCATTGATCAAACACTAGAGATCTCATTGAGTCCTTGTCAAAACAGTGGGTAGAAGGAGGCAGTGGGACAATGTAAGGTGCTGAAATGAAGCATCAACTTAGATTCCAATATGCAGGCAGGGTAGTGATGCACCCCTGCAACCCCAGCACTCAGGAGGCAGAGACAGGGGATCACTATATCTTCAAAGACAGCCTTTTCTACACTGCAATTTGGGATCAGCTGGAGCCACAAGCATAGAGAGACCATGACAAGAAAACAAAACAAAACAAAAACAAACAAACAAAAAACCCTACTAGCCAACAGAGCTATCTTTCAGACATCAAGGGGAACTAGAGACGGTCCCAGGTTTTAAAAGAATTAAAAAAATAAATCCTAAAGGAAGCTTTTAGACTAAATGCACAGGTCACCAACAAGTCCAGTCACCTGAAAAAAAACAAAGACACTGGTGAACATATTGTGTAGGGAACATTAAAAGTCTGTTTTCTATTTCTCCTTTCCTCAGATTCAGAAAATAACTGCACAAGATGTGAATCATTAAATTGAGGGACTTGAACACATGGAAGTGTAATAGGTTTGACAACAACACCACCCCAAAGGGGGTCTTTGAGATAAAAGCTGTGATAGAGTGAAGCAATGATACCAAATGAACACACAAATTCAGTCAACCGGTGGGAAGCAAGAGAGTGAATAATAAGGTTGACATAACAAATTATATACCCAATCTGCACTACTTTCTTCACATATCTATTTGAAGAGATAACATATAAAATCATTATATTAACCTATTGTTTGTAGTATAGAAATATTAGTGCAAAGGTGATAGCACACAAAAATGGGGAAAGAAACCAAGTTACAGAGTAGCAACATTTATAAATCTATTTATAGTTAAGACAGCATAAAGTTAGCACGTGTGTGAAGTGTGTGTGTGCAAGGTGATCATATGTGCCAGGCATCTTCCTCCATCACTCTCCATATTAGATTGTGACATAAGGTCTCTCACTGAACCTAAACTTACCAACTTATCCAGACCAGCTGTCCAGCAAACTTCAGGGGTCTTCTTGTCTCTGCCTCCCCAGGAATTATAGACACATACTCCTGTCCTCGGCTTGTATATACATGGTTTCTGGGATTGAAATAAAGGACCCCTGCTTATGAAGCAAATACTTAACTGAGTGAGACATCTCCCCAACCCCATGTTAGTACGAAATTTAAGGCAATCCCCAGGGATAGATAGATAGATAGATAGATATACTGCAAGTGCTGGAGCAAACACTAAGAAAATGGCTCTTAAAATACAGTTTAAAAACTAATAAAATGTAGTGTAATGGTGTCACAGCAAGAAAAAAAAATTACTTAATGCAAGAGATTCAGTAAAACAGTGGACAGACAAATGAAAACAGAAGTGGTATCTATAAAATAAGTATCAAAATAGCAGAAATTGATACAATCATGTCAACATCAATGTTAAACACAAATCTATTGCAAGGCAGAGGGCTGTCTCTCCTTTCTTTGTGGGTCTTCCTTCTGGGAATATCTGCATTACTGAATTCCCCCTCTTTAAAAACACTGAGCTCATTAGATGAGGGTCGCCTTAATGGTCTGACTTTAATTTGATGACCTCGGTAAAGAATTTATTTCTGGACCAGAGAGATGGTTCAATGGGTGACAGGCTTGTAGCACAAGCCTGATGACCTGAGTTAGATTTCCAGAACTCACAGTTAAGAAAAGAACAGACTTCTGAAAGTTGTTCTCTGACTTCCATATGCATTCCATGACACCCCCCCCCATACACACCCACAAATAATAACAGTAGACTCAGTTTTCAAATGAGGTCACATTGTTTACTGGGGTAAAGACTTCAATACATGAATTTTTGAATGGGAGGACAGAATCCAATCACATTACTTATCATCGTACCTACACGTTAACACGAAGCGAGGAAACGGCCAGATGCAGTCAGCTCTAGCTAGGCCAGTGTGATGGGCAAAGAAGCAGAACTCTGGACATCCATGGAGAAGGGCAACTTCCTCTCCTGCATCTTTCATCTTCTCCCTTCTTTCCACAAAGCACTCTATCAGAGACACCACAAACCAAGGAGGTCCACTGCAGAGGAGAGGCCCTGCCCAGGGCAGGACCCAGGGCACTTCTCCTGAGTCATCTTGGTAAAGGCTGGCCCTAATTCTATTTGTATATGGCTCAACCTCAAACACCAGCTATAGATGAGTACTTTAATTTAGGGTGATGAGTGGCATTTGCGGTCATCCTCCCCTGGAGAACCCGGAATCTGCTGTTTTCTGGCAAACAGACAGCTCTGAGTGTGTCTTTACTTAAAGGTTTTCCTTAGGAAGGGTGAATGGGGCCTTTCAGAGGAGACGGAGCATTTAGAAATTCTGGGCAATCCTAATATATGAAGAAAACCAAAGATACATCTCACACCATCAACTTATGAATATGTATGTCTCTCTGCTGTGGCAATCTCTCAGCCACAAAATCACAGCGAATTAGAATGTTTTTCCTGGGGAAAAGTGCCCGTCACTGTGAGCAGAAAACAGAGTCCTGGTGCTGTTGGTTGTGAACCCACCCCTTCCTTATAAATGAGCTGAGAAACCGAGTAAACGCTGCAGATTCGTGCAGTGAATTCAGGCAGATTTGAATTTCAGATCTGCCCCGGTGGCCAACATATGAGATGTCTGTATTCAGGGTAGAGCTTTTTTCCTTCTTTTTTTTGGCAAGAATACCGACTGTTGGATTATTTGCTTTGCATATTTTTTATACTTGAACCAGCATATATAGAATATCTTTAAACAGATATGCATTTATCTTCAAAGAATGAAGTACTCACTGGACTGGATAAAAGTGTAAGGAATAGCTTAGCACTCAGCCCCTCCCAGCTGTTAGTAAAGATCTGGAAGATTTTCTCTACGCTGTTCCCAGTGCATTGGTAGCATAAAGAAACATATATACTCTTTCCCCAAATGAGAACTCTCAAGGCAAACGTTTCTGGAATTTGTTTGGTTGCATAGGGGCCAAGCTACCAAATCCATTTCCCACACTGTGTGCCTCTTACATGTTACACAGATCAGGGTGGGCCTGGCTAGAAAGAACACAGGCTCTGGACTCAGAGTATCTGGCTGGAACTGAGAGCCTTCACTTCTTAATTGCATCACTGGACCAATGATTTCAGTGCCTGATCTGGTTTCTGTCTGTCTGTCTGTCTCTATCTCTGTCTCTGTCTCTGTCTCTGTGTGTGTGTGTGTGTGTGTGTGTGTGTATGTATTCATATATAAACATGTATTTGCATGCAGATACACATGTGTGGAAGCCAGAGGTCCACCGCAGGTGTCTTCCTCATTAACTCTCTACCTTTTTATGCGATAGCATCTCTTGCTGAAGCTGAAATTCACCAGTTTTGCTGGATAGTCTGGCCAGCAAGCCCCCAAGATAAGATTCTGCTCTCTCTGCCTCCCCAGCACTGCAGTCACAGGCACTTACCAGTTGGGTCTTCATGGTTGCACTTTACTGACAGAGTCATTGCTTGGTTTCTTTGTCTCTAAAGTTAAGTGGCTCCTTTGGGTGTTTGAGAGAGTAACAGTGGCCACAAAATGTGTCTCAGGGAAAGGTTGCAGCACAAGAGGAAAGAAAATGCCCACCAGAGAAGTAGCTATAGGAGGGCAGAGAACGTAGATGTCTCAGGGTTTCTACTGCTGTGAAGAGACACCATGACCATGGCAACTCTTGTAAAGGAAAAACCTTGAATTGGGCTGGCTTACATTTTCAGAAGCTTAGTCCATTATCATCATAGTGCAACATGGTGGTATGCAGGCAGACATGGTGCTGGAGAAGAAGCTGAAAGTTCTGTATCTTGATCTGCAGGCAACAGGAAGTGGTCTGAGAGTCAGACTGAGTAATGTTTGAGCAAAGGAGACCTCAAAGTGATATGCTTCCTCCAACAAGGCCACACCTCTAACAATACCACTCCCTATGAACTTACAGGGGGCCAATTACACTCAAATTACCACAGTAGACAGTCTGCTCTTGGATAAATGTGGTACAGAGGCCACACAGTCAGTCCTAAAAGCAAGATGCAAGCTAACTGCACTCACAAAGCATGATGTACACTACAGAGCACAGTCCACATGCTCACACGCTGGACCTCGCTTGTTTTGCTTAGCAGCCCTAAGGAGGGGCATTAGCATCATCATCATGTAGAGACTAAGTCAAGTAATCTATTCAAAGCCACAGAACATATACAGTGTGTAGCCAGGAATGAAAATTGGGTCTGTCTGACTCCAGATTCTGTGGTTTCCTGTTACAGCAAACTGTGTCAAGTAATAATATCAACAATGATAATAATAAATGTCTTGACCCTGTCAAGTCCTAGGGGAGCCTGGCTGTGCCCCTAAAGCCTACTTTCAGAAGGTCAGTCTTTCTCCACTCAGGCTTACTGCTTGCCCCAGTGTCTGCCTGATGCTGTTGATGTCAGGTCTCAGTGCTGGGCTTCCCCAATTCCCAGCTTGACCCTCCTTGGCCCTCCTGAGACTGCTTGAAATTTATGGTCTCCTTTTTGTGTCCACATCCAAGCTTATCATTCCCATGAATGCTCACTCATGATGCCAAGGCAGAGTCTGCAGCCTGTCCTGTTTAGCTAGAAAACTGAGACAAGGGGAAGGCTTGGTCCAGAAAATGGAATTTTCATCCCACTCACTCATTCTGCTGCTTGAGATCTCAGCAACTTTGGGAAACCTGTCATGAGCACCCAGCCTGGCTTAGGCATTTAAAGGCCTCCTTGTACTAAGATCACCAGTCTCCATACTGTCCCTATCATCCATTGGTCACAACCTCTGTTGGGTTCAACTCATTCACGACTGTCTTCTCCACCAGAGTCTGTTTTGAAAGAGTGTGTATCTTACTGGCCAGGAGCCTCTGGCACTTTATGTGACCTCAATCACATAGTAGGAACTCAACACGTACTTGTTTAGTAAATGATTTGGTTTTGCACAGCACAGAGTGAATCAGTGCACTGTTACACAGTTAAGTTCAGTCATCAGTGTAAGTATGCCCTTAACAATTTCCACTCAGCCCTGATTTGGGAATTGGTGAGCTTAACGGTTTCTGGTGAATACATTTTAAATGAAGATAATAACACAATATGAACAGAATTTTTTAAAATGGCAATACTCAAAAAGTTAAAGGCTGAGTTAATGTTTTTCCTCTAAAATTTGTGATACCTTAGCTCCTTTGGCATCATGCAAATGCTGTTTCCATCATGATTCTGCCCTTGGCTTAATTTGAAGAAATGTCCAATTTGTTATCATTTATTTCTTTCCCTCCATCATCTTAGGACCTTTTTTAACTAATGCCTTTCCTCCACATTCCCCAGGTCACAGAAGCAACATTATCCAAAGTTTATTCAAACTTATCTGAACCTTTGGGGCTAGAAATTAGGTGGGAACTGTTTTCTTCGGGAGATTTGTAGTGCTTTTTGGCTTTAAATGGTTGGAAGTGGAACAAGAATAGCTTTTCTTGCGGTATTTTGGTTTCTCCTCCCAACCCAAACCAGGAAGTGCAGAGACATACAAAAATTAAAAGAAAGGGGAAAAGTTAATGCAACTTTTTGAACTTCATACATGACTTAGGTTCAATTTCAGTTCCAGGCAAAGGTTCAGCTGAGAGCTTGTTGTACCCAAACCACTTGATCCTTCCCCTGAAATTACTGGTAGGAGAATAGATGTAAGGAGAAAGGGAATTGGTGGTCTGTAGGGCCGTTGTACGACTGTGTGTTCTGTGGGAATATTGTGCTAACAGAGTTCACAGGATGGCAACTGTGGTAAGCATAAGACACACAGAGGGCACACTCATGTCTCATGTCTACCATGGCATTTGCTTATTATCTGTCTCCTATCATTTATCTACCTATCATATATAAATATATATACTATATCATACTTATCATATCAATCTCTTGTTTACCTATCATCTATCTATCTATCTATCTATCTATCTATCTATCTATCATCTATCATCTATCATCTATATCTATCTTCCATCTTTGGGAAACATAAGATAAATATGTTTCAGTTACGTTCAGAACCAAAAGCTAGAGCTATTCCAATCTGGTTGGCTACAGTCAATTCAGAATCCCATGAGAATTATTGGCTATACTGTGAAGGAATAAGAGTAACATTCAAGAAACAACTGGTCAAACTATTAGAAAGTGAATGCTCAAATCATTGGGGTTAGAGACTAAAGTTTCAGAGAACCAGATTCTATGCATAGTCAATGTGGTGGTATTTTACTTGTACTGAAATGTGATTTTAATTGTATGTTAATAAATAAAGTTTCCTGGGGGTCAGAGTTTTAGAGCCATAGCAAGTGCGTGGCGGTGGTGGCGCACGCCTTTAAGGACCTGGAGGGCGGTACATACAGGCAGTGACAAGGCAGTCACGTGTTTAGTTTACAACCAATGAGAAGGCAGAACAGCTAGACTATATAAAGACATACACACAGAAAGAGGCCCTTTTCGAAGAGCTCTCTTGGCTGAAGCAGGATTGCTGAAGCAGGAAGGGTAAGGCTCTTAGTTCTGACCTCTTGGCTTTCTTCTCTGAATCGGCTCTGTGTTTCTTATAAGACGGTTGGTTACACCTACAAGTCAATATACAGCAGTAGGATTTTATGAATGGTGTAGACACAAAGCCTGCTGTAAACTGTCAGTTTATACTCATGGACACTCATAGGTCAAGATGAGAGGCTTGTTCAATGGCCTGAAAAGTGTCTTCAGCTGAGACACACTGATGAGCAGCTCTATGACTGGGGAAGAACTAATTTACCTGATAAATGCCAAAGGAAGAGAGCTTCTTTCTCTGTTTTACACCCATAATCTTAGCACTGGGATGCTAAGGCAGGAGGATTGTCATGAACTTCAAGCCAGCCTGGGCTACAGTATGAGACCCTTCTCAAATATAAAATGTCAAGAAGGAAGTAATTTTCTCACAAAAGAATCATCCATTGGACCAGTCACATAGCTCAAGACTCACTTTTCAGTGGCATTGGTCAGACCTGTCTGCACATAATGATGTTTTAATAATAAATATGCCATCTGACTTTGGAACCTTCACCAAGTTTTAATTCTCTTGGGAAGGTATGCTAGTACGAATGATTACATCATTTATGCAACATATTAATCCCTCCATCTAAAAGCCTGCTCATTTCCTTTCATGTTTTTATTTCTGGCACTTTGATCCTGGTTATAGTCCTGAAGTATTTCAGTGATGGATATTTTAAGTACGCTTCAGTATTAATATTGTATTTCACATGGCATATCCCTGGGCACATTATTTTGTAAAACATGCTAATGGCTCGTTTGAAATATGTATTTTTTACCTATCTATCTGTTTAAATGTTAAATGACTGTCATGATATCTAGCTACCAAAACTTTCAGGATAACTGGTGAAAAAAGTTTTAGTGATATTCTGAGATGTTTCTTGTGTTTAATGTAGAATAGTCTTTTAGCAAATTAGTGCACTATTGAAATATAGGGTAGATTACCAGCATTGACTGTTTTCTCTTTGAATACATTGTAATAATTATCTTCAATATGATATACCTAATTAACTTTGCAGAAACCACAGCAGTGCTGTGTTAAAAAAGAATGGTTTCAGCTCTGTAGAGGGAGAAATGGAGGCACTGATAGGTGGTCCTCCGCCAGTCATTTCTAGCTATTGCACAAGACAAGGGCCTCTGTCAGGTTTGGAGTTGTCTTAGAATACACAGAGTCAGCCCAAGGTCACAGCAGAAGCAGCTGCTGACCGTGGTGGGTGTGGATAAGCACGGGTCAACTCTGGTTTCTTGAAGGTTTCAGGTCCCTTCTGGACTAACTGACATGCTTCTAGACTAACTGCATCTCCTCAGCCCCTGTGGAAAAGGACAGGAGGGCCTTTTGTAGAACTGCCCTCAGTGCCAGGCGAAAAGCATGCCAGAATTTTCAAGGAAAGTGGATTTCCCTTGTGTGTTCTGGCTTACGAAATTTGTCTCATTCATTTTAGGAATAAAATTGTCTCACCTTCTAACCAGCAGAATAGGCCAAGCTCAACAGCCAAAGGCTTGTTTCTCTGGGTGATTCTGAACACCTTGAGAAAGGGAGTTGGGTGGAAAACAAACGTATGAATAAAGAATCAGGAGGCTGACTCATCCTCCTGCAGTGAGCACTTCATCTGTCCAAGGGTTGCCCCATTGTGAAAAAATATTATTTTGTTTAGGATACAAAGTGTTGGTAGGGTAACAGAATCTGAGGCATCTTTATTCAAAATGGAAAATAGACAGGAGACAAGCAGAGCAGTGCCTCCACCCATGTATGGCTCAAAAGCAGGCTAGGGACATTGGCCCAGTCAGTAAAGTGCTTGCTTTACAAGCACAAGGACCAGAGTTCAATCCCCAGAGCTCTCATAGAAAAGATGGATGGAGCAGCAAGCCCTTGTAATCTTAGCAGTGGTATGAGAGGTCCCAGAGATGTCCAGTCCCTGGGAGCTCTCTGACCAGCTAGCCTAGCCTACCTGAAGAAATTCTAGGCCAGTGAGAGGCTATCTCAAATAAAAAGTGGAAGGCGCCTGAGGAACAACACCTAATGTTATCCTCTGACCTTCACACACAACCTCCACACACCAGGCAGGCAGATAGGGACCCTGGCAGTTAAGTTCTTGGGGAACCTAGATACACTATTATACGTTTCTAATACTGCTAGTTGGTGCTTAAAATCCGCCAGAAGTACCGCTCTTCTCCATTTATGTTTCTGTACATAGGCATATGTGTTTGTTTGTGTGGTCCTGTGGTCTGTGTTTGTGTGCACACAGAAGGATCCTCAGAGTGAATACATAGCAGTTTCTAAGTAAAGATCTGCATTAACCAGAAGATGCCAAAATGCCAGAAATTAGTAAAGATGGAAACCTGAGGATTATAGGAAAGCAAAGAAATCATCGTGGCTGGAAGTCAAGTCTTTTAATGTTTATCTTCTTCTAGGTGAAATCAACATGTGTTACTTTTTTTTTTTAAATGGAAAGAATCAGATGACATTTTCTTGTTGATGTGATAACTGTCCTGCTACCCCACAACCATGCAGCGGTGTTTCCACAGCACAGAGGGAGAGGTGTTCTAAGAGAACTGTGCTGAAAGGTTGTAACAGAGCTTTATGCTGCTTTGGAAGCCTGGCACCACGTGCTTTGTCTGACAAAATGCAGATTGTGAGGATACTTCAGCACAATAGAGCCACCATTTATATGCTTTCCTGTTTTGCTTTGCTGTTCTGGAGATCCAATCCAGGACCTGGGAGATACCAGGCAAGCCCTCAGCCACCAGCAACACCCCAGACAGTCACCTGTAATCCCAAGACTCAGGAAGCAGAGGCAGGAAGATCAGAAGTTCAAGGCCTTCTGCTTGAAGACCTATGTTACATAGCCATCATGAGATTCTGCCTCAAAAAACTAACAAACCACTAACACACATAAATAACCTATATTTAAATAACAGTGATGGAAGAGCCCAGAAGAGTTGAGGAGTCCCTCCTTAACAGTCCAAGCGGGCTCCAGAGGTTACTTCTTTTCTGTCATTTCACATAGAAGCTTTTGACTTTTGACTCTTATTTGTAAATAAACGTAGGCTACACATTTTTAGGGTCTGGGTCTCTCTGCTGCATTTACCAATGCTTCTTGGCAGTTCTCAATTCTCCTCCTGTGTTCCTTCTAAAACTACTTATTGAGTAACTAAGTCTTAACCAAGCAGCATGAAAAACCAGAAGCCCCAGGACTGAAATGACTGGGTGACAGGTTGCAGGGTGCACACACAAAATGACCTTTATGCTGTGTAAATTGTTCCTGGGCAAGATTTGAAAAAAATCCAAGTTTCCCAAAATGATTGCACCATACTTGAAACTTTCAGTCTGGAAGGAGGAAAACTTCTCGAGGGGCTGAATTCATAAGGGAACACAGTGTCCCATGGAACAGAAAAGCTGGCATGATATTCCTCTTCACTACCTGTACTTGGCCAGCCCCACGTCCTGATTTTGTTGAAGGTAGTGAGATGTCTTCTGTGATTGTGAGGAGCAAATGCAGAAACATGGGTTGTGTTGCCACACCCAAGTTTGTGCTTGCTTTAAACCAGTAGGCTGTGTTGGTGTTGCTCTTTAAAACAACTCACATATTTATTTATTGATCCACAACACTCACAAAAGAGCAAAGTACCTCAAAAGTCCCAATGAGTTTGTTATACTGTTTCTTGTGGCACAATAGCAAATACCTGGGATGCATTCCAAAGACACTAGGTTATCTCCAGAAATCTAGGTCTCACTGAGGACCAGCTCTCACAGTACTGGGAGGAACTCTGCAAGCTGCCAACAGAGAAAAAGCAATCAATAGTCCTATGCAGGTGGAATGCTGATGAACCACAATAATTACTAGAGCTATAAGTTATTCCAAAATGTGCAATAGTGACACTTATATCTTGGGGGTAACCAACATCCACCTGGATTGACAGCCCACTCAATAGCTGGTAATCCATACCTGAGACTGTAAAAGTAGTTGACTACCAATGGCTGGTGAGGCCATGGAACCTAGAGAATGATGTCACTGCCACTTTTCTAAACCAGGATCAGTTCTAATTGCAATCTAGGGAAGTAGCTTTATGCCCACAGAGTATATTTTTATAATAGATTGGGATCATTATAGAAAAGCCAAAATTGGTCAAAATGCAGAGAACAATGGTTGGTGGACTTCCTATCCCCAATTAATATATTTACAACACGGCCCTGCGTCTAAGGCTCAAGGAACATTGTAGAAGAAGAGGCAGAAAAATTGTAAGAGCCAGAGGACCAAGACATCTGCTTGAAAGTAATTGCAGAGAGAGAGAGAGAGAGAGAGAGAGAGAGAGAGAGAGAGAGAGAGAGAGAGAGAAAGGGTGCCAGTGTGGAGGAGAGGTGGAGCTGGGAGGAGCTGGGAGTTAGGGGAGAAGTGGAGGCGAATTTGATCAAGGTACATTGTATGAAAATCTAAACGAATTAATAGATTATTATTTTTTAAACTCCAGGACCAATTCCCAAGCAGACTGAAAGGTCTAGGAAAGTTTACAGATACTCATTTATGATGTAATTACCACCTCACTGTGGAATAATAGCTCAGGCCATTTTTGTTTGGTACCTGGAACACTAATGGGCTATCTAAATATTGGTGAATGATTAGGTGGAGTAGCATGACCTTTACCCTTCCTTCTGATTTGTTTTTTTGTGCTGTTTTGTGTTTTCTATTAGTAGAATACTATGATAGCCTACCCATGCCCTTTCTGTCGTCCACTGCTCCCTGACTCTTCTAGCCCTTCAACAGCAGACAAGCCCCACTCTCTGGAGGGTCAGCTTCAGCATTCCTGCCTTCTCTGTCCTATGGCTCACCACAATTCAGATGCAGCAGCTCATCCCACAGGGCACATAGGACAGGGCAGTAGCCTCAGGCTGTAAGCTCACACCACTCCCAGGAATCACTGTACAATGCCCCATGAATCTATGAGTGGGAGATGCCAACACAGTCCCCCTGGGGTCCTTTGCAGAACTATTGTGAGTGTGTATCTTAAGAGCACTCTGGGAAGATGGTTTGCTTCCTGGCTCTTCAGGGAAAGTCAGCTAGAGTGAATAATTGGTTCTGCCACATGAAGAGTATTGCTCTTCACAGAACATGGTAGGCTTGTAGAACGAGCTTAGAACCAAGGATTCACAGAACTGGGACCAAATCCTATCTCTACAAGCTTAGTAAATGGAGAATTTAGCTTTCCAAGTTTCAATTTCTTCATCTATGAAACGTGAAGACAGAAATCTCCCAAGGACCCTTGTGAGATTAAATGAGAGAATAGGAACAACCCCTGTGGATGAAGGGGTTGTTCTTGGCAAGTGAGCTTTCTGTCAAAACACTCCAAAAGCATATGACATTACCTGCATGCATCTCTTCTCTTCCCAATCCCACCACGACATACAATCCTAGTACCCCAGTAAGATGCTTCTAATGATTTTATTTCATGCCACAAGATTTGGCTGTATTTTAAATATAATGAACAATTTCAGCCTAGTTCGACTTAATTCCACAAATATCAATGGGAACACAGCTGTGATGGCATGGGACAGGGCAGGGAAACACATGGAGCTCATGGCAGGCAGACATCCTGAAGAGACTCTCCAAGGCTCTTCCAGTACCAAGTACTGGGGTCTCTCTCCATCCCTCTCTCTTTCTCTTTCTCTCCCTCCCTCCCTCCCTTCTTCCCTCCCTCCCTCCCTCCTTCCCTTCCTCCCTCCCTCTTCTCTCTTTCCCCAGCTAGCTCTCACTCTCCCTGCCCTAACTCAGTCAGGCTGGGCAGGTTGTCAAAAGTGATAGAACACCCACCCCAATCCCTGATGCTCCACTCTCCCACCTGGTCATCAGCTCTCAGAAAATGTGTGGCTAGCCTGAGCTCAAGTTAATCCACGCTAATAAGATGCTGTCGACCTCTGTACTGTCCTGGAGTCAAAATAGTTTGGCTTCAATTGAATTTAAGAGAGTAAAAAAAAGTTGGTAAATCTATATTGCTCCATAAACAGGGCCTTGCAAAGTCGGTTGCAATTCTGGGCAATTTTCTGTAATCATGTGTACTTAAGTGAAATTTACATTATCATCACAGCTGCTGCTATGGAAACGATTCTTTTAGCCTGCAGCTATTAGAGCCACCCCTGTGCCAGCACTCGGTTGTCAGCACTAAGGGAAG